>NC_142009.1:125910846-126510846 GCF_049901735.1 Notechis scutatus | reverse complement strand
GCCACCCTGCCAGCTTCTTTGAAACAGTTTCTTCCTGGGCTGGTGGAGGAGCAAGAAGCGACTGAGAAGGAACAGTGGGAGAAACGAAGCCACTGAGCCGGAGAGCAGGACAGGCTTTGGTTGCTTCCTCCCTCCCCTTCTTTCATTTGTGTCCTTGATCCCTGATCCCAGCAGCATTCACCGAAGGCGAAGAAAGCCGCCATTTTTTTTTATTTTCTTTGCGGCCCGGTACAAAGTGATCCACGGATCGGTACCAGTCCGTGGCCCAGTGGTTGGGGACCCCTGATCTAGACAATTGGGCTAAAATTCAATTATCTCTATTGGGTCGGATTGCAATAATAAAGATGAATGTTTTGCCAAAATTGTTATTTCTGTTTCAGACAGTGCCAGTCAAGTTGGGGAATTTTTTTTTAAATAATTAAATAAACAAATTTCCAAATTTATATGGCAGAAGAAAAAAGCCAGAACAAAGTATAAATTATTACAGGATGCTAGAAAGAAAGGAGGCTTCGGCCTCCCAGAATTCGAATTATATTATTACGCCGCAATAGCAACCTGGCTCAAAGAATGGGTTAACTTGACAAATAGAAGGATCTTAACACTAGAGGGCTTTGATCTCCAACTTGGCTGGCACACATTTATCTGGGATGGAAAGAATAAACAACACTTGTACTTTCAAAGGCACTGGATGAAAAATGTTTTGCTAAATACTAGGGAAAAGAAAAAAGAACCATTACCCTAAGGTTCCACTGTGGATATCAACAATGGAAGCAATTATACATCCAAATACTCTGGATTGTGATAAAATTGTAAGATATAGAGATTTACTAAATGAAAAAGGGGAATTAAAAAACAGGAACCAACTACAAGCCCAGGGAATTGAGTTAGGATGGCGGCCCTTTGTGCAAATACAAACACACTACAAAAAAGATAGGGAAAAATTTGGTTTTAGCATGATTCAACAGGAATTAGACAAGATATGGCATGGGGAAAAAAGAAAAATGATTAGTAAAATTTACAAATACTTATTAGATTACAAATTAAAAGAGGAAATTGTTAAAGATTGCATGATAATTTGGGTCAAGAATGTGGGACATAATATTAATCTAGACCAGTGGGAACAGACAAACTATAGATTAACTATGTCAGCATCGTATAAAGAAAATCTATATAAAATGGTTCATTGTTGGCATTTCCCCCCAGCAAGATTAGCCAAAATGTCCCCCAATTTGTCACTAAACTGTTAGAAGTGCAACTACATTCAAGGAACATATTTTCACATGTGGTGGACCTGTCAATGTGCACAGAAGTTTTGGCAAAAAATTTGGATATTGGGCATAACGAAACAAGAGTTAAAACTTGAACCTGAAACTTTTTATTAGGCATGATAGATTCAAAAATGAAAAAAATATCAATACCTGATTTTGCATATTATAACCGCAGCTAGAATAAGCTTTGCCCAAAATTGGAAATTGGCCACGATCCCATCAGATGATATGTTAATTAACAAAATACATGAGTGCACTGAGATGGACAGGCTAACCAAACTATTAAAAATTATCAAGACAGTGACTATTACAAAATATGGGATATCTGGTATGATTGGCTAAAGAAAAGGTAACATCTGATAATTTGACAAGTTATGAAAAACAGGGTAGACGTGTAACTAATTGTAAATTTCATAGAGAATTAAAGACAATAAAAGGACAAGGAAGTTATTGTAGCAAGGTAGAATACGTCAATGATAGAAAAACACAAGTGTAACTGTTGCTCAACGCTTGCTGTAATATATATATATATATATATATATATATATATATATATATATATATATATATAATATATATATATATATATATATATATATATATACCGTGTTTCTCATATAATAAGGCTGGGTCTTATTTTTTTTTGAGCCCCAAAAAATGGCTAGGCCGTCTTTTCGGGGGTGACTTAATTCCCCCCCTTGCATCTTTGGGTGGGCAGCGACGGCTTGGATGTTGACCTCGGCGTTGGTGGGGCACTTCGTATCGGGGTCGACGCAGACAGCACCATATCCGGGTGTGCAACAAAAGTACTTCCTAACGGCAAGCCCCCCCACCATTCCCCCCCATTTCGCATGTTTTAATATAGGCCTTAATTTGGGGGGAGGGGCTTAATTTCATTTCATGCCTATAAAACATGCTGGGACTTCCTATTGGGGGAGGCCGTATTGTTGGAGAAACAGGGTATATATATATAAACAAACAAACAACTACCATTCCTAGATGTACTAATCTACAAAAAAACAGATGGCACACTAGGACACACCATATACCAGAAGAAAACCCACACCAACCGCTACCTCAACGCCCAATCCCACCACCACCCAGCACAGATAAACTCCGTGGCTAAAACACTAATTACCAGAACCAAACGCCTGGCAGACAAGACACACATTAAGACTGAACTATGCACCCTGACTAAAGTACTGACAGCCAACGGCTTCCACAAAAGCAAAATCACCAGCTTGATCCACAAAAACACACTGAAACATAATAGAGACCCAGAAGATGAACAGACCTATGGAACAGCTGTCCTGCCCTACATAAGAGGTACTACAGACAAAATTAGTAAGGTACTACACAGACATCACATCAGGACTGCCTTCAAAACAGACAGAAAAATAGCAGCCATCCTTAGCAACCCCAAAGATAAAATTGACCTGGAAAACCAAGGCATATACGAAGTCCCCTGTGCATCATGCCCGCCACATACATTGGACAGACCAATAGAAGAATAAGCACCCGCCTGGATGAACACAAAAATGCAGTCAAAAATCTGGAACACACTTCCTCACTAGTCCAACACATGGAAGCCACAGGTCATAGCATCAACTTCAATGGCACCAAAACCCTGGCCACTATAGAAAACCTAATCACAGAATCATCAGAGAAGCCATAGAGATTGAAAAAAAGACCAGAAAGCATGAACAGAAGAGATGATTCCACCAGGCTGTCAATCATTTGGAAGCCTGCACTCACAAACAAAAAAATCTCCACACCACAAGCCAGGCAAACACCTGGGCACAAACAGATCCCCCTGATACCTCCAGCTCAAACACACCCCAACCAGGCACCCAGATGAAACCCAGCTTCCTAACTAATGATAGCCGTCCATTTACCCGAAGCCAAGCTGCACTAAAGGCCTCCATTAAAGCAACACAATGCTGCCAGCCAATCAAGATACAAAAAGAGCCAAAAACAGACAGAAGATATTAGAGACACCAATCAAGCAGAACACAGCAAACTCCGAGACCAATAAACACAGACCAAGACTCCCAACCAATCAGGATGAAGAAAAAACCATTCTGGCACAGCAATAGGCTGCCCCAAATTCAAATCTGAAACTACTGTAAAAGTCTGACTCACAGACGGACACAATACAGAAGCCTGATGATGGCAGATGAGATTCTGCTGAAGCGTTGCTACAACTTTAAAGAACTACAATGGCGTGGGAAAATACCCGAACCAAGCCGAACACCATACATGTAAGTACCCCGAAAACTTAAGAAAACATATATATATATATATATATATATATATATATATATATATATATATATATATATATATATATATATATATATATATATTTCTTAAGTTTTAGTGGTTCCATATAAGTCAGCTTTGTTAGGGTGTTTTCACGTCATTATAAGTGTGCTAAAGTTGTAGAACGCTTGGCAGAATCTCATCTGCCATCATCAGGCTCTCTGTGTGAACCAGATGAGCACTATACTGAGATTTTTCGCGGTATTTGTATGTGGATCTTTGGTTATTCGGGTTTTCCCACATAAAATTGGAAGTATCTAGGTGATGTTTTGATGAAGTCTCATTCATCATCTTCAGGCTTGTGTCTTTGGCTTTGTGCTTCTCAAAGTAATGTGAGCTTGCAGCTGCTTCTTCCTAGTGGGGCTGTCCTTGATTGGGTGGGGGCTTGGCTGTGTTCTGATTGGGTGGGGGGGTGTTCTCATTGGTCGGGGGTTTGGCTGTGTTCTGATTGGTTGGGGGGTTGGCTGTGTTCTGATTGGCTGGGGGTGTGTTCTGTTCAGGTGGGGGCTTGGTTGTGCTCAGATTAGTCTTAGTTGCCGGGGGATTTGAACTGGTGAGCTGTGATCCTGTTGTTTGGCTTCGTGTTCATGGTCGTGCCACATCTTCATGGTGGGCGTCCGTTCACTTCATGTATGGGTTGGAGGGGTTTGAAGCGGGTAGTCATGCAGCTGCGGTACGGCTTCTGGTCCGTGGTCGTGTCTCATCTTCTGTGTGGGTGTGAATCTGCTTTCTATGTGGAAGTGTGGTGGTAGCATCTTGTGTGGCCCTCGTGGGTGTGGGTCTGGTGTCATTCTTCATGTTCAGTACTCGTTTGTTAATGAGGTCGGGTTTCCAAATGGCTGGTAGGCGGGAGGTATCATCTCGTTTATTCATGCTGTGTGTGAGTTTTTCTATCTTTATGGCTTCTCTGATTATTCTGTTGTTGAAGTGCTCAGTTTTGGCGATAGTTCTGGTATTTTTAAAGTCAATCTCATGTCCTGTGGTTTTGAGGTGTTGGACCAGGGAAGAGGTCAGTTCTTCTTTTTTGATTGAATTCTTTTTTTTTTTTTAACAAGTTTTATTAATTTTTAAAACACACAAATTATCATTATTCATTACATGTTTAAACCTTTTTCCCTTGTAAATTTAACAAGTCAGATAAATTATGATTCTGTTTTAAACCATTTCCATATAATATACCAAAACCTCTTATTCAATTTCTCTTTACTTCTCTTTACTCTTATTCAATATCATTATTATTGTTTCATCTGTTTCTTTCTGACTTAGTTACCATTATTCTCATTCTATATTTCTACAAGTTTTTACCAATTCTCCCCCCAAAAAAGACATATATACACACAACACACAAAACATAAAAAAATATCTTTTGGAAAGTAACTTGGACCCAGGTGTCTCTCTCTTCATGGACTTCAATTATATTCATGCTCATCTTACATATCATTACTTATTTTATTTACCATTCTAAGCCTTCTATATTAACTTCTCCACATATTTCACACTTCTTAATTCTACCTTAATTAATCATCTTAGTTTAAATCATTATATTTGTATCTTTTGTCCATTTTTATCATCCCTTTGTCTCATCCCTTATGAAAAAAAAGAAAATCAGTTTCTCCTGAAATCATTAATCAGAGTATGATGCCTTTCTATCTCCCCCTAAGTTAATCAAATTAATCTTTAAAATAATATCTAATACCCAATCAGATTTTGCTTGGTACATTCTATCTAACTAATACATCCAACACAATTAAGTGCATAATTAGAGAATAAATCCAAATATTAAAAAGAAATACTATAATAAAAATTTTATAATAACATCAATACCATAATTTTATTAAACTCTTTAATTAAAACAATATTCTAAACCTCTCCTATTATTAAGTTTTAAAACCAATCATTTTTAAACATTTTAACATTTTAATCTCTTATCAACTCTTAAGCCATTGCAATACTACCATCTCATCTTATGTACCTTGCAAAATCTTTTTTTTTTTAAAAAAAATTATACTTTATCCATTATCCATAAAAAATTCCTTTTTCCATTTAATTTCAAAACGTTGTAGCTTTTCTCCACCTTTTCCTTTCTTTCTTTTCCCAACAAACCTTTCTACCCCCCTTCTTCTAGCCTCTGCCTTACCGGCTTCCCTTCTCTGTCGTATTTCTTTTCCCCTTTGTTTACAATCATCATATTGGTTTTGCACTTTATTTTTCCCTTTCTTAAATGTTTTTTTAGATCTTAAGTCCTTAAATCCTTTAGTTTTCTTCTTTTCTCTTCTTTTCTTTTCTTTCTCTCTTCCTTTTTCTGGATCAAATTCTGAGATTCATTAAAGATGGCTCCTTCCTTTCTTTCTTGTTCCTCTGCTGTCTTCATCTGTTGTAATTTTTGTTGATAATTAGTAAGCGCCATTTCTAAGAAAAGAAAAGCTTCTTCCACACCATTTCTTAGTTCCTCAACAGAAAGAGCCATTATAAATCTTTTCTTTTCTTTTCTCCTTCTTTCTTCTTACAACAACCAGAATATTCAAAAGAAAATAAAAAGATAAAACAGTCCCAAAGTTATCAATCAGTCCAAACCAAGGCAGAGTTCTCACTTTCTCCTTCTGGGGTAATATCAATCAAAGAAAGAAAGTCCAAATCTGTTTAAAAGTCTTGTTACAATATATTCTAGTCTTCAAATCCTTAAGGCATCTGCTCCAACAAATCTTAGCATACAAATATTTTCTTTTTAATCCTCTCTCTTCCCACTCATCGCTTAAAACCAATTTCCACCTAAAAAAATAGGTTTCTTAATATCCAGTTATTTATTCCGTAGGAAAAGAGGGAAAGCTATCCTTTCAGCACCTTCAAGCAGCCGCTTTTTTCCTCTTCTGGCAGGTATTATTCAGAAAGTCATACTTTTCAGGAATTTTATTAAATATGTCTTAGAGTCCTAGGAGCCAAGAAAAACTTTCTCCTCTCAATCACTTTCTCCACTTCCTCCTGCGCATTCTTACCCGGCTGCAAGCTTCTTTGTGGCGGCCATTACGGACCGCCAGCTGCACAACGTCCTGGGAAAGGGAGTTCTGCCGGCCAGGGAGGGGGTCTGCAGCCCCCAAACCCTTCTCCGGATCCCCCCTACCTTCAGCTGCCCCTGCAGGGTGGCCTAGCTCGTGCCCGGCTGGGTCGGGAGCCCAAAAGCGTGGGCTAGCGCGGGCAGGGATCGCGCAGCCGCAAATCCCTGCCGCTCATGGCCGACAAACCGGAAGAGGCGTTTTTGATTGAATTCTTGTGTTCTTCAATGCGTGCACTTATTCTTCTGTTAGTTTGTCCGATGTATGTGGTGGGACAGGCGGTGCAAGGGATTTCGTATACTCCTTGGTTTTCTAACTCGATTTTGTCTTTAGGGTTTCTTAGGATGGTGGATATTTTTCTGTTTATGCAGAATGCTGTTTTAATGTTGTGTTTTTCGAGGATCTTGCTGATTTCATCAACATTAAAACAGCAATTGATATATATATATATATATTTGTTTTCTTAAGTTTTCGCGGGTACTTACATGTATGGTGTTCGGCTTGGTTCGGGTATTTTCCCACGTCATTGTAGTTCTTTTAAAGTTGTAGCAACGTTTCAGCAGAATCTCATCTGCCATCATCAGGCTTCTGTATTGTGTCCGTCTGTGGGTCAGACTTTTACAGTGGTTTCAGATTTAAAATTCAGATGCCCCAAACTATACGGCCTCCCAAAAATACACAAAGAAGGCATACCTCTCAGACCCATAGTCAGCTCCAGAGGAGCACCACTACAAAACCTAGCCAAATACCTAGCAAAGCAGCTACAGCCCCATGCTGAAACAGCAGCTTCACATGTACAAAACTCATACCACTTCTTGGAAATGATCAAAGATCTACACGTGGAGCAAGAAGATCTGCTTGTAAGTTTTGACGTGGTTTCCCTATTCACTCAAGTCCCGATAAAAGAGACCCTTGAAATCATCAAAAATAAATACCAACCAGCCAAACACCTCATGGAACTAACAGAACACTGCTTAACCAACACATATTTCATATACAAAGGACAAAGATACAAACAAATAGAAGGAGCCCCATGGGATCACCACTGTCACCTGTCATTGCTAACCTGTTCATGGAAGAATTCGAATCCAGAGCCCTGGCCAATGCCATCCTCAAACCCAAACTATGGTTAAGATACATCGATGACACATTAGTGATTTGGCCCCATGGACAAGAAAACCTAAACAATTTCCTAACACACCTAAACAGCGCACCCCAAAATCAAGTTCACCATGGAAACAGAAACAAACAAACAACTACCATTCCTAGATGTACTAATCTACAAAAAAACAGATGGCACACTAGGACACACCATATACCAGAAGAAAACACACACCAACCGCTACCTCAACGCCCAATCCCACCACCACCCAGCACAGATAAACTCCGTGGCTAAAACACTAATTACCAGAACCAAACGCCTGGCAGACAAGACACATTAAGGCTGAACTATGCACCCTGACTAAAGTACTGACAGCCAACGGCTTCCACAAAAGCAAAATCACCAGCTTGATCCACAAAAACACACTGAAACGTAATAGAGACCCAGAAGATGAACAGACCTATGGAACAGCTGTCCTGCCCTACATAAGAGGTACTACAGACAAAATTAGTAAGGTACTACACAGACATCACATCAGGACTGCCTTCAAAACAGACAGAAAAATAGCAGCCATCCTTAGCAACCCCAAAGATAAAATTGACCTGGAAAACCAAGGCATATACGAAGTCCCCCTGTGCGTCATGCCCGGCCACATACATTGGACAGACCAATAGAAGAATAAGTACCCGCCTGGATGAACACAAAAATGCAGTCAAAAAGCTGGAACACACTTCCTCACTAGTCCAACACATGGAAGCTACAGGTCATAGCATCAACTTCAATGGCACCAAAACCCTGGCCACTATGGAAAACCCTAATCACAGAGTCATCAGAGAAGCCATAGAGATTGAAAAAGACCAGAAAGCATGAACAGAAGAGATGATTCCACCAGGCTGTCAATCATTTGGAAGCCTGCACTCACAAACAAAAAATCTCCACACCACAAGCCAGGCAAACACCTGGGCACAAACAGATCCCCCTGATACCTCCAGCTCAAACACACCCCAACCAGGCACCCAGATGAAACCCAGCTTCCTAACTAATGATAGCCGTCCATTTACCCGAAGCCAAGCTGCACTAAAGGCCTCCATTAAAGTAACACAATGCTGCCAGCCAATCAAGATACAAAAAGAGCCAAAAAACAGACAGAAGATATCAGAGACACCCATCAAGCAGAACACAGCAAACTCCGAGACCAATAAACACAGACCAAGACTCCCAACCAATCAGGATGAAGAAAAAACCATTCTGGCACAGCAATAGGCTGCCCCAAATTTAAATCTGAAACCACTGTAAAAGTCTGACCCACAGACGGACACAATACAGAAGCCTGATGATGGCAGATGAGATTCTGCTGAAACGTTGCTACAACTTTAAAAGAACTACAATGACGTGGGAAAATACCCAACCAAGCCGAACACATACATACATACATATATATATATATATATATATATATATATATATATATATATATATATATATATATATATATATATATATATATGTGTGTGTGTGTGTGTGTGTGTGTGTGTGTGTATGTATATGTATATGTATATGTATATGTATACACACACACACACACACACACACACACACTGTACATATTGTATATATATATTCATTCATCTGTTTGTTTTTAACTACATAATTGTTGAATAATTTTTTTAAAAATATAATAGAAAAGGAGAGAAGTAGTGCAGGTCATAGATAATTTGTTAATAAAAGAGAAACATAGATGGCTGACCTAGAAATATATAGCACAGTGATAGCTAACCTTTTCGGCTCCAAGTGCCCAAAGCATGCGCGCATCCCCAAAATACAACGTGCATGCATGCCTGTGCACATGCGCTGTCCCCTGTGCATGCACGTGAGACTCCCCTGCACCCACCACATGACCTCCCTGCACCCTCGCCCATGACATGTGACCCCTGAGCATGTGCCCTGGCCCTGCATGCATGCATGGCAGAGACCCGAAGGTTAACTTGGCCGGCGGGAGGTGCACATGTGCATGTGTGGCGGAGCTGAGCTGGGGCGATGATGGCCTGTGTGCCCAGAGAGAGGGCTTTGGCATGCATGCCATAGGTTCGCCATCATGAATATAGCATAAAGATGCCTGGCTGCCTAGATATCCACTGCTCTCTAGCTGACTTTGTTGTCACCAAAGAAATTGATGAGGTGCATTTGCAAACCTCAGGATAATTTTGCTGGGACTCTTAGAGCATTATGCAACAAATCATTGAGTCACAAGGTCTGTGTATGTGTGTGTGTGTATGTGTGTATCAGTGGTGGGATTCAAATTTTTTTACTACCGGTTCTGTGGGCATGGCTTGGTGGGTATGGCAGGGGAAGGAGACTGTAAAATCTCCAGTCAGAGGTAGGATTTTCTGGTTCTCCGAACTACTCAGAATTTCCACTACTGGTTCTCCAGAACTGGTCAGAACCATATACACACAAAAAAATAGTGAAAACAGATATGATGTTGCACACTCAATACAATACACTACATTTATCAAGGAACATGGCCTGTAATTCCTCAAAACTGTATATGCGATTGGTACCTTACAGCTAGCAGGAGGGTTTACAGCATGTTTATTATGAACAAATAGACAAGAAAGTGCTTGGCTTGGTTTGAGGAGTGAAATGTTTCAATCATGAAAGGGAGTTTCATGTTACTAAGCGTTTCAATAAAGTTTTAAGTTACCTAATAATTGAAGATCAATAACTACTATCTATCTTCATTCAACAAAAAGAGACTGCTTACAGCAACCGCTCGAATGCGATGTTGGACAAAGTTCCTTAGAGAGCACAGTACAAAACAGAATTCAAAAGGACGCCTAATTACTCAAATGCATATGGATTGTCTTATTTATCTCTGCTGGGTAAATAGTCTGAAAAAAATCCCCCTGAGATGAGAATTCCCTTGAACTATTTTCTCTCAAAGTTTTTTTTAATCGCGACAGATATTAAAAAAGAAACTAGGAGAGATCCTATGCTATCTCAAATCTACACAACAATCCAGAATGTCTGTAATATGCAGCAGCAATCTAAGTTTTGGAAGTTTTATTGCGGTGAATAGTAATTGTACTATGTATTATATGGTTTCTATGATTCGTTTAGGTGACTTTGTAATGTATTATATTTTGGTTTAGAAATTCTATTTTATTATATGTTTGTACTTGTATTTTACTCTTATCTAGTTTATGGGCTCTTTGGAATAAAAGGTAGCTTAAAATGTTCATAACAATCAATCAGTCAATTGACATATTCAGTATTTTAGTTTTGGAATACAGGAAAGACTTTGAGAATGCTCATTTAATGGTTGGGGGATGTATGGAAACCACTCTTAAATTCTTAAGCAACAATACTGAAATGCCACTTTATTTTATTTAAAAAAAATCCCCAAAGCAATTGACGAATAGTCCTGATAGATTTTTTATTAGCTTTCTTACATTAATTCAAGAATAATATACCAATTTAGAAGTTCCTTCACCAGTAATGTCTGACAATACAATCCTATGCACATTTACCTACAGCAAAGTTAATTTAATGATATCTTAATAGGATTTATTTCTCATAAAGCTTCATGTAGTTTTCCTAATACATGTTTTAAAAAATCATATTAAGTTAGAGCTGACTTTTACATAAGCACCAGATATTCAAAGACATAATTAAGCAGCAAACAGAAAATAAGTGAAATGTTTTGACTAGCTGCTTTAATGTGGTGATTAGTTTTTTTGAACACTAATAGCTTTTACTTAGTCTCATATAATTTTACCTGCTTTTTTTAAATTGGAAAATCTCACTAACGGAAATCTGTAGAATCAAGTCACTTTGCTTGTCAGAAGGTTGCAAAAGATGATTATGGGAAACTGCAATAGACATAAATATGAGCCAATTGCCAAGTGTCCAAATTTTGATCACATGACCATGGGGATGCTGCAACGGTCATAAGTATGAAAAACGGTCATAAGTCACTTTTTTTCTGGGCCATTGTAACTTTGAATAGTCACTAAATGAGCTATTATAAGTCAAGGGATACCTGTATATTTTATTTATCTTGATAAATCATATTCTTTTTGCTGAACATAATGTTAAAAATGCTTTATATTATTTTAAAATAATACAACAGTCCTGTGCTGTAATAAAAGTTAAATATATAGAAAAATTTAAAATGTGCTCAGTTAATATTAGAGAAGCAAAAGCTAATATCTCCTTGATCTAAAATTCTGCTTAATGTTAATGAAATCTTGCAATTCTTCTTAAGGGAACATTCACAAGTATTTGATAGATTTCTTCCTGGGTTAGAAATAAGGCAGTAATGAATTACATTTCTAATGGACGTTATACCTAAAAAGGTGTGTGGGTGTAAAGTATCACACGCATACATTTATGATGAACCGTTTTTGCTACCCAGTTCAACGGGATGCTGGTTTACTGACCTACCAAAGTCCTTGGGTTGTAGATAAATTAATCTATAAATATTCATCCATATCATTAATGTATATATCAATGACTATACTTTTAAAGAAGAATATTGGTAGCTCAGAGTTGAAATAAGGGTCTTTGGTGCACACTCTCTGAGCTTGGTTATTTTCTTTAAGGTGTTTCATTAGCTACAATAGATGATGTTACCTAGTTTGGGTAATGAAACATTTGCAAGAAACTCACTGAGCTCAGACAGCACCAAGGAGACCTCTCATGAAATTTAAAAACATATCTAAAGACTGATAATAAGTAGGTGTATTACATTTTAGCCCTAATTTCAGCTTTGTTAAGTATGATATACATTCTAAATAGCAAATGTCAGAGGTCTCAGAAAGTGTCCCAGTTACAGTGGAGAACAATTAAAAACAAGCAAAGTTCACTCAGCCTTTTAGTTCAAATGCTTTTGGGGGAAGTGGCACCAGCAAGGTCTTTTAAAACTTATGAAAGACTTGCAGGGTTGGGACCATTCATATCTCTGAAGGACTCTGATAGCTCTTCAAAGTACAGAAGGCACAATTCCTGCATCCAGCAGTTGACATTCTTTGATGGTCAATGTCATATTAATTCTGAGGGGTCAAGCAGAAACAATCCAATTATTTCTGGAGACTGTCTCACAAACAACCTGGCCATATACCTTTATACTTATAAATAGGACCTTGATTTGCACTGGAAGACCACTGGAAACCACATGGTGAAAGCCATGTGATCCTTGGGAAAAGTCTTTAAATGGATTCTTTAAAGAATGACAGTCCTGGCTAATAAGTTTAAATCCATTTTCACTTGCAGTCTTGCTCAGTTTTAGGAGTCAAAACTTTATAGTGGAAGATAATTGTTTGAACGGCTCCTGGCATCCCTGGATTTTTGCTGGACTGGTGGATGCAACATTGTCTTCTCATTCTTTACATTGGTGGCCCTGAAATTCAGCAGGCAAGAGATGAGATGCTTGTTCTTTTATGTCCACGGCAGTGCAGGAAATTAAGCAATCTGATTTACATCTATCTTGGCTCTTCAAAAGGACCACGGTTGCCTTGAAACTTTGCTTCTAGTTAACTTCTAGTTCTTTTTGTCAGGGTGGAAAAAAATGACCTTTCTCTGTAGAATTAGAGCCCTTATATTTTCAGGAGAAAAGTATTTATCATTTCTGATGGATATCTACGATCACTTGAAAAGCATACTCACTGCCAGCATCATAATGAGGGGCTTTTGTAACATAACAAAAGCCAGCATCATTCAATTTCCTCCAGTTGCATGCAGCTCCTGGCTTTTGATGTCTGTAGACCTCCCTTTAATCTCTACACATGTACCTTTGCTAACAGGTCTTAGATGAACATAAATTGAAAGAGGAACGATAGAATTCAGCATGGGGAGGAAATACATTTTGTCCATGATTTACAAGTTCTCTGGAGCTCCAAAGCATTAACAGGTTGTTTTACATGAAAGAACAGACTAAGGCAGTGCTTATCTCATTAATGGGAAAGTATAAAGAAAGAATTACAACATGGGACAAATATCTGATCTCCTTCAGTATGTTGCATAAAGAAATCCCTTTCAGTTATTACAAAGTGTATACCAAGTAAACTGGTATCTTAAGCAGCAATTGATAAGCATTTGCAAGCTAAGCAGTTCTGAAAAGTCAGTGTTGTGGAAGAAGGAAACAGCCAATATGTATTTCAGTGATAAATGCATTTTATGGGATAAATGAATTATATGAGACATATCCAAAGAAGTTTTTTTAACACTTGATCTGCGACTGTTATATTCATCTCAAAATTCCCTAGGAATTCTGGGTGATATGATTTCATTTTACTCTTCTAAGAACTTGCAAGGAAGGATTAGGTTAAGAAATCGATAGTATGACTTTGAAGATAGATATGAATCCAGGTCTCTGGATGCTGTTTGAATGTTTTGCCCATGACCCTAAACTCAGTATAAGAAAACTTATTCTAGAACTGTGTGCTAGTTATATAGTGAACAAGTTTATTCTGGACATACTGTGCCCTTCTGGACAGAGAAGAGATAGGGAAGGTATAAGAGGAGGTTTGGTATAGCCGCTCTTAATGTGTCCTCCAAAGCTTTCCTTTGTGACATCTTAATATCTTTTGTCTTTAACCTTTGGCATTCAGTGACATTGAATTTTAGTATTTCATATACGGTTTTGGAAACTGACAGTTTCAGTGAGATCTCATTGAGTCCATGCTGATTGTTAGAAGTCTGGCAGCATTTGATAGAGAACAGTTTTGGCCACTTGATGTGATACATATCTGACAGAATACTTTAGTATATTGGATAACTGACTTCTGGTGTTTGGCTCTATAAATATTTGCTGTTCTATAAATATTTGATACACTAGATGCTTCTTTCCAGCAACTCAGAGTAGATATTTGAAATAGTCAATATAGTAGATGGCAGTGTATAATTTCTAAACAGAGGAGTCACAGATGAAATCTGACTCAAAAACACTCTGAATTTCAGCTCGTATGTCTCATATGTACGAGGGTGGTAGAAATACACACGGAACTGGGGATATCCTCCCATTTGTACATATTCCATATTCATTCAAAGCAGGAATTTACTCAGCCTTGGCAATAGGGAAGTGTGCATCTCTGATGTTCATACTAACATTTAAAAATATTTAATTTAGGGCAGGATCCAATCCGAGTCAGTCGCTGGGACCAGGGTTTTCTGAGCTTTTGGATGCGTACTGGAGCCCATCCTCGGGGAACTTCTCTCTAGCACACTCTAGCACACACACTCAACCCGAAAGAAGTTCCTTAAAGATAGGCTCCTTCCTGAGTCTGAAAGCTTGGAAGGACAAAACCTCTGGTCCCAGTGATTGACCCAGATTGGACCCTGCAACATTAACCTGGGACATGTGTATTTGCCTTCATTCATTTACTTTAAGGCTCTACTATTTCCTCTCTGTTGAGAGCAGCAAGTACTTTTTGATAATGTCTTGGGTCCACACCACAAAAATTGATAGGAATGGGCTAGAAGAGTAACCAATTTACTGTTACTTAACAGGGAGATGGCGGCATATAAATTTAATAAATAAATAATTTTCACTTCATTTCATTGCTCCGAGAACCAGTTGTCCTGGGAATCCTCCACTGGAAGACCTGACTGCTAAGCACTAATAGCCTGTGAAAGTGACTAAAAACATCAGTTCTTTTTATTTTCATTCATCCATTTATGTTTTTAACAATCTCCAAGCCTCTCTCATCATTCCTTACCAGCAGCGGTGGGATTCAAATTAACAACTGGTTCTTCACCCTAATGATTTCTTCCAACAACCAGTTCACCAAACTGCTCAGAAAGTTAACAACCGGTTCTCCCAAAGTGGTACAAACTGGTTGAATCCCATCCCTTGCAACTGGCCTCTGGTTTGAATGGGAAGATCTTCATTTGTTTTCCTTCTGTACTGGGAGTCAATCCTCTTCAGTTTTGTCCTTCCTATAACATGATACACTTTTTGGGACTTTGGAAAACACTGTAGCTATACTAAGTCAAGCAGCTGGTTAAACCGGGAGTCAAAAGCATTCTCATCAGCAGGGGTCTCCAACCTTGGCAACTTTAAGACTTGTGGATTTCAACCCCCAGAATTCCAGCAAAGCTGGCTGAGGAATTCTGGGAGTTGAAGTCCACAAGTCTTAAAGTTGCCAAAGTTGGAGACCCCTGCTCATGAGACTAAGTTGGACTGCATGGATCCTGCATATGACACCTCTGATTGATTTGAAATAAAGTGCCTTCCCTCTTTACCCAACTGGTAAAGCAGGGTTTTGTCTGTACCTTCTCAGCTGCTGAAACTTGTGTGAAATCATAACCTCCTTGTAATACAGGTTGTCTTCAGCTTGTGACCATTCGCTGAGTTGACCGTTGTTAGTTACTGCAGTGCTGAATAAAGTGACTTATGACCAGTCTTCACACTTACAATGGTGACAGTGTCCCTGCAGCCTTGTGATCAAGATTCAGGCACTTGGCAACTGGCATGTAGTTACCATGATTGCAGCATCCTGAAGTCACACGATGACCATGCATGACTTTCCCAGAAGGCTTCTGACAAGCCAAAATCAACTGGGGAAGCCAAATTTACTTAACTGTTGTGGCAAAAAAAGACTGTAAAACTGGGTGTGTTTCATTGCATCACTTAGTGACTGAAGTTCCAGACCCAATTGTGCTAATAAGTCAAGGACTAACTGTAAACCAGTGGAGTTCTGTATCAATGGCTTGCCATTCCTCACCTAAAAAAGAACATTTGGTAACTGTATAATTCTGGTCCAAAGGAGCTGTGCAGTTTGGTCCCTTTACGATAGACTGATATGAGAGGTGGCTGAGGATCATTCTCTACACCATGGGCCAGATCATGGGGAAAGCATAAACCAGTTCTGTTCTGGTGTGTGTAATGGTATGTGAGAATGATTTTGAGAAACTGGGGGAAGAGCTGCAGTCTAGTCAACAATCTAATAAATGATAGATGAGTCTGAAAGAGGAGGGGTGGGGAGTTTTTAGTAGCATAAAAATAAAAGATGAGCATACGTTTAGGCTTGCAACATTCTCTTAAAGTAACCTTACAATAAATATAGAATTAGTATTCATTGTTATGCTTCTTGCCTGGACTAACTTGAAGGGCAAACACCAATCTTCCTACAGAAGACTAGAGCTCTTAATAGATTGCAAGTATGGGCAATATTGGCTGTAAAAATAACTCACCTATAAATTTTGCTCCTTGCTTAGTAAACACTAATTGCATTTGACAAATGAGACCCTTTAATTGAAGCAGGGGTACACATACCACGCTGAAAACAGATGCGCCTCTTGCCTTGCATCCCGTGTCGTACTTTTTTCTGGACCCCATTGGGAACTTCGTGAATGGGTGGTGCAGTTTTATTTCTTAGCACAATTGCTTGAAGTGCAAGACTAGTGGTGTGCAACTCGAACAGCGTCTGGGCCAGAGATGTGTGAAATAATAGAATATTGTTGAGTTGCCACAGGTCACGGTTCCTTAGAGAGAAATCTCCTGTAATTTCATTAGGTCCTCCTTCTATTTCTTTTGGTTGGTGCTGCATCTCCCAAGACATTCTAACATTGAGGCATCTACATGGAGGATCCAAAAAATCAAGGAGATGACTGCAACTGCACAGTTGAATCCCTGATCCTTTTTAAAGTAAGTAACACACCAACGTCTTCTAAAAAAAGGAAGTGGAGCTTTGATCGCACGGCTGCCATTTTGATATTTTTCAACCCCCCTGAGGACAGCCCTATCCAACATTATGCATTATTCACTTATTTAACTTGCTATCCAGCCAACTCATAAAACTTCTCTGTAATTGACCATGACCCTATGAAACAACACATTTAAAAACAGCTCAAATAGCAATTCAAACAAACCTATAGGTAGAGGCTCTCCATCTCTTCAAAATCTTCATTGTCAATTCTGTGGTCTCTCTTAGTTTTCTTGAATTTAATCTGAGTCCCATTTTTTTTCACTGTACTCCTTGACTTCCATCTCTAGAATTGGCAGATCATTTGTACTTTCAGTCATCGTCTTGCAAGTTACTCCAGTTAAAATTCTCCTATTATCCAACACTTGATAGATCCAGTGACTTGATAATCTTTAGTATGTCACCGTCCTTCTGCCCTTCAGCCCCTCTTCAATCCATTGACAATCCATTGACAAGGAAAATAGTCTTATTCAGCATAGCTTCAGGGTATACTGTGCTGACATTTATCTGGGGTTGTGGGGGCGGGGGGGGGGAGGCTTAGTAAGAAATATTCCCTGCATACGTAACAGGGACATGTTTGTGTTTAATCTGGCCAAACTGCTGCTGTCGTGTTTAGTTTTGCCGTGTGATGCAAATTAAGGACATTAAGGCAGGGCACCAACTGAGCATGTACTGTAGCAGGAAGGCGTCACAGCCAAGAAAGCCTCCAGGAGACAATTATATGAGACAGTCTTTTAAAAGAAGTGTTTGCTGTGAAAACAAATCCTTTAATGCTGTAGCCTAGAAGGTAGAATATAGATGGGGAGCTTAAGAGAGAGTGAGAGAGTGAGGGAGAGATTTTAATGCTTTACTACATGGGTTCTTTCAGAAAAGAGTGATTGTGTCAATGGATAGGGAGCTGTGCAGATTAATTCTTACATGCATATCTCTTGATTCGTAAGCTTTGGCTGTTTTCTAGTTGAATGAATTTTGAATTCTGAATGAATTTTGAATTCATCAAAACAGACTCACCTTCTGCACTTGACAATTGCATGGACAGTAATTGAACATGGTGGCCGGTGGGGATGAGAAAGTGAAATTTTAAGAGGTGGTGGTTTTTTTTTTGGGGGGGTGGGGGGGGTGGGTGTGTGTCATACCTTTGTAGTACTTCTGATACCATTGACTCTGAATAATTCCAACCATGATTTTATTCAGGCATGTGAAGTCTCTTTGTGCAAGCTAGAACAGCTGTGAAAAGTTCTGCCATGCTTCAATCTTTCTCCTAATATGGTTGGAATAAGCACACTTGCCTTAAGCCCGCTCTGTAAGCCACCTTTCTGTCTGGAGAATTTATACAACACTCTGTCTTATCGCCTGTCAATCAGTCTGGATGGAGCTTCAGAGATGCTGTTGCATGGACCGTTCTTCCTGTACTTGTAAGAATGTAAGTTGGTCTCTGAGCATGCCTGCTTTAGCTCTTTTGTTTGCTGTGTGGTGGTGTTTTTTGATTATCCTCTAATATTCCCAAATTGGTATGTACTGGGACCCATTTTTAAATGTGTAATCCAGCTGGCCTACAAAAACTCAACTTCAAAATGAGGGTGTGCTCCTCATGGTTTCACCCCGGGCCATGCATAAAATATACAGACAATAAAATGTAAGTCTAACACATGTGGCAAATATTTATTTCAATGGCAGGAAGCACTATGTACTTCCTTGCCAAATCTATCACATTGTATCCAAAAACAGCTAAATATTAAAGTGATCAATTCAATGAATTGTGGGGAAAATACCAAGAAATAGACACATTAGCATCTTATCAGTAAAGTGTGTTCCAATAGGTATTCCAGAAGTGGTATGCCTACACATACATACATGCATGCATGCATTCATACATACATGTGTATGTATACATATGGTATACAATACTATATAATTTGTTTATGTTATAACATACAGATAAATTCTGTAAACATAATTTAAGAAGGGTTACAAAATATCTGAAGAGGCAATGGATAACTGAAAAGGAGGGCAGTTACTATAACTGTTTAGCTTTCTTGGCATCTATGACAAAAATCAGCAAAAGAAAAGAAAAGAAAAGAAGGTACTTAGCTCTACATGTACATGATTTTATTTTATTTTTTCACATGAGAAAGATTGGCTTTTCAATCACAGTATTTTTCCAAGAAACAATTATTTTCAAGAACATATGTTAGTGATAATATAGAATCAACAATGATTTGCTTTTCAAATTTTACCATAGAAATGTATTTTGAGTCATATGCAATTACAGACTACAGTGATTATAGATTTCAAGACGCTGGTTAGAAGTCCATTGCGGGAATCAGGAAACAAATTAAATAATGTAAATTGAGGTTGTCAAATCTATCGAGGTTGTCAAATCTATCGAAAACAAGGGGGAAAAGAAGCAGTCAAGAAAAGAAGCAGTTTGGTGTAGTGGTGAAGATACTGGCCCAGAAGCCAGGAGACTGTGAGTTCTAGTCCCACTTCAGGCATAAAAGGCAACTGAGTGACTTTGGGCCAGTCACTCACTCTCTCTTGATCCAACACCTCTCAGGGCTGTTGTGGTAGGGAAAATAGGGGGAGGAAAGAGTGTTAGATATGTTCACCATATTGAGTTATTTATAAAAATAAGAAAGGTAGGATAAAAATGAACAAATAAACTAAAATAATTGTTTATTGCCTTGAGTTCACTAATACATATAAAAAGGTGGGATAAAATTATTATTATTATTATTATTATTATTATTATTATTATTATTATTATTATTATTATTATTATTATTATTATTATTCATTGCACAGTCAGCCAGGTGTTCAGACTGGGTTTGGCATTTTTGTCTACCTATTGTGTCCTTACCAAGGACTTGGGATAGGCAAATCTGGATGTTGATGGTGTTACAGATATCGCCGCAGGATGGAAGCTGTTCCAAGAAAAGCTGCCTTCTGCAATTGACCCAAGGCACCTATTAATATTGGTACTACCCTTGCTTGCCTTTGTCATAGTCGTTCTATTTCTATTTGTAGGTCTTTGTATTTTGTTCTCTTCTTTTCTGCTGTCTCCAGGCACTGCCACATTCACTATCCAGACTTTTTTGTCTTTCTTATCAACAACTGTTAAGTCCGGGATGTTATGTGGCAGGTGCCTGTCTGTCTGAACTCTGAAGTCCAAGAGCAACAAAAACAACAACAACAATAATAATCATCATCATTATACAAAAGTGTGAATGATTATTGTGAAAACAGCACAAAATAATAAACAAGACACTAAAACGCTAAAGAGTATTTGATTTTAAGGCTATGTCCCCTTTCTGCCTGATGTCTGGTAACCCTAAATGTAAGTAGATGTGGTTAGCAATGCCATCTGGCTTATAAATGGTGCTCATAATTAGCCAGTCAAAGTTCCACCTTTTTCTGTAAGTGTGCAGATCAGAGGTGGTATTCAGAAGGTTCTGACCAGTTCTGGAGAACTGGTAGCAGAAATTTTGAGTAGTTCGGAGAACTGGCAAATACCTCCTCTGACTGGAGATTTTACAGTATCCTTCCCCTGCCACGCCCACCAAGCCACGCCCACAGAACCGGTAGTAAAAAAATAATTGAATCCCACCACTGGTGCAGACACCATTGTACAGAATGCCTACGTTATTTAAGGGCCCCTATACCCTTGTAAGTGCATTTAGGATTGCAACATTAAAATTCAATCCTCAGAATACTTACCTGAGAGTAAATCTTGCTCATAAGAATGGGCATCCATAGAGTTGCTCTGTAAGGTTCTAAATCTAAGAACAATTATATAGAAATAAATTTTGCTAACTAGCATGAGGCTGGGTAAATAGGATCTTTAATGCTGCAATCTTGTATAAATAGATCCATTTAAAGATAGCTAGATATCTTTTGACCATTCTGCTGCTTCCAGTCATGCAATAGAATAATCAAGCAAGCAAATATCCATTAACCATGGCTTGTTTGTTCAATTAGATTAGTATTTCAAAATCAATAATTTCCTATGCAATTATTTTCCACCCAACCTTATAGCTATGGGATTGATTATAACAGGGTGTGATAAACTCTATGAATTTTTTTTAAAAAACAGACCACAATCTGGGCTGAACTATTGCTTTCTAGTACAGTAAATCCAAAACTAACTGCTAAAATTTTCTCTATTTTTGTGTTGCTTCCTTAATCAGGATTTACATCCTAAGCTACAAAACCCAGATTCCTAGTGGTTGGCAGCATACAATCAGTTTTCACCGTCTTGTTGCTGTACTCTATGTAATAGACACCCACAATCTTTGGAGGCAATCTGTTCCACTGGTTAATTGTTCTCACAAATTTCTCCTTAGTTCTAGGTTGCTTCTCTCTTTGTTCAGTTTCCATCCATTGTTTCTTGTCTTGCCATCTGGTGCATTGGAAAATAGGTTGATGCCCTCATCTGTATAGTAGTCCCTCAAATATGGAACCCTGCTATCATGTCACCCTCAGCTTTTCTTTTCATTAGACTAGCCATACATAATTCCTGTAACTTCATATGTTTTAGCTTCCCTCTAACCCTCTAATCATCTTCGTTGCTCTTCTTTGCACTCTTTCTAGTGTTTCAATGTCTTTTTTATTTTGTGGTGATCAAAACTGGATGCAGTATTTCAAATGTGGTCTTACTAAGGCTTTGTAAAGTGATACTAAAACTTTACATGATCTTGATTCTGTCTTTCTGTTAATGCAACCCCAGGTGGTGGTATAGGAAATACATGGCTCAATAATAGTAACTGCGTGGGACCTTGGTGTCCTAGTAGACAATCACTTAAATGTGAGTCTGCAGTATGCTCTAGTCTCAAAAAAAAGAGAAGCCAATGCAACCTAGTAATTACTAGTATTTAGCCAGATACCACCTATACTATACTTGTATACTTGTTTTTATTGCCTAAAAGAGTAAACCCTTACTTTTCTCATCACTGAATTTCATTTTGTTAGATAGGGCCCAAGTCTGTTGAGATCCTTCTGGACCTTGAGCCTATCTTCTGGAGTGTTGGCTATTCCTGCCAGCTTGATGTGGTCTGCAAATTTGATGAGTTCCTCTTCTATTCCCTCATCTAAGTCATTGATGAAGATAGTAAGACCACACCTAGAGTACTGCATCCAGTTTTGATCACCACATTATAAAAAAGATGTTGAGACTCTAGAAAAAGTACAGAGAAGAGCAACCAGGATGATTAGAGGACTGGAGACTAAAACATATGAAGAACGGTCACAGGCATGGCTAGTCTAGTAAAGTGAAGGACCAGGGGAGACATGATAGCAGTCTTCCAATATTTGAGGGGCTGCCACAGGGAGGAAGGGGTCAAGCTATTTTCTAAAGCGCCTGTAGGCCAGACAAGGAATAATGGATGGAAACTGAACAAGGAGAGATTTAACCTGGAAATAAGGAGAAACTAACAATCAACCAATGGAACTGCTTGCCCTCGGAAGTTGTGGGAGCGCCATCACTTGAGACTTTCAAGAAGAGATTGGACTGCCATTTGTCAGAAATGGTGTAGTGTCTCCCACTTGGGCGGTGGATTGGACTAGCTGACCTATAAGATCTCTTCCAACTCTGATTATCTGTTATCTGTTATATTGAAGAGTACTGGACCTAAGAAGGAACCTTTGGGTACTCCATTGCTTCCTTCTTTCCATGTAGATGGAGGGGAGTAAGCAGTAAAACAAAAACCTTAAACATAGGCTTTGAATAGGCAAACCAATACAGAGAGAGGATATTAATGACAATCCTTGTTGGGGATATTATTGAGTTTTCAGTTACCTTTATCAAGGTAATTGACATTCTTGTTTATTTTAGTGGGTGCAGCATATCTGCAGCTTTATTCCTTTGCATATGTGTTGCTCTGCCAAGCTTAGATCAGGCTTGTACTGCCTACCCAAGCTTTTTTCTGGGCTGAGGTTTAGGATTTATGTATGAAAGACGTAGGAAGGGGAAAATTACCTCAATTAGGTAATGAGCAGAATCCTTTGATTTAACTGTTTCTGAATCACCCAATTGTGTGGGAACAGGCTGTAATGTATTCTGCACGTGCAATTATTTTTGACACTTAATAGAAGCAACACTATTTTATTTAAGTAGAAAACCCTGTTAGAATGACTTAGTCGGGCTTTTAAGAATTGAAAAGAAAACCCCACAATGAACATATAAGCAATTAATCTGCAGACCTTCCTTGAATAATGAATTTCACTGTAATTGCCCCACTATCAGCTGTTGATTTGCAATCCAGGCTAGGCAACCATTTGGCTTCCCCATGAAAATTCAGAATTGTCTTGTTCTAGTAAACAGATTGCTGTGATGATATACGGTGGTAGTTAAAGTATCTGCTTTGTTTACCAATTTTGTTTCATTCTTCATTTGCTGGCTTTCTCCAGCTTCTCACAGCGTATGATGATGTAGGAACAGTTGCACGCTTGGAAACAGTCTCTTGGCCACTCTCCAAGAGCTGCATCCCTGTGCTGGAGACTCTTCTGCCTGTGCTCCTATGAGAAGCCATTTACATTGCATTTGGCATCATTCTGATGTACCTCCATACCTCCCTGAGAGTTTTTAAGAAGGTGGAGCAAAATGCTCAGAGAAATGCATTGGGACAAAGTGCGATCCTTCAGGTTTAGGCCATTTTTTTAAATAGAGGAATTCAACTGATGGCTTTATGTTGTAAGCTGCCCAGAGGTTGTTAGATATGAGATGGGTGACAAATAAATTTCATTATTAAATAAATAAACAAACAAATAAAATAATAATTACTGACATGAATCGAAGGGGTACAATACTCAGTTTATTAATGCCCACAAACAGTAACCTAAATCCGCATTTCTCCCATTCAATAGTAGTTATTTAAAGTCTAGGTGACACCAGAGGTGGTATTCAGCAGGGTCTGACCAGTTCTGGAGAACCGGTAGCGGAAATTTTGAGTAGTTCTGAGAACTGGCAAATACCACCTCCGACTGGAGATTTTGCAGTATCCTTCCCCTGCCACACCCACCAAGCCATGCCCAAAGAACTGGTAGTAAAAAAAATTGAATCCCATCACTGGCTCAATTGTCAAGGATTACTTGTATTTTCTCTCAAATTTTCCCCTGCCATGCCCCCTGCCAGTTCCCCAAGCCACTCCCACAGAACCGGTAGTATAAAAAATGTGAATCCCACCACTGGGTGACACCTAAAATATAGAAGTGTGATGAAATGTGGTGTGGAGATGTGTCACCAGGAGGGAGGCCTGAGTGGCAACTTACTCCAGAGAGTATGTGTGAGAGAAGGAAGATGAAGACAGTCCCTCCCAAATAGTTCCAGAGTATATTGTAAATGCAAATAGTAGAGTCCTCAGTCTGGCAAAATTTTGTCTATCAAAGTGAAACAATAAAGGTCTCAAGTTGGAAGAACTGCCAGCTCACATTCTTGGTTTTGGGCCTGACAAGTACAGCTTGATTTATTTATACCCCACCTTGATTATCTTTCAAAAATAACTTGAGGTGGCAAACATAAGCAACCACCTTCCTCCTCCCATTTTCTCCATCTTGTGAGGTGAGTTGGGCTAAGAGTGACTGGCTCAAGGTCACCCAATTGGCTTTCATGCCCAAGGCAGGATTAGAACTCATGGTTTCCTGCTTTCTAGCTTGGTGCCTTAACACTAGACAAACTGCCTCTCTCCCTCTCCCTTTTTCCCTCCCTCCCTCCCTCCCTCCTTCCTTCCTTCCTTCCTTCCTTCCTTCCTTCCTTCCTTCCTTCCTTCCTTCCTTCCTTCCTTCCTTCCTTCCTTCCTCCTTCCTTCCTTCCTTCCTTCCTTCCTTCCTTCCTTCCTTCCTTCCTTCCTTCCTTCCTTCCTTCCCCTTTTTCAGAATGAATCCAAATTATAAAGAAGCCAGTAAAAAAGGGATTTCACCTGCCTTGTTCTCAATCCCACAAGGTTATGTAATCCCTTAAAAATTGAATCAAACTTTATGCTTTCTGAGAATTGTTAGAACTGTTTTAAAATTTAAACAATAGAGCCAAAAGACGAACAGAGATAGATGCAAGCACTTTGTATTGACTTGTCAGTACCTACATTACAATAACACAGTTAAAATCAGCCTCAAATATAAGACCTAGCAAGAGCATTAATTAAGCCTATAACATATGCAGGAAAGCAATCAATGGGAAGCCTTACGCCCATGGAAGGCTATCTTTTAAAAATTATTAAAAGGAACTCATGGTTTTAGAAATGTTTTAGAATTGTTAGGATCTGTAAAAATGCAAAGGCAGTATGAATGTGTAATGGTACTGGGTTACACACTGGGAGTTGAAATCAACAAGTCTTAAAGTTGTCAAGTTTGGAGAACATGGTATAGGCTAAGGATGCCTGACCATCGACTAAAAAGCTTATCTTGTCTCCCTTTCTTTCTCCTTTCATAGGATAATGGGTTACCAACATAAGAAGGGAGGACCCCATTCCATCCTTGTCATCCAGACCTCTCACCAAACTGTCCCATCCACCACCTGTCAGTGAACCCCCAAGTAATAGAGCAAAAGACCACTTAAAGTTTTCCACCCATATTGACACTTGAGCCGAAACTGACTGAGTGTGTCACCTGCTAGGAAATTGCCAAAGATCAAAACTCCATCAAAACCATAGGAAATGTCCTCAGGATATGAAAATCCCTTGCACTCACAATAGGATTCTCCAGTACAGGCCCATCTCCCGAGGTCAGCCCTTGGATACACAAAGAGGCAGAGATTATCACACCCCTCAGAGAGAGATAACCGTATTTCCTCTGTACAGGATTTAACTTAACCTCCTGAGGCAAACTTTGGCTTTCTGAAACAAAGACCAAATTGGCCTATAAATATTTCTAGCCCTATTTTTCAATGGGGGCCATCTTTGATTGCTAAGCTGTCTATTTTGCTCTCAAATAAATTTTTCCTCTACTTCAAGCAGGTGTATTGTGCTCCTTCACCCACCCCGAAACAGACCAAGAATTTTCTTCTAACACACACACACACGCACACACACACCCCATTGCTGCTTACTGACATCACATGAATTCAATCGCCCACCGAGCCAGCGTCAATTATATCCAGCCTACAATTGTTCTTTCTGTCTGGATAGCCCTTTGCAGTTGACCTTCAAGGCCTCATGTCTATAGATTGCTTAGGATCCTGCTGAGATTTTAAGAGAATTCATCGTTTTGAAATCTCTGGAAGCCATCACATTTGCCTGGTGCAATATGATGAGGTTTTTATGAATTTAATTCAGCGGCTGGCCTCAAAGAAAACTCTTCTGAATTTTGTGAGAAAAATACTAATGTGATTCTTGCCTTTCATTCTGTCATTTCGGCCTTGGTGGCTGCAAGCACAACTCCCCTCCCCCCGCCAATATTGTCTGGACATGTACATCTATGCAACAGACCAGAGTAAATTTTGAAGTAGACCGAGTCTCAGAAGACACAGTTACTTTCATGCTTCCAGGAAGGGTGCTTTGGTCATGCATGATGCACTGTGTAGTTCTCCTTCCAAATGCTTTGCCTCACTAAGGTTCTGCCATCACAGACCCAAAGCAGTCAATCTTAGATTTTGTTCTCTCATATTGACCTGTGCTCTTCTGCCCCCTAGAGGGCACAGAAGCCCATTCTATTTCATTTCATTTCATTTCATTTCATTTCATTTCATTTCATTTCATGCCAGAGGAATCAGTGACTGCTATTCACCTCTGCGATGCCTTTGAACTTTGATTATTCATTCACCAGGTTTATTAGCAGAGTGGTAGGAAGCTCCCAGCCAAGGTTCTAAAATTCAGGAGCAGGGTCCAACCAGGCTTAGATTCTGGATTGTTCTTAACAAGAGAATAGTCCACTGTCTGTGCCCCCCAATGCATGGTATCACATGCTACTCAGCATGTTTGTTGTGGAGGAAAGATAGTTTTTCGATTGCGAATTTGAAGCAGAAAATAAAAGTTGCCATGGGGTGCTAAGTATAAAAAAAAATTGGTAAAAAAAATCAATACACCAAATACAAGCTAGGCGAATGTGACCTTGTTGATGGCCCTCACTCTGTCAAAGACCTTGGACTTCTCATATCGAATGACCTAAGTGCCAGAGCTCACTGCAACAACATTGCAAAAAAGGCTTTAACAGTTGTAAATATGATCTTACGAAGCTTCTTCTCTGATTTGCAAACTAGGGCATACACAACCTTTGCTAGACCAATACTTGAATACAGCTCCGCTGTCTGGAATCCACACTGTATATCAGACATTAATACAATTGAGCGAGTCCAGAAGTATTTTACCAGAAGAGTACTACACTCCTCTGTTCGCAACACCTACCCTACACCACCAGACTTGAGATTCTAGGCTTAGACAACCTTGAACTATGCTGGCTAAGATTGGACTTAAGCATAGTACATAAAATGATATGTTACAATGTCTTACCAGTTAATGAATATTTCAGCTTTAACCATAACAACACAAGAGCACACAACAGATATAAACTAAATGTAAACCACTCCAAACTCGATTGCAGGAAGTATGATTTCAGCAGCAGAGTGGTCAATGTCTGGAACTCACTACCTGATTCTGTTGTCACCTGCTCAAACCCCCACTCCTTTACCCTCAAACTAACCTCTATCAACCTCATCCCATTCTTAAGAGGTCTGTGAGGGGCGTGCATAAGTGCACAATCGTGCCTACTGTCCCTGTCCTGTTGTCCCCAATTATTAGTTCCTATTTCAGGTATGTAAACTAATGTTTATTCTTATTTCTATTATATTGTAAGCATTTGACTACATAAATAAATAAATAAACAAACAAACAAACAAACAAATAAAAAGACGTTTCAGTAAAGAACCCACGGAAGTGGGATATGAAATAAAACTTTGGTTTTTCCTTCCTAAAGATCTTTAGGATCTTTCCTCCCATCTTTTCCATCACAATCCATTTAAAAAGAGAAGATTGTTCCCTCCATTCCTGTGTTCCAAAAATACCACAAAAAACAACAACAACAAACCCTGATATTTCCTCCTTATTATTTTGATATTTCAAAATTCTGGGAGTTAAAGTCTACAAATCTTAAAATTACCAAGGTTGGACACACCTAATGTAAGCACAGGAACTCAGCCTGGAGAGTAATTTCTTCTACATTTGGACATATAAATATGGGAGCTGCCCAGAGTTGGTTGAAAGATGGGTGTCTGTATAAATGTTTTAAATGGACAGACAGACAGATGTGCTTAAACAAATATTAACCAAATAACCACCATTCTAATTAGTTCTTGAGGCTATAAATGTCTGGAACATTTCTTTTGTAATCTCTGAAACATCTATGTTGATTTTTTTTTTTGCATGTTCAGATAGTCCTTGATTTACAACAGTTCTTTCAGAGACCGTTTAAAGTTACAACAGCACTGAAAAAAAGTGACTTAGGATTGTTTGTCACATGGCCGTTGCAACATTCCCATGGTCATGTGATCAAAATTCAGAAGCTTGGCAATTGACTCATATTTATGATGGTTGCAGTGTCCCCAGGTTATGTGATCACCTTTTGCGACCTTCTGAGAAGCAAAGTCAATGGGGAAGCCAGATTCACCGTGTTACTAACTTATCAACTATAGTGATGCACAGCTGTGGCAAGAAAAGTCATGAAATGGGGCAAAATTCACTTAACAAATGTTTTTAGCAACCAAAATTTTGGGCTCAATTGTGGTTGCAAGTTGAGGACTACCTGTATTCAACTGCATTCCACAAGGCCAGGCCACCTTCCTTCAGATCTGTCTTCCCTTTTCTCAAACACACAGCCTGCCTTCATGCTGTATTGTGCCATGCTACACTAACTCATATCCTATCATGATCTTTATCATTTGCTCTTCTTAGATTCCAAATTGAAATATATATGTTGTGGTCATACTCAGACGGACCCACTGGTACTCACCTCTGCTACCCATCGTGGTTTTGTCAGAGTATATTCATGAACTGGAATAGAGCATGGTATCAAGGTCAGCCAATGAATAAATAACAGGTGTGGGTCTGTATATTAAGCTTTGCAGCTCTGAAGCTATGTTAAGCTCTGAATCTGTCTGTTGAAAGAGAAACAAACTTACTTGCTTGCCTGCTAAACTAAAGTGAAACTGATGTCTGTTTCGGAGTTCCCGAGTTGCTGTTCTGCTCTGAACCTGTAACATGTCTGCTTCTGTTTGAGTTTGCTCCATGTTGGAGAAATCTACAACTGGTATTGTAAAATTTACTTCATGTATTTATATAGAAGTTAAATGAAGCCTCAGCCATCTGTGTTTACTTTTCTGATGCTGAATTTATGCTGCAATATTCTGAACAGGTTTTAATATTCTGAACAGGTTTTGATCAATCAAGGTTTCTCATAATTTTTTTTAGCAAGATAGAGAAAATGTAGACCAGGTTACCAGCTTGAGTGATATTCATACCACATTCTCTGCTAAGAATAAAGACAATATTTGTGGGTTTGGGCACATTTTGCCAAAACTCTTTTCAACATAATCTAAGATTAGCATAGAGATATTTTGCCAATCAGCATATTGGCATTGCCTTTCCAAAAGATTGGTGTGTGTGTGTGTGTGTGTGTGTGTGTGTGTGTACACACACACACAAACACACACACACACACACACACACACACACACACACACACATATATATATATATATATATATATATATATATATATATATATATATATATGTTTTCTTAAGTTTTATCGGGTACTTTACATGTATGGTGTATCAGGCTTGGTTGAAGTCTCATTCATCATCGTCATTGTAGTTGTTCTTTTAAAGTTGTAGCAACGTTTCAGCAGAATCTCATCTGCCATCATCAGGCTTCGTGTATTGTGTCCGTCTGTGAGTCAGACTTTTACAGTGGTTTCAGATTTGAATTTGGGGGCCTATTGCTGTGCCAGAATGGTTTCTTCATCCTGATTGGTTGGGAGTCTTGGTCTGTGTTTATTGGTCTCGGAGTTTGCTGTGTTCTGCTTGATTGGTGTCTCTAATATCTTCTGTCTGTTTTTGGCTCTTTTTGTATCTTGATTGGCTGGCAGCATTGTGTTGCTTTAATGGAGGCCTTTAGTGCAGCTTGGCTTCGGGTAAATGGACGGCTATCATTAATTAGGAAGCTGGGTTTCATCTGGGTGCCTGGTTGGGATGTGTTTGAGCTGGAGGTATCAGGGGATCTGTTTGTGCCCAGGTGTTTGCCTGGCTTGTGGTGTGGAGATTTTTTTGTTTGTGAGTGCAGGCTTCCAAATGATTGACAGCCTGGTGGAATCATCTCTTCTATTCATGCTTTCTGGTCTTTTTCAATCTCTATGGCTTCTCTGATGATTCTGTGATTAGGGTTTTCTATAGTGGCCAGGGTTTTGGTGCCATTGAAGTTGATGCTATGACCTGTGGCTTCCATGTGTTGGACTAGTGAGGAAGTGTGTTCCAGCTTTTTGACTGCATTTTTGTGTTCATCCAGGCGGGTGCTTATTCTTCTATTGGTCTGTCCAATGTATGTGGCGGGCATGATGCACAGGGGACTTCGTATATGCCTTGGTTTTCCAGGTCAATTTTATCTTTGGGGTTGCTAAGGATGGCTGCTATTTTTCTGTCTGTTTTGAAGGCAGTCCTGATGTGATGTCTGTGTAGTACCTTACTAATTTTGTCTGTAGTACCTCTTATGTAGGGCAGGACAGCTGTTCCATAGGTCTGTTCATCTTCTGGGTCTCTATTATGTTTCAGTGTGTTTTTGTGGATCAAGCTGGTGATTTTGCTTTTGTGGAAGCCGTTGGCTGTCAGTACTTTAGTCAGGTGCATAGTTCAGTCTTAATGTGTGTCTTGTCTGCCAGGCGTTTGGTTCTGGTAATTAGTGTTTTGGCCACGGAGTTTATCTGTGCTGGGTGGTGGTGGGATTGGGCGTTGAGGTAGCGGTTGGTGTGGGTTTTCTTCTGGTATATGGTGTGTCCTAGTGTGCCATCTGTTTTTTGTAGATTAGTACATCTAGGAATGGTAGTTGTTTGTTTGTTTCTGTTTCCATGGTGAACTTGATTTTGGGGTGTGCGCTGTTTAGGTGCACCATCAAGTTCACCATGGAAACAGAAACAAACAAACAACTACCATTCCTAGATGTACTAATCTACAAAAAAACAGATGGCACACTAGGACACACCATATACCAGAAGAAAACCCACACCAACCGCTACCTCAACGCCCAATCCCACCACCACCCAGCACAGATAAACTCCGTGGCCAAAACACTAATTACCAGAACCAAACGCCTGGCAGACAAGACACACATTAAGACTGAACTATGCACCCTGACTAAAGTACTGACAGCCAACGGCTTCCACAAAAGCAAAATCACCAGCTTGATCCACAAAAACACACTGAAACATAATAGAGACCCAGAAGATGAACAGACCTATGGAACAGCTGTCCTGCCCTACATAAGAGGTACTACAGACAAAATTAGTAAGGTACTACACAGACATCACATCAGGACTGCCTTCAAAACAGACAGAAAAATAGCAGCCATCCTTAGCAACCCCAAAGATAAAATTGACCTGGAAAACCAAGGCATATACGAAGTCCCCTGTGCATCATGCCCGGCCACATACATTGGACAGACCAATAGAAGAATAAGCACCCGCCTGGATGAACACAAAAATGCAGTCAAAAAGCTGGAACACACTTCCTCACTAGTCCAACACATGGAAGCCACAGGTCATAGCATCAACTTCAATGGCACCAAAACCCTGGCCACTATAGAAAACCCTAATCACAGAATCATCAGAGAAGCCATAGAGATTGAAAAAGACCAGAAAGCATGAATAGAAGAGATGATTCCACCAGGCTGTCAATCATTTGGAAGCCTGCACTCACAAACAAAAAATCTCCACACCACAAGCCAGGCAAACACCTGGGCACAAACAGATCCCCCTGATACCTCCAGCTCAAACACATCCCAACCAGGCACCCAGATGAAACCCAGCTTCCTAATTAATGATAGCCGTCCATTTACCCGAAGCCAAGCTGCACTAAAGGCCTCCATTAAAGCAACACAATGCTGCCAGCCAATCAAGATACAAAAAGAGCCAAAAACAGACAGAAGATATTAGAGACACCAATCAAGCAGAACACAGCAAACTCCGAGACCAATAAACACAGACCAAGACTCCCAACCAATCAGGATGAAGAAAAACCATTCTGGCACAGCAATAGGCTGCCCCAAATTCAAATCTGAAACCACTGTAAAGTCTGACTCACAGACGGACACAATACAGAAGCCTGATGATGGCAGATGAGATTCTGCTGAAACGTTGCTACAACTTTAAAAGAACAACTACAATGACGTGGGAAAATACCCAACCAAGCGAACACCATATATATATATATATATATATATATATATATATATATATATATATATATATATATATATATATATATATATATATATATATATATATATATATATATATATATATATATATATATATGTGGATCTTTGGTTATTCGGGTTTTCTTCCGCGTAAGATTGGAAGTATCTAGGCAACGTTTCGATGAAGTCTCATTCATCATCTTCAGGCTTCTGTCTTCAGCTCTGTGCTTCTCAGAGTGATGTGAGCTTGCAGCTGCTTCTTCCTTTTAACTGCTAGTGGCGGTGTGACTTGATTGGGTGGGGGCTTGGCTGTGTTCTGATTGGGTGGGGTGTGTTCTCATTGGTTGGGGGTTTGGCTGTGTTCTGATTGGTTGGGGGTTGGCCATGTTCTGATTGGCTGGAGGTGTGTTCTGTTCAGGTGGGGGCTTGGTTGTGCTCAGGTTGGTCTTAGTTACTGGGGGATTTGAGCTGGTGAGCTGTGATCTTGCTGTTTGGCTTCGAGTTCGTGGTCGTGCTGCATCTTCATGGTGGGGTCAGTTCGCTTCTTGTATGGCTCAGAGGGGTTTGAAGTGGGTAGTGATGCAGCTGCAGTGCGGCTTCTGGTCTGTGGTCGTGTCTCATCTTCTGTGTGGGTGTGAGTCTGCTTTTTACATGGAAGTGTGGTGGTGGCTTCTTGTGTGGCCCTCGTGGGTGTGGGTCTGGTGTCATTCATCATGTTAGGCACTCGTCTGTTCATGAGGGCGGGTTTCCAAATGGCTGGTAAGTGGGAGGTGTCATCTCTTTTATTCATGCTGTGTGGGAGTTTTTCTATCTCTATGGCTTCTCTGATTATTCTGTTGTTGAAGTGTTCGGTTTTGGCGATAGTTCTGGTATTTTTAAAGTCAATCTCATGTCCTGTGGCTTTGAGGTGTTGGACCAGGGAAGAGGTCGGTTCTTCTTCTTTTGATTGAGTTCTTATGTTCTTCAACGCGTGCACTTATTCTTCTGTTAGTTTGTCCAATGTATGTGGTGGGGCAGGCGGTGCAAGGGATTTCGTATACTCCTTGGTTTTCTAACTCGACTTTGTCTTTAGGGTTTCTTAGGATGGTGGATATTTTTCTGTTTGTGCAGAATGCTGTTTTAATGTTGTGTTTTTCGAGGATCTTGCTGATTTTGTCTGTAGTGCCTTTTATATATGGGAGGAGGGCTTTGCCGTTCTCTTGTTCTCTGTCTTGGATTTTGGTTGGGGTTTCTTTTTGGATTAGGTGGGTAATCTTCTTTCTTTGGAATCCATTGGCTGTTAGTACGTTGGTGAGAGTGTTTAGTTCAGTTTTTAGGTGTTGTTCATCAGCTAAGCATTTTGTTCTGGAGATGAGTGTCTCAGCTACGGAATTGATCTGTGCTGGGTGGTGGTGTGAGAGTGCATGTATCTAGCGGTTTGCATGTGTTTTCTTCTGGTAGATGGTGTGTCCTAGGGAGCCATTGGGTTTTTTGTATACCAAGACATCTAGGAAGGAAGTTGATTGTTAGCTTCTGTTTCCATGGTGAATTGTATTTTGGGGTGTAAGCTGTTGAAGTGTGTGAGGAAGTTGTTCAGTTTTTCTTTCCCGTGTGGCCAGATTATGAAGGTATCATCTACGTATCTGAGCCAGAGTTTGCGTTGTGATCATATTTTCTAGAGCTTGTGTTTCAAAGTGTTCCATGTAGAGGTTTGCGATGACAGGTGAGAGGGTGATCCCATGGGTGCTCCTTCTATTTGTTTGTATTTTTGTCCGTTGTAGGTGAAGTATGTATTGGATAGACAGTGGTTGGTCAGATCTAGGATGTGCTGGAATACTATATAATGTATGGTATTCAGCTTTGTTCGGGTATTTTCCCATGTCATTATAGTTGTGCTTTTAAAGTTGTAGCAATGTTTCGGCAGAATCTCATTTGCCATCATCAGGCTTCTGTATTGTGTTGGTCTGTGAGTCAGACTTTTACAGCGGTTTCTGTTTTAAATTTGGTGCTAGCCTACTGCTGTGCCAGAATGGTTTTTTCTTCATCCTGATTGGTTGGGAGTCTTGGTCTGTGTTTATTGGTCTTGCAGTTTGCTGTGTTCTGCTTGATTGGTGTTTCTAATATCTTCTGTATTTTTCCTTTTTTTTTTTTTTTGTCTTGATTGGCTGGCAACATTGTGTTTCCTGTATTGGAGGCTTTTAGTGTGGCTTGGCTCTGAGTAAACGGATGGCTATCATTTATTAGGAAGCTAGGTTTCATCTGGGTGCCTGGTTGGGGTTTGTTTGAGCTGGAGGTATCGGGGAGGGGTGTCTGTTTGTGCCCAGGTGTTTGCCTGGCTTGTGGTGTGGAGATTTTTTTGTTTGTGAGTGCAGGCTTCCAAATAATTGACAGTCTGGTGGAGTCATCTCTTCTATTCATGTTTTCAGGTTTTTTCAATCTCTATGGATTCTCTGACAATTCTGTAGTTGTCCAATGTATGTGGCAGGGCATGATACACAGGGGATGCATCATGGCAGGGATGTATGTGGCAGGGCATGATGCCACATACATTGGACAGACCAATAGAAGAATAAGTACCCGCCTGGATGAACACAAAAATGCAGTAAAAAGCTGGAACACACTTCCTCACTAGTCTAACACATGAAAGCCACAGGTCATAGCATCAACTTCAATGGCACCAAAACCCTAGCCACTACAGAAAACCCCAGCTACAGAATACCTGCGAAAACTTAAGAAAACATATGTATGTATGTATGTATGTATGTATATATGGATCTTTGGTTATTCGGGTTTTCTCCCGTGTAAGATTGGAAGTATCTAGGCAACGTTTCGATGAAGTCTCATTCATCATCTTCAGGCTTGTGTCTTCGGCTCTGTGCTTCCAGTTTGAGCTTCTTCGGCGATGGACTGAAATCTGCGATCGTGCGTAGTTTTGATCTGTGCTCGCGCTGGAGCGCCCCAAGCTGGCTGGTTTCAAGACCAAGAAGTTACAAACTTTATCAGTTTGAGATCTCTCCTCCCCAGCTGGCTATTACTCCCTTTGATAGGCGACAAGCGGTGGTCAGAAAACTCAAAGAAGAACTTTGACTGTTACTGATAAACATGTTTTTCCTGAATATACATCATAAGGTTTATCTGACATAAAGAATAAGCTTCTGTGATGATACTCGTGACTGATACCGAATACACATCTTTTATCCGACAGGCTTTTGTGAAGTTAATCTTATCAACTTCAGCTTCTTCCTGTCAGTTCTTTTCCTGTCAGCTTAGTGAACTTTGCTCTGTGCTAAGCAAGATTTTGTTTCATGGAAATTTACCAAGACAGAATAGCCACATGTGATCATATTTTTCTAGAGCTTGTGTTTCAAAGTGTTCCATGTAGAGGTTTGCGATGACAGGTGAGAGGGGTGATCCCATGGGTGCTCCTTCTATTTGTTTGTATTTTTGTCCGTTGTAGGTGAAGTATGTATTGGATAGACAGTGGTTGGTTAGATCTAGGATGTGCTGGAATACTATATAATGTATGGTATTCAGCTTTGTTCGGGTATTTTCCCATGTCATTATAGTTGTGCTTTTAAAGTTGTAGCAATGTTTCGGCAGAATCTCATTTGCCATCATCAGGCTTCTGTATTGTGTTGGTCTGTGAGTCAGACTTTTACAGCGGTTTCTGTTTTAAATTTGGTGCTAGCCTACTGCTGTGCCAGAATGGTTTTTTCTTCATCCTGATTGGTTGGGAGTCTTGGTCTGTGTTTATTGGTCTTGCAGTTTGCTGTGTTCTGCTTGATTGGTGTTTCTAATATCTTCTGTATTTTTCCTTTTTTTATTTTTGTCTTGATTGGCTGGCAACATTGTGTTTCCTGTATTGGAGGCTTTTAGTGCGGCTTGGCTCTGAGTAAACGGACGGCTATCATTTATTAGGAAGCTAGGTTTCATCTGGGTGCCTGGTTGGGGTTTGTTTGAGCTGGAGGTATCGGGGAGGGGTGTCTGTTTGTGCCCAGGTGTTTGCCTGGCTTGTGGTGTGGAGATTTTTTTGTTTGTGAGTGCAGGCTTCCAAATAATTGACAGTCTGGTGGAGTCATCTCTTCTATTCATGTTTTCAGGTTTTTTTTCAATCTCTATGGATTCTCTGACAATTCTGTAGTTGTCCAATGTATGTGGCAGGGCATGATACACAGGGGATGCATCATGGCAGGGATGTATGTGGCAGGGCATGATGCCACATACATTGGACAGACCAATAGAAGAATAAGTACCTGCCTGGATGAACACAAAAATGCAGTAAAAAAGCTGGAACACACTTCCTCACTAGTCTAACACATGAAAGCCACAGGTCATAGCATCAACTTCAATGGCACCAAAACCCTAGCCACTACAGAAAACCCCAGCTACAGAATACCTGCGAAAACTTAAGAAAACATATGTATGTATGTATGTATGTATGTATGTATGTATGTATGTATATATGGATCTTTGGTTATTCGGGTTTTCTCCTGTGTAAGATTGGAAGTATCTAGGCAACGTTTCGATGAAGTCTCATTCATCATCTTCAGGCTTGTGTCTTTGGCTCTGTGCTTCCAGTTTGAGCTTCTTCGGCAATGGACTGAAATCTGCGATCGTGCGTAGTTTTGATCTGTGCTCGCCGCTGGAGCGCCCCAAGCTGGCTGGTTTCAGAGCTAACTCACCCCATAGAGGTGGTAAAGAGGGGGAAGACTGCCAGCAGTGTCAAGGAGAGCCGCATCTCTCCTCCCCAGCTGGCCATTACTCCCTTTCCCGAAGGCGATTGCAGCGGTGGTCAGAAATGGCCACCTCAAAGAAGAACTCAACCGGAAAAGAATGTGCAGGAGGAAGATAAGAGAAAGTTTTTGGCTGATCGGGTCGAACTGAAAAAGCAACAACATAAGGTACCCTGGAATTTGAACTATAAAGAATAACATTGATCCCAAAGAAGATTTTGAAGCAGTGAATGAGAGAGGGAAGGGAAAGGGTTTGTTTGTTTTTCTTTCCTTCCCCATATTGACAACTAAGAGATTTAAGTAAGAAACTGACAAAATCCACTTTGACATTAACAGGCATTTAAGCTGAAAATAAAATGTCAAAGGGATAATAAAGGCTTCTGGATTTTCAAAAACTTTTAAAGAAGGAAAGGAGAGAAAAGGAAAAAAACAAAAGGGTAGGCTCTGGAAAAATGGAGGACACCACCTGGAAGTAAAAGGAATTAACAGTGAAACTTTAACAAGATTTCTAAAAGATACATTCTAACTGAAACTTTGTAACAAGATAATAGAACCCCAGGAAGAGAAAGTGGAAAAAAGAAGCAAGAAGAAACAGTTTTGGATTATTTGGATTACTTGGTGTTTTTTGGATTTTTGGTTATTGGTTGTTTAAAAGTTTTTAAAATGGTATCATGCTTGGAAGAACTGTAAATGGAACTTAAAAAACAGAAAGAAGATGCACAAGAAGGAAGAGGGTTTTTTGGCTTCATATTTCAATTTTTAGAAATGGAGATCCTGAACTATGAGAAACAACAAGAAATGCCTGTAGAACAAGAAGGGCGGGACAAAGAAGAAGCCATCTTCAATGAACAAGTAATTCTATGTGGGGAAAGAGAGTGAAAAATTTAAGATCTGAAAAAACAACAAAAAAAGAATAGTTTGAAAAATAATTACAATATTAGGATGAAACAGAAGAGAGGATTACAGAAGGGAGAATTAGAATTAGAGAGACAAGGGGTCAAAAGGGGGAGGGAGAAGAAGAGGGGGAAGAGGGAAAGGAAAAGAAGTTATAAAGGACAGAAACAGGATATAGAGAAACAAGGAAAATGTACAAGGATTAAAGTTATAAGTCTATTTAGAAGACATAGAGATAATGAGTGAAAATTTAATTGAAAGAGGGATTCTGCAAGGGTACATAAGATAGTATTGTTATATTAGAAATAGAAATGAACTTAGAAAATATGAAACAAGTGTGATAAAATACTCATTGTAATGTAATGGAATGTTTGTTAATAAATAAATGAAATAAAGAGAATGAGAGAATGAAATTAAGAAAGGATGGGAACATTTTAATTATTATTAATGAGTTATAAAAATTTAAGTGAAGAGGAATATGAAAGAAATATGAAAAAAATATGGAAATATTATAAGTGTTCCTAAGGAAGTATGATATCCCATTGAAAAGAAATGTTAAAGATGTTAAAGATTATAACTAACATTAATGATAGAGCTGAATTGGAATAGAATAAGTATTTTATTTATTATTGTTATATATATACTTTCTCTTTAAGAACTTAATGTGTATTTAAAAAATGTACCAAGCAGAATTCGACTGGAAGCTATGTTTTATATTGAATGTTATTATTGTAAAGGCACAAATTGAAGTTTAAATAAGAGTTGAATGGACAAAAATTAAAAGATACAAAGGTATCATACTCCAATCAGTAACTACAGGGAAAAATTTGTTTAATGAGAAAAGAAAATATGAAATTGAAACAGGACAGACAAAAGTATAAATATAATGATTAGAAAGATATTGAAACTTAGAAAAAGATATACATAATTGAATTTAGAAAGGAATGAGATAATTAAAAGCAAGCTTGAGAAAACTAAGGGAAGGGAAAAAATATTGAGAAAATGTTAAAATAGTAATAAGATATGGAATAGAACACAAAGATGAATATGAAATTGAGTTTGTGTCTGTATGGAGAAGTGATAACCCAGGATCATGCTATTCTCAAAAAAAGATATTTTGTTTGTATTATGTTTTGTGAAAACCCAAATAAATTTTTTACAAAAAAAAAAAAAAAGAAACCCACAGAAAGGCAATTTTTTCAATACATAACTAATAATTGTATTACTGCCATTAATACATTTAGTTAAATTTTAAAGTAAATTAAACTAATTTCAGTTCTGGTTCTATCTATTCCTTGGAGCCTAGCTCTTTGAATGCTATTTGAAGGGCAAGTGTGGCCCTTGGCCTAAAAAAAATGTTTAGCTTACTGTGGAGAATGAAGTGGATTTTAATTTGAGCAACATTTCTAATTTGTATTCTGCAAAAAAAAAAAAAAAAAAAAACACCACCCACCACCCAACTGTCAATTTAGAAGATGGAATCCTGTCAGTTGTCTCTGCTCACTTAGTTGCCAAGTGATCTGAATCCACAGCCAATTTCATGGGATCTCTAGCAAATCACTCTATGGAAAGCCAACTAACTGCCAATGTTCAAATCCCAGCATTTACACCAGTCCTATTTTCCTTGGCCAGAGATGAAGGATGTCTGTTTGGTAATGCTTCAACTCTGTGATTGTTTCCTAATGGTTCCATCTCAGCTGTCATCTTCTATCAGGAACAATCAGAGATCCAAAAGCAAAAAAGGAGCAACCTTTGCTTTCCTCTGTTTCACAGCCTGTGATCGTAACTCTGTAGGCAAACATTTGATGTTTTTCTTAATATCATTTTTTTGATGTTTTACTTAGGCTGATATTGTTCATTACTGTATCTCCTTTTTCTCATTCCTAATCCTTCCTATGTATTCTATAAACCCGTGATTAACCTGGATCAATGGTTGGCCTGTTCTGTATTGATACTGTACTTTGCAGCATGATCTTTTGTCCAGGTTTTCATTGTTACAGACTGTGGCTATTTTTGTCCTAGATAGAGCTGTTCTAGCTCATTTTTTGCATTTAGAACACTCTTTTTGTGCCTATTGCTCTCTTGTCTTCTTAGATGAAGTATATGTCCTGTGTTTTCACACATTACTTTGTGACTTTATCTATTTCTGGAAAGTGCTCTTTTCCTGACTGAATTAGGTTTTTTGCACATCAAGTAATATTGAAAAATTGCTATCATCTCTCCCTCCCCCCCCTCTCTCTATCTATCTATCTCTATCTCCCATCCATCCATCCATCCATCTATCATCTATCATCTATCATCTATCATCTATCATCTATCATCTATCATCTATCATCTATTCTCTCTCTCTCCCCCTCTCCCTCTCTCTCTCTCTCATCTCTGTGCTTGTCAGTTAAGGGAAAGTGTCCTATGAAAAAAATCTATCTGGAAATTTTCAGGTGAGAAGGAAGAAAGGAAGAGAGGGAGGAAGGGAGGGAAGGAGGAAGGATTACTGCAGGATAGATGCAAATTTCTCCTTGAAGAACTGACAACACATAGCCATTCTCATCTTTGAAAAATGCAGCTGGGCAATGCTGAATAAAATATATCTTTGACGTTAGTAATACAAATAACCCAATACAAATTGTGGGTTAATGTTACTTATTTATATATTTATTAGGTTTACATGCCATCTTCCCTTCAGGAGATTGAGGCAATGTGTACAGTATAGTGATCCTTCTTTCTCTTTCCTCCCACAACAGACCCTGTGTGTTATATCTCTTCTAACTCCAACTTTGCCCCACTTTGAGCAAATATGAGTGATTTATTTGCAGAATGCTTAGCCAGTGGGGCACAGCGGCACATAAAGACTGAGAAAGCAACCTAGAAAAAGACACAAGTCCTTTAATTAATTATTTGAAAAGAGATTCATCCTTTCCTAAATGTCCTATTGAATGACATTCTGTGGATGGAATGCAATTTTGAATTGAACTGATTTTTTTTTTTGCCAAGTGTGATTTGACACACAAGGAATTTGCCTCTGGTACAGAAGCACTCAGTGTCCATACAAAGCAACAGAATCACCATCATCATCATCATCATCATCCCAATAAAAGGGGGGGGGAGTAAAGAAAATAATAAGAAGGATAAATAATAATAATACAACCACACCAGGGGTGGGATTCTACCAGTTCACACCTATTTGCTAGAACCGGTTGTTAACATTCTAAGCAGTTCAGAGAACCGGTTGTAAGAAGAAATTACTGGTCTAATCCTGTAAGGAAGACAGGAAGAAAACATTCTGAGGTTGCTTACAGAAACTGCCTCTCAGTTAACCCTTATTACATTCTTGGCAGGACTAGTCTTCCTGTCTCAGGAATGTCTTTGGAGTTTTTTCCCCCTCCTTTGCTGGTACTTTGCTTGTGTGGAGTGACCATTCAAAGTTACAATGACACTGAAAAAAGTGTCTTATGACCATTTTTCACACTTACGACTGTTGCAACATCCCCACAGCCATGAGAGGCCAGGTGAGTAGATGTGTGCCTCGATGTGAATGATATTGAATTAGCCGCACCCAGCCAATAACATGACCACCAAGCCATGTCCACCCAGTCACATGACCACCAAGCTACACCCACCACCTAAGCCATGCCCACAGAACCAGTTGTTAAAAATGTTGAATCCCACCCCTGAACCACACTATATGGCTAAATATGAATAGACATTAGACAACAATGTAAGAATTAGGTGTTCAGCAGAGTAATGGCATGGGGGAAAACCTGTCCTGTGTCTAGTTTTTCTGGCATGCAATACCCTATATCACTGTCCTGACGGGAGGAGTTGAAACAGTTTATGTCCAGGATGTAGGAGGTCTGCAGATATCTTCTTAGCCCTCTTTCTGACCTGCACAATAGACAAGTCTTCTATGGAAGGCAGGCTGGCTGCAATTGTTCTTTGTGTAGTCTTAACTATCTGCTGAAGTCTGCACCTGTCCTGTTTGGTTGCTAGACCAAATCGGACAGTTATAGAAGTATAAATGACAGAATCAATAATTCCTCTATAAAACTGAATCAACAGTCTGAACTTCCAGAGTTGATTCAGGAAGAACATTCTTTGTTGTGCCTTTTTAATGATGGTTCTAATGTTAAGTGCCTATTTCAAGAGATTGTACAATTCAAAAACTTGAAAGATACTACTGCTGATACTGTGCTGTAGAATATAGTAAGAGGTGGTACAATAGAAGGGTTCCTCCTAAAATCTACTCTCATCTCCACAGTTTTAAGCATGTTCAGCTCCAGATTGTTTCAGCTGCTCCACAGGATCAGTTGTTCAATCTCCCATCTATATGCAAACTCATTACCATCTCGAATGAGGCCAATAACTGTGGTATCTTCTGCAAAGTTCAATACTGTACAATTCAGTACAACACAGTACAATTCAATGTCTATGAAGATTTGGCTCTGCTTGAGCTCCAGTTTTTGCCTGTTTAAAGTTAACAGTCAATACTGTCATCTCTGAAGACCATGTAAGTGGGGTGAGGAAATGGCCTTTGGATATCTTGCCCTACCTCTGTGAGAGTATTTTCCTCACACCCTATTATAATGCCCAAACAACAGGACCCTGGACTGAAAGTATAGCACTTGTAGCCTTTTGTGCAGAGCTCTGTGTTCCTCAGAGCAACTTCTTTGTTATTTGTTTGACCTTCATAATGAGAACAAGTTGATACAGCTATGGTTAATGAGCCAATTATTCTTCCTGAGCATAGCATCCATGGAAGCAGTTTTCCCCCACTACTTTACTGTGGGAATCAATTAAGAACTGTTCTATCCTTTATGTTTTCATTGATAAGCTTCCCTCAATGAGATAATTGATTGGTCAGTAGCAAAACTACTCATGAAACTATTCCCAAGCAGGTAATACGGGCTTTGCTGTGAGGTTTACCAATTCATGTCAGAAATTTAACAACCTGAGTTAATGTTTGTTGCAGCCATAGGAAGCAGATGCGTATAGAATGAAATTAGGCCAATATTCAATGCTAAATAACAGGTAACAAGCATAGATATTTTCTCCATGTAGAAAATGATATATAGATTTATCTGTACTAGTTACTGAGTTTTGCATGACTTGGACTTGATTATAGTAATTTTTTTGGATTGTGGTTTCTTAGTGTGTATACATATGTGTCTGCGTATCTGTGTGTATTTATGTAAAATGTTACATACCCTTAAATCCATAATACAATATTATAATAATATAATATAATATAATATAATAATATAATATAATATAATATAATATAATATAATATAATATAATATAATATAATATAATATAATATAATATAATATAATAATATAATATAATATAATAATATAATATAATATAATATAATATAATATAATATAATATAATATAATATAATATTATAATATAATATAATATAATATAATATAATATAATATAATATAATATAATATAATATAATATAATATAATATAATATAATATAATATAATATAATATAATATAATATAATATAATATAATATAATATAATATAATATAATATAATATAATATAATATAATGTAATATAATATAATAATACAACACAACACAACACAACATAATGTAATAGTGTAGTGTAATGTAGTGTAGTGTAGTATGCAATGCAATGCAATGCAATGCAATGCAATGCAATGCAATATGAAAGGGACGGTGTGTATTATTTGAAAGATGCACTGTATGAATTCCTACAGCAGCTACATCAGCCTGGAAAAATAAGTGGCTACTTTGGTGATTGGAAAAGAGATGCTTTGAATGAGCTCTCTCATCTTCTGAAGCACCTCTTTTGAAGAATATACACAGCTTTTGTTTACATAAGTGTAATACAAGTAATAAATAAATTACACTACAACTGAAGTCACGCTGTGGGTAAAAGTTACAGTATTATCGAGGTAAGTATAATCTCTATTTCACTTGTTTCCTGAGTGGAGAACTTTATTTGTATCTGTTAAATTTCACCCTGTTAACTTCAGCCTATTTTTCTAATCTATCAGAAGTATTTTGAATTTTACTTCTGTCTTCTAGGGTATTGATTATCCTTTCCACTATTGTGAAATGTCCAAATATGATAAACATTCCACTTACCTCATCTTCCAAATTGATATTGAAATTGAAGAGTGTAGGAATCTCGATCCTGATTCTGAAAGCCCATTTGACATGGAAATCCAGATGATGAGCATTCCTTGAGTATCCAGATAATTGTTGTGCTACCCAGTTTGCTAATTCAAATATCACTGGCTGTTTTGTTAAGTGCTGTGTTGAAGTCAAGATACAGTATATTAGGTCTACATTCCCATAATCTATTAAATAATTTACTTGTACATAATGAGATTAATCTGGAAAGTCTCTCTCTTCCTCTTGACAAATGTATGGTGACTTTTTACCCTATTATATTCAAGAGACTTACTTATCAGTCTTTTAATCATCTGCTCTAGAATCCCAGGTACTGAAGTTGTTTGAACACTCATCTTTTCCTTTTCTCCTTTTTAAAGATGAAGACAATATTTGACCTTCTCTAGTACCTGGCACTTTACACCCATTCTCAGGATTTCCCAAGATTAAATTAGCAGTGAGACCATCTTCAGGATCCTTCAGTACCCTAGGATGCAATTTTTTGAGCTACTCTATTTAAACTCACACAAAGCAAAAAGGTTGAATGTTTCTATAACCCTCAAGGTATATTTCTACATCTTTCATGTTTCTAGAATATTATTGTAGAATACTTTTTGTTGGAGAAAACCAAACTAAAAGAGTAGTTAAGCAGCCTTGTCTTTTCATTGGTACTGTTAGCATTTGGTTGTTTCTTCCTCTAACCTCTGAAGGAGGAAGATATCAGATAGGCAAACCAACAATTTCTTGGAATAATAATGTTTAGAAGATAGGGCATTCTATATAAACAATGCTAATGCTTTAATTCACTGCTCTACTTTCATTATATTCTCTACAGTGCTCTACAGCATGCTACAAAAATTGTAGAGTGACTTAGAGTTACCAAGTTCATGGCAAAGACTAAAAGGCTGAAAATAGACTGGACCATTTGAGAGAATAAAATCAGCTTTCATATAGTATCTTTGGATATTTTCTCAAGTTATTCTTATGGATTGATGTAACTCTGTCATTTCTAAAGTGTAGGTAACCCAAGGTTGTTTGTGCATGCATATGCATGTTTATGTCAAGGTTATTCAGCTTTATTCCCAGATAAGCATATCCATCATGATGCTGATAGATGTATTCAGAAATATAGCATATTTTTCTTTTTCAGATGACTCCGCAGGAAAAGTGAATTCATTCATTAAAGAAGAAATCATATCAAAATAACATGCTTTAAGCTGCTAAAACCCCACCTCCAGGATTATATTTAAAAGAACCTGTACTTTTAAAAGTTCCATCTTGCATTGTCTGATTACTTCACACTCAGTGTAACTGATGCAAAGTGCTGTACCTGCATAAAAATTATCTCCCCTAAAATGAAACTCAGTTTGAGAATGTCATAAATGGGAAAGTCTGCCCAATCTTGTCCCAAAGGTGCTTTTTCTGGAGGCAACTGAACTGTCTGGTTTTTCTTTGAAGATGTTTTGCTTCTGATCCAAGAAGCTTCTTCAGCTCTGCAGAGCTGAAGAAGCTCTTGGATCAGAAGCAAAACATCTTCAAAGAAAAACCAGAAAGTTCAGTTGCTTCCAGAAAAAGCACCTTTGGGACAACCATGTCCTGGATGACTGAGACTCTCCAGGGACATTTAGCTATGCCCAATCTTGTTTTTGCACTGATCATGAGCAGCTGTGAAGTGAGGAGATACCAGACTCCTTCCAAGCCTTATTAGGAACTTCCAGGAACTGAATCTGTGAAGTTGTGCATGTACTTTATTTCTTTACCGTGGATTATAATCTCTAAACTAGAATGACAAACCCAGAAGTGCTGTTGTTATCTTTAAATATTTTCTTTTAGAATAACCCTTCTAAGTGAAATGGATTTTTTTTGAAGAGTTTGACCTTCAAAGAGTAATTATTTCTAGATTACAGTCCATGTATTATATCATCATCCTCTTTTAATAACCCTTGCAGTTTGGGCAACTGAATGGAGTGGAGTGTTTACTGGATAGATGCCCTTTGAAGGGTAATTATTTTTGGGTTATAATGCATGTACGACTAAATAAATACATACATATGTTTCTGGTTAAATTACTAGAGAGCCTGCAAGGGTAGGGAAACTTGGCTCTTTTATCACTAATGGACTTCAACTCCCAACATTCCTGAGTGAGCCATCCCTGGCCTGAGTGAGCCATCCCTGGTTTTTCAGTTGTGGGGGAAATCAATTTTTGACTTGAATGGGACTGTTTAATATACAAATGTAGGACAAATTGTATATTAAACAGTCCCATTCAAGTCAAAAATTGATTTCCCTCACAACTGAAAAACCAGTAGGCCAGGGATGGGGAGCGTTTTATGGCCCACTCAGGAATTCTGGGAGTTGAAGCCCATAACTGATAGAAGAGCCAAGTTTCCCTACCCCTGGTCTAGTGGTTTAAACACCAAGCTAGAAAGCTGGAGACCATGAATTTTAGTCCTGCCTTAGGCATGAACACAAACTGAGTGATTTTGGATGAGTCACTCTCAGCCCAATCCACTTCACAGGGTTGTTGTTATGAGGCAAATAGGAGGCGGAAGATGTGTTGGATATGTTTGCTGCCTTGAGTTATTTGTAAAAATAATAAATGAGTAAATGAGATAAAGTAAACCAACAAAATGCTATACAGAAATCTATAGACATTGTACTAGTTGACATGTATCAGAAGTCATTAAGCTTATTTATTTCAAAGTGCTTAAGATAATGGAGAATCATGACTGTAACTTTATAATTCTATGCATGTTGATAAAGATTACAAAGAGCTATAACAAGCCCTAATGGTTTTTTTTAAGTTGCAACTAACTATACAACTTTATATATATAGGATCTCAAATGATAGGCTATAAAATTTGGCCATCAGTCAGAGTGGATAGTAATGGATTGTTGGCCAGCAATCTAACTCACTAGTTTTCTTTAGCTGTCAATCACACATAAAGTGAAGGTGCCCAGTTGCTGTTAGTTGTATAACAAACCACCATAGCAGAATACACTGTACTCCTATGTGTTTACATTAGAAGACAAATATGTAGGTTAAGATAGGAGCACCCTGTGCGCCTGTTCTATATATGATTGACAATTGAACAAAGCTAGTGTTAGGGAGGGTTAGCGCAGATATTTTTGCAGCTTAGTGTTATTTATTCCAAACTAGAAAACTGATTTAGAATGGCATTTTCAAAAGGCTATTCTCTTTTTGTTACTTCATATGAAAAACAATATCTGCAGGGAACCAGAGTTATTTTAAAAATATTGAAAATTTGTAAGTGGATAAACTCAATCCCCCTCCCCCCCATGTGTATGTGTGTGTGTGTATGTGTGTGTGTGCTCATGTATATTTTAAAAAGGAGGAGGGGAACAAGACATGTTCATTAATGCTAAACATTGCATGATCCATACATTCCCTTTAGCTATCTATTTGACCTTTCAGAAAAGCAATATTTTTTAATGCTCACCAGTTTCTCTCTCTCAAAAAAAAATCAGTATTGTTAAAAATACTTGAGATTAGTGGAATCTTATTATGTCTATTTTAGGGGCAAGTGCTCCTTCATCATTGGGGCATCCATTATTTTTATCTATAATGTTTGGCCAGGGACTTTTTTTTTTCCTAGCTCAGTGACATGAACTTACATTTGCTGAACTTTCTGCTTCAGTTATGATTTGCAATCAACTGACATTGCCCTAACATCTTGACTGAAGAACCTCAATTGTTCCAGAAAAGGCTGCAGAACCAGAGGTTTTGAAGGCTGTCAAGAAACAGAAGAGGGTAAGAATTTGGAGGTGCCAGGTTAAAAAATGGGCTTTGCTTTCAAAAGTCACAAGGAATCTCACCAAGAAGGTTTGATTTACATCATCTTGGTAAAAGTGAGATAATTGCCATGAGCATTTTTCTTTTACCCATGTTCCTAGCTCCATGATGAAATAATGTATGGGTAGAAGATGAAGCAACTGCTAGCATCCTTGAGTATATTTAAATGGTTCCTGTTTGTATTGCCTAAAGGTGGCTTCACCTAGATTCTGAGTGCTTCTGCTATGATTGAACAGTTCCTAGCTGTCTTCTGCCATGTGGCTGAAAGAATTAACAGTTGAAGTAAACCTTTAGGCCAGGGTGGTATTCAATATATACTGAATGGCTCAGGAATTCTGAGAGTTGAAGTCCCCAGATTCTAAAGGGGCCATAGTTGCCCATGCCTGCTTTAGGCAGTCACTATTGTTTCTTCTTCCATGTTCCCAATAAGTAAATGCATTTTAGTTTGCAATTCTCTTATCCAATATTCTTTTCGGTACCTATTGAATACCTTTGTAAATCTTACTTCTAAAACAAATGAATAAGGTTTTTTAAACTAGGACACATTGGAGCACTTCCTTTGGAACACCTACGGAATGCATCTTTCTGCACCTTCTTGAAGCAGTGGAGTCTGTGGCTGGGGAGAGGTAGTCCTTGTCTTATGACTGGTGAGTTAGCGATTATTTGAAGTTATGATGGACACCCCCAAAATCTACTTACAACGTGGTTCTGAAATTGTGACATCCCTCCCCTCATGGTCAAGTGACCGCATTTGGGCCGTGCTAATCTTCTCTGTGTCCTTCCAATTTTAGTATATGTGCTGCTGAAGTGAGCACAGGTGACCGGATTTTGAATGCTTAATATTTATGGCTGTTTGCAGAGCCCTGCAACCATCTGAATGTAACTTGCAAAGTCCCCCCACCCCCAAAATGGTATTTACTTTGGACTTCTGGAAAAACACTCCGATAGTGAACAATGGGTTTGCTATGATCCCTCATGACTTACAACTGTAATTGCTAGGCTCAATGACATTATAGGGAAACACATGTTGAATTAAAGTTGGAGATGGGTTTCACATTTCTGTTTCTCTCTAATTCTCCACTTGTCTTTTTATAAATTGCTACACAGAAGGAAAGGACTCACTGGAGAAGAGCCTAATGCTGGGCAATAGAAGAAGGGGACAACAGAGAATAAGGTGGCTGGCTGGAGTCACTGAAGCAGTAGCTTAAATGGACTCCAGAATATGGTAGAGGACAGGAAGGCCTGGAGAAACATTGTCCATGGGGTCGCAATGGGTCAGACACGACTTCACAACTAACAACAACAACACAGTACTATCTGATATGGTGTGGTTGTTAGCTGAACAGCTTGGATGAAACGATCTCACTCTCGTGTCACTCTGATCTCTATGTAAGGAGAGGCAAATGTTGTGGAGCAGTTTTGAAGTTCTCCTTGAGATGATGTGAAAGGCAATCCTTTTAGAGCTTTATTACCCAGCACCCATCAGGAACAATTGAAGCTGCACCATTATTTGAATTTTATGTGAAATTGGAGAAGCAAATTAGCTGTGAAAAATGCAAGAATTTTTGAAAAACGGAGCCTAATGTGACAACTGGGTATTATGACATAATTAAATTAGTTCTGTGGTGCAGCTTTTAAATAAGGGTAGCTGAATGGAGCAAGGCTCTTGTTCCTGGGCTTCAAATGAAAGGAGAGTTTTAACTTTAGGTGCCATCTCAAGAACTACAGCTCAGGATAAGAGAAAGGAAGTGTAAAAGTGATTATTCCTGCCATCCAGTGTGAATATTTGTCAGAGTTAAAGACCCACAATAAAACATTCTTGTATAAGTAAGAGAAGTCTTTTCAAGTTGCTTTAATTTATTGATGGCTTAAACACTCAGGTTGTTTATTTTGTGTTCTGCATTTGGTTTTTAGACATCTGAACATGGCCCTTTGTCTCTATAGCCAGTCTGTTGTTGTTTGTAACACTAATCCTTTCCCTGATGCAAACAGTGAATATATCTTAAGTCTTTGTTTTTTTGGAAAGAAGTTGATTTCAGATACTTAAAATCTGGATGTTCGGGAAATCAGAAATATTCAGAAGGTGTAAAATTCACCATATGGAAAGCATGCAAAGTGAATATGCATACTCTATAAACTTGTTCAACTGGAAACATTAATTTTTAGCTTAATGGATTTGATGATTGTGTTGAGGGTTCTGGGGCAACCCTTTGATCTTTTTCCCATCTGTGTTTTTCCATTGAAAATTCTGAACCCATCAGAATAACTATAGATTTAAGGTTAAATGTTGTTTAGTATCTCTTTGCATTGGTATATGGAAAATGAGACAAATCATGAATGAATGAATGAATCAATCAATCAATCATTAGCCAATATTAATCGATTTCCCCATTTTAGACATAACTTTTGACATTCTATGCTTATTTGCACTATTAGTAAAACAAAGGTGATGCTGTTATTAATTTTTTTCTGTTTCTCTCCCGCTGCATTTTCTCGGTTTTGATATTTATTTTCCTTTCTTTCCTTGAGTGAAGAAGTGAGCTTTTTGCAGACCTGACTTACTGCTCTTATGGACTTTTTTTGTTCAAAATAAAAATTATTTTTTTTCTGCTGTGCAGCAAGAATATTTAGCTCAACAGGGGAGCTTTCTGAAGTTTAAAGGTTGCTTAGAGAAATTTCAGAACAGCTAATGCTATATGAAAAAAGGACAAGGGATATTTTTATACGCCCTTCCACAGCATCTCTTAAGCTGTTTCCATGTTTTGCAAAACAAAGCAACAAGACAAAAAACCCTAAATAAAATAAAATAATAATAGAGTTGCAAAAAGAATACATCCAACTGGGAAATTCTGGGAATTGAAGTCTACACATCCAAAATTAAGAAGATTGAGAAACATTTGGTGTGGACAAAAGGGAGGCATTAGGATAAGCACAATTAATCTCATTAATAAATGGTGATCGTTCTTTCTGGAGATTTTTTATTTTTATTGTTAGGTTTTCAAAGTTCTTTGCTATTTTAATTTTTCAGTCAAGAGTAGTTTCTTACACATTTAAATACCGCAGATCCAAGGAAAGCAGTATTTTAGTTTTCCAGTGTTCTGCAGTAATGAGCCTGGCAGCTATAATAAGAATTGTATCAATTTCTTACATTATATCAACTTATATCCCTTGGGAAATATGGAAAACAAACTATGGAAAAGGTTCATTATGAGAACTGTTGATTTTCTTTATTTCCTTAGAAAATTTCCAGCAAAACAAGTAATTAATCAACCCAGTTTACAATTACCTTACATTCTTGTGATTTCAGCAAAATATAGTTCCCTGCTATAAATTATTATTTCGGTGAGTTTCTGGTATTGTATTTCAAGCTCTCTATTGCAAGTATAGCAGCATGTTAATGAAAAAAGGTACAGAATGTACAGCTTTTGTCCTTATAGAGTAGTAATCTTTCTAAACAAATCTTGATGTCAGTCACTGTTAATAAGCATTTAAGCAAGGTCAGACTTGGTAGTAGAGAGGTTATCAGGACATTTATGGCTGTAGGGTTAGGCTTGGTTTGGAAATTGGAACAAACATTCTAGAAAAACGAGCAACAGGAATTTACTTCTCCATTTTGGCCAAGAAACAGACAGATGTCTGTAGGAACTGAACTTGATTCAAGGGAATCTTCACTTTTATATAGGATAGGTTAATGAGACCAGCCAACTAAGCTCTGGATTTTGTTCAAGTGCAACCGGAACAGTAAACATTAAAGCTTTCCAATTTGGGTCTTTTCATCAGCTGAATAAACAAATCTGTTAGAAGCCCCACTGTCAAACTGAGATTAACTATGTCACCAGAGGGCTATTAAAGTCATTTGTATTTGAAAAACTATTTAGACAAGAATCCAACTGAAAAATAATTTAAAATATAGGATGAGAGGAGAAGAGGAGAAGAGGCTTTGCTATCTAATCCCCTTTTGTTTGTGTGTGACATCAACACATATGCAAAATGGTGGGGTTGGATAGCCATGCCCTATGTATTATGCAAATTTAACTGCCCTTTGCATATGCCATTGTCTGAAGCAAATGCACAGATTACCTGCCCCCTGTTTTGGAAATAGGTTGGTGATTTTGCAATGTCTCCATGATGTTTGAACCTGGATTATCCTAGCCTTAAATTGAAACAAATATAGGGATAACATTGACCACAACAAAACTGGAGTGCTGAAATTACTGATGTCACTTCTGGCTATCAGAGAATTGTTTTTTCTTCCTTGACGAGTTTATGTATTCCATTTAAATGCTATTTTGCTACTAAAATTAGTACCAAAGAAGTTCAATACAAATTTTTTTTAGAACTGCAGCTCAAATATTTAAAATGGTATCTATTAAAAACTGATCTGCAAAAAAGCAATAAAACTAAAGATTTCTGGACCTATCATGTTTAAGCTAAAGCCAGATATGTTTTAGATATTGAAGTTCTAAGTTCGTGCTTGATGTGGAAAAGAATGAAACTTTGATTTTGGGTTTTATCAAGTAGCTGGATAGATCTTTACAGAAAGAGCTTGTACATATTATTATGAAAAAGCAAAAAGTGATGATTTGATGTTAATGCCTTGTAACAGAGAGAGTTGGAAGTCAATGCTTCTTTTTCTTTTTTTCTTTTCTTATCTTTCCTCACTTCTCCTTCCTCTCTCCCCCACCCACTGCTTTTCTATTTACTTTTGTATTTTACAATATTTTATAACTCAATAAAAATGTTGAACCATAAGATATTCTATCTAAGTTCTATCTTGGCTTTATTTCACATTTGTTTCTGAGGATCGATTTAGGTTCCCTAGGAAAAGAATTTGTCTGTAGATTGTCCTTATGTTGTTGCATGTATATGTAATCACAGAGCCTCTATTTATCTAGATTTCTAAGGCCACCAACTGGACAGTGACTTTGGGCTGTGTTCATGTAGAGCTGGCTATTCGTTCTTAGTTTACATTCAGTCACAGATAGCAAAATATATAGTCTGTGGTCTGATGGAATTTTTGTTGGTTATTTCATGCACATCTTTAAGAATTGAATCAGCAGAACTGGTATAATGAAACAGGATTTGTGATTAAACTGAATGATCTCAGAAACTACTAAAAATAAATGCTTCAGTGCATTTGTTGAATCACCGGATCATTAATTTGTTCAGATTTCTGTCTTACAAAACTATTATAACATTTTCATTTAAGGGCCCACTATTTGTGGGCCCTTAAAAACACACACACACAAAATCTATTACTAAAATTTCTTTTCCAGTCAATAAAAAAGATGGAAAAAAGTTCACTTTCTCACTACTGTTTAACTTCTTTATCTAATTGTTTTGACACAAACAGGATGTAAATCCTTTTTTGCTTGTAAAATCTCCTAATGATTCCAGTCTTTACATCAAATTAAAGTAGCTTTTAAAGGAAATAATGCATCTGCAGATGGTGCTGAATTGCATAAAATTAATTACTACATGTGCAAGGTTTCGGTAATGAATTCCACTGAGGCTAAAACCCACTGCATGCAGAATTAGATGTTCTTCCTTTTATTATTATTATTTTTATTTATTTATTTATTTATTTATTTATTTATTTATTTATTTAGTCAAACAATTATTAGATAACAGGTATAAGTATAAACATGGTTATAAATATATGAAATGGATACGAATAAGAAAAAAAAGAAACAATAGGACAGAGATGGTAGGCACGTTTTGGTGCACTTATGCACGCCCCCTACAGACCTCTTAGGAAAGGGGTGAGGTCAATAGTAGACAGTCTAATGTTGAAGATTTTGGGGTTTGGGAAAGAAACCACAGAGTCAGGTAGAGTATTCCAGACTTTGACCACTCTGTTGCTGAAGTTGTATTTCCTGCAATCAAGTTTGGTGCAGTTTACCTTGAGTTTGTATCTATTGTGTGCTCTTGTATTGTTATGGTTGAAGCTGAAGTATTCATTGACAGGTAAGACATTGCAATATATAATTTTATGTACTATACTTAGATCGAACCGAAGGTGGCATAGTTCTAGGTTGTCTAGGTCTAAAATTTCAAGTCTGGTGGCATAAGGTATTATGCTACGAGTAGAGGAGTGGAGGATTCTTCTCGTAAAATATTTCTGGACTTTCTCAATTGTATTAATATCAGATATGTAATGCGGGTTCCAGACTGATGAGCTATATTCAAGTATTGGTCTAGCAAATGTTTTATATTTTGTATCTGTTCATTTCACTGTCACATGTTGGGTCATGTTATAAGCGGCATGGTGGCCGAGTGTTGAAGATGCTTGCCTCCTACTCGGAAGGTTGAGAGTTTAATCCTAGGTAACGGCAGATGTTTTTCTCTGAGGGCACAAAAAGAAACTATCTGCTATGAACTCCACATAAGCATCAGGACAGGCATTCAGTCAGTAAATTCAATCAGCTCTATTAAGTCGCCCCGACTATCCCAAATTAAGGGACAGGGTGGTAAAAAGAAAAAGAACGTTGGGCCTTGTTAGGACAAAAAAAGTGTCTCCTTGAGTTGTAAACTAGAAACCACATGCATTTACATTTACTTTTGGAAGAGTCATTCTGATGAAAAAAACAAAGCAAGGTATATATATTTACATTTGGCAATAATGTTTTAGGTTTGCCAGGAAATATGAGTGATAGGAGTGCTCTAATTCCTATTTTAGTCAAAGTGGAATGGAAAGACAAGATTCACAGCAAGGAATTAAACAATATTAAATAAACTACAGAAGCTACAGTATAATAACTCTACCATGGGTGCCAAACTCGTGGGGTTTGGGGAAGAAACCACAGAGTCAGGTAGAGTATTCCAGACATTGACCACTCTGTTGCTGAAGTCATATTTCCTGCAATCAAGTTTGGCGCAGTCAGGAATGAGTTAGTACAATTTAAGGACCAATGTAAGGCAAAGAAAGAAACATGGGCTTCCTTTCTAGCAATGGGATCCCCACTGCCTCCAATCTTATCTTGTGTCCACTGGCTCATCTAATGCTCACAAGAGAGTTTTCGTGTTCGCAACCAGAGAGATGCATACAGAAATTTATATGGTCTGGCACAAATTTCAATGGTTGAACTGGATGCAGCCATGCTTTTAACATAGCTTGGAAAATGGGCTGGCTCAGAAATTCTGAGAGCTGAAGTCCATAAGTCATAAAAGGGCCAGCTTTAAGGTTTAATACATAGATGCCCATGTTTTAGATGCTGGGGTTCGTTGCCCAAGTGAAGATTCTATTTGATCATACAATAAAGCAGATTCTCTTTTTTCCTCATGCTCTTTCCTTTCATGTCTGTTTTTCTACAAAAACAGCAGTGTTTTCTGTCAATAAATTAGATCTCTTGGGCAATCGGCAAAATATTATTAAGTAAATAAGTAAATAAGTGCAGAGCAGATCTTCCTCCCCCCCCCCCGCCCCCATCATTTTATTTTCTGGAGATTTCATTCATTCAGGGGATTCCAGCTCAGTTTAACTTCACTGCCTGCTTTTCCCCCCTTTTGGGCTCTCCTGGAATCCTTTCCAACTGGAAGGCAGGCGAGTGAGAAGGTAGAATTTGCAAGAAAAAGGAGCCTCTCCCAAGAGGGAAACAGACATCATGGACTTAAGCAAATGCTTCTATAGAGTCTCATTCTCATTTAGACGGTGCTGAGAAAATTAATCACCTCACTTTTGGCCAGTTCTTGATACGGGAAGGAAGCCATTAAGAAGAAAAGAAATAAGAAACAGTGAGCCAAAAGGTGGGAGAATCAGCACAAGTTAAATTAAGAATCCATGTTTATTGAAAGAAAAATACATGAGTTGAATATATGAATTTTGCTAGAATGGTTGGTAAATCAGAACATTTAGGGCAGCATTCTTGGAGAGGTCATCACATCGACCAGTTGCCCTTTTTACTTAAAATGATTCTAGGTATCAAACCAACGTCCTGGTCTTTTCATAATTTATCTGAACAAGTCAAGGAAAGCTCTGATTTTCCATTTAAAGAACCTGAAAAATAAAGTAAGAAGGAATCAAGTGACCTTTGCGTGCCTGGGTCACACTGAATTTCAAATGAGAGTTTTGCCTCAGCTGGTATGCAAGAGTGCTTATATGTGAATTATCTTTGCTCTTCCAAGGTACAGAGTTTTTTCTTTCTTCAGCAGCTGGGTTCAGCCTTTGGATTTCAGCCAAGGAGCCATAATTTCAGCCACAAGAAGAGAGGTGGCAGTGCAGGCTGCCTTGTGCTTCTGAACAAAAGGCAGGAGATAACCTAGCAATCAAGCAAAGCAAAGCAAAGCAAAGCAAAGCAAAGCAAAGCAAAGCAAAGCAAAGCAAAGCAAAGCAAAGCAAAGCAAAGCAAAGCAAAGCAAAGCAAAGCAAAGCAAAGCAAAGCAAAGCAAGCTGTGAAACAAAAATAAAAGAAGAAAGACCTGGCCCATAAAAACACCAAGAGTTGGACATGACCGAATGGATAACATTATAATCACCAGCCTCAGGGACATGGGTTCCTGGCGGATAAGGGCTTCTTGGATTGCCATCAGGGGTGGGATTCAAATTTTTAACAACTGGTTTTGTGGCCATGGCTTAGTTGGTGGGCATGGCTTGGTGGGCATGTTATTGGCTGGGCGTGGCCAACTCAATATCACTCACACCAAGGCACGCATCTCCTCACCTGGCCTTTCATGACTGTGGGGATGCTGCAACAGTTGTAAGTGTGAAAAATGGTCATAAGTCACTTTTTTCAGTGCCATTGTAACTTTGAATGGTCAATCCACACAAGCAAAGTACCAGCAAAGGAGGGGGGAAAAACTCCAGAGATGTTCCTGAGACAGGAAGTCTAGCCTTGCCAAGAATGTAATAAGGGTTAACAGAGAGGCAGTTTCTGTAAGCAACACCAGAATGTTTCCTTCCCACCCTCCTTACAGGATTAGGCCAGTAATTTCTTCTAACAACCGGTTCTCCAAACGGCTTAGAATGTTAATAACCGGTTCTAGAGAATAGGTAGAATCCCACCCCTGATTGCCATCCCAAAGGTTTGAAATAGCCCAGTATGTTTTTCAGTATCCAGTGTTCACAGAGGGCTGTCAATCAAATTGACATCATGAACAACAATGATACCCAATTCTGAGCAGGAGTGGTGACTTGTTTGGGGTTCTTGAAGCCAATGGCTTCAGCTAAGCCAACTAAGATACCACTTTGTTCTCTAAGCAAAGGTAGAAGGCTGTTCCTTCAAAAGCTGTGTATTAAACCTAGTCAGTCCAGAACTTTCATACTAAATGCCAGTTAGAATTGCTATTACAGATTGCTGTTTCTTCCTATATCTAAGAGGGCTCTGTAATCTAAGTAAAAAAAAATCTACAAAGTTCCTATTTCAAGTTCCCAGCAAGGGAACTTTCATAGGGTAAATAATAGCTCTTAACTGTTTGCTGTTGGAAATAATAAAACATCTTCATAGATAGTAGCCTTAACTCATGGCAAGTATCTTTATATAGAAAAGAACCTCACTTTTTCAAGTCTTAAGTATATGTATATACGTGTGTGTGTGTGTGTGTGTGTGTGTGTGTGTTTATGTATGTGAACATTTTCTAGAAAGCTACTGGATAAATGCCAAGGAAAGACTGATCTAATTAATGGAAAGTGTTAGGGTTTTGGGGATTTAACCCCTAGCAGAGTATTGCAGCAGTAGTCAAGCCAGGAAGCCAAACGAGAGTGGAAGGGCCCCAGAGTATACACACACTGAACACAAACACTGTTCGTAGTTTAAATAGTTTTTAATCCAGTTAGAGTTTAAGCATTGTCATTCAGTCCATTAAGTCATTACAGTATTTCCATCCAGTAAGACTCACTAGTATAGTCCAAGTTAAGAGTCCTTGCAATATCTTTATCAGCCGATAAAGATATCTTCTCCTCCTCCGGTTTCACTCTCCAGAGAAACAAACGCTGGATATTCAGCAAACAGTAGCAAACAATAACAGTTCAGTCACAGGCACTCACAGTCAGTAATCACAGTTAGTCGCAGCAGCACACAGTTACAGCCAGCACACAGTTACAGTAACAGACAGAGACAGTTACAGCCAGCCAGAAACAGTAAGCTCTCCAGCTTCTAATGCTTCCTTATATTGTAACTTCTAACCGCACCCTTAATCGGCTAATTGCCTGCTGCATTGTGCTTAAAGTGATAAGCACTTAAACCATGATATCTAAGTTTTATATATTTATTCACCCAAACCATATTTGGTATCAATGTTATACCTAACATACTCCCCTTTTGGGTGAAATAAATATATAATACCTTTACAATCTTATCCCATATTTTTCACAACTCTCCTGGTGCTTACTGGCACCTTGGGCTTTAGTAAAATTATCAGCTAAATTGTCCTCCGACATACAGTACTCTAGCTGAATCATCTTACTTTTTACAGATTGTCTCACGTTTAGGTATCTTAGATCTGTATGCTTGCTCCTTGTTTTTACTCCAATATTTGTGGCCATTTGAATTGCTGCCTGATTATCTTCATGTATAATTATAGGATAATCTACTGTTATACCTATATCAATTAACATTTGTTTATACATTATTAATTCTGTACATAACAATGATAAACAGGAGAATTCTGCCTCCATAGTAGACAAACTTATATGCTGTTGTCTTATTGACTTCCAGCCTATTAATGTATTACCCAGCATTATGGCTGTTCCTGAAGTCGACTTTCTAGTGTCTCTTTCTGATGCAAAACTAGCATCTGCATATGCACTTAGAATTAAATCACCCTTTGGTTCTAAATACAATGAATTATTCATTGTCTTTTAAGATATCTTAATATCCTCTTAGCTGCAATCCAGTGTCTTTCACATGGTGCAGAATTGAATCTAGCCAACTGATTCACGCAGTACGATATATCTGGTCTAGACCAATTACTAATATAACTCAAACTACCAATTAAAGATTGATAAATCACCTTATCAAACTCAGGGCTTTGTACATCAGTGTTGCTAAACTCCTGACTCATTGGAGTCTTAGCTGGCTTACAAAGCTCCATCTTGTAATCTTTTAGCAATTTGCTTATCTTATCTTCCTGAGATATCTTAAAACCTTTCCGTGTTTTCTTTATATTCAAACCGAGATACTTCTTTATCTCCCTAATTGCTTGATCTTTATTCTCTTTCCTAATGATGCTATTATTTTATTTGCTTCATCATTAGTTTCAGTTATCAATGCAATGTCATCTGTGAATAGTAATAATAATGATACTTTCCCATTTGTCTCCCTCTTAAACAGACATGGATCGGCTAAACCAGCTTTAAATCCTATATTGTCTAGTTCCTTTACAATATACTGGTTCCATTCATAGCCTGATTGTTTAAGACCATAGAGGCTTTTCTTTAACAACCAACAATCATTATTATCCTTATTTTCACTTTTAATACCAACAGGTTTTTTCATATAAATAATATGTTTTAATGGGGCGTGCAAGTAAGCAGTTTCCACATCTAGATGGTTAACTATATAGTTTTTACTAGCTGCCCACACTAAAGCTGCTCTCAAGGTTGCTGCCTTAAGACTAGGTGCAAACACCTCATCATAGTCATTAGCATTCTGTCTAAAACCTTGGGCTACTAACCTTGCCTTATGGATTAAATTACCATCTTTATCTATTTTTACCTTAAATATCCATTTGCAGCCAATGGATTTCTTTCCTACAGGTAATTTGGCATTTTCATACACCTTCATATCACTTAATGAATTCAGTTCCTTATTCATTGCTGCATACCATTTTTCTTTTTCCTTATTAGGATACTTTTTAATTTCTTCAACAGAATTAGGAACTTGATTGATCTGGCACACTGTGTTAGCCTGGTACCTATCAGGCGGTCTAGATACACGTGTAGTTCTTCTGGGAATTACAGGGCTTACAGGAGGACTTTGTTGAACTACTATCTGTTCATCTTCCTCATCCTGTTCAGCTATTGAATCTGTTTCTTCCTTTATGGGCACTATTTCATCCTGTATTTGTCTCTTTACTTTATTTTTAAAGTTACAGGGATAACTAATGGGATTTCTATAGGATTCAATAATTACATCTTTATTGGCATCCTGTTCTAATTTCTCCCATCCTTCATGTTCTAGAAATTGGGCACTAGCACTACATAACACTTTAGATGTGCCTTTCTCCCAAAATCTATATGCCCTATGGTTTGCCTGATAACCAACGAAGAAAAATCTTTTAGCTCTATGTTGCCCTTTTTTTCTGAGTTGTGCAGGAATATGCACCCATGCTGGTGCACCAAATGTGTGCAGGTAACTTAGATCAGGTTTCCTGCCATGCCATCTGGTGAATGGAATTTCACCTGTTGTTGTATTAACAACGTTGTTCAATATGTTATTAGCACACATTGTAGCCTCCCCACAAAGAATCAGGTAACCCAGAATCATTTAACATTGTTCTAACCATTGCCTGTAGTGTTTGGCCTCTTCTTTCAATAAAAGCGTTATGTTCTGGCCTGTATGGAGCAGACTTCTTATGCTCTATTCCAGCTATCTTAAGTCTGTTCTGGAATTTGTTATTAATAAATTCCGTACCATTATCTGTCACCAGGGTTATCAGTTGTCGTTTAGACTTTCTTTCAGCAAACCTAAGCCAATTGAAAAAAATGTTGATATGTTTCAGTTTTGCTTTTCATTAAATAGCAAAACCCATATCTAGAATAATGGTCCATAATGCTCAGTATATATCTAGCACCCCCATACTGGGTTTCTTTGGACCTATTATGTCTGCAAATACTACTTCTAAAGGTTCTTTTGTTTTGAAACCATTTAGCCTATTTGCAGGCAATACTTTGCTCTTATCTTCACAGCAAACATTACAACGCAAATATTTATCACAAGGTTTTAACCTTATTCCTTCAGATAACTCAACTGTACGTTTTAGCATTTTAAAATTTACATGCCCCAAACGCCTATGCAATAAATGGATACATTCATTATGAGGCTTAATATTATTAAATACAGTTTGAGCCTCCCCTTTCTTACTATTATCTAAAACATATAATGTTCCATTTAAAGCTGCAGTTACCCTTTTGTTATCTTTTTCAATTATGCAATTATTATCCTTAAAAGTAATTACATAACCTAATTTATCTAATACCCTTACTGAAAGCAAATTAAACTTTAGTTGCGGTACATACAACATTTTATATCCTGGTTTATGTACGGACAACGTGCAAAACCTTGACCTTTCGCTTTCAGGTTCCAGCCGTTAGCAAGAGATATATGTTGAGAACTTGTAGACATTTTTATAAATTTTGTCTTATCTCTTGTGATGCAGTGGGATGCGCCACTGTCAACCACCCATAAATTATTCTTCACATCAGAGTTGCTAAACGTGGCTAGTTCAAATTCTTTCTTTGGCTTTTTTACATTCTGGCTTTTTCTCTTTTTGCAGAATCTTGCCAAATGTCCTCTGCCTCCACAATTAAAACACTTTTTAATTGTGTATGCCGTTGAAGATAAATTCTCTTCTTCCAGGTGCTTTACTTTGCTTTGCTGGTTTCTTTCAAGCTTTGAAGATAATTTCTCTTCTTTCTTATCTTCTCTCAGCTCGTCACGCTCACGCCTTCTTCTGGCTTCTTCTAGTAGCCTGCCTGTAATCTCGGTTAATGAGAGGCTTTCTTTTGGCAATACCTCTAACGAAGTCACATAGTCATCATAGCTTTGATCTAATGAAGATAATATTATGTAGACTTGTTGCAGTTCATTAAATATAAGCTCTTTTTCTTGCAAATCTTGAAAAATGCTCTTCATACAGTTTAAATGAACTAACATATCTCCATTCCTCTGAAGATGCGTTCGAAAAAGCTTCCGTGTAAGATTTATATGTGCTCCTACACTGTCCCGAACATAAATCTTCCTGAGGTTCTCCCAGCAGTTTGCAGCATTTTCTTCTCCACGAATATGGACAAGCTGCTGATCACAGAGAGTCAGTCCTATGATACATAAAGCCTGCTCATTCTTCAGTTTAAAATCTTGTAACTTTTCTTTATCATCATCATTAGCAGGATCCCAGCTACTCACATCTGGTGGGTTTGCTATAATGTCCCACAAACCTTCTCTGCGTAGAAGTAAACTACATTTCATTGACCATGAAACATAGTTTGTTCCATCCAGCCTGGATATCATGGACAGTTGTGACAAATTTACTTGTGCCATTGCTCTTCAGATATTTTGACTATTTTAAACTAATTAAAACAGTTTGTTTTTACAGTAATGTGCAACTCACACCAACTCTCTCTGCTATATCCTGGTTAGTTAGACTATGCTGCTGGGCCCATAACCAATGTTAGGGTTTTGGGGATTTAACCCCTAGCAGAGTATTGCAGCAGTAGTCAAGCCAGGAAGCCAAACGAGAGTGGAAGGGCCCCAGAGTATACACACACTGAACACAAACACTGTTCGTAGTTTAAATAGTTTTTAATCCAGTTAGAGTTTAAGCATTGTCATTCAGTCCATTAAGTCATTTACAGTATTTCCATCCAGTAAGACTCACTAGTATAGTCCAAGTTAAGAGTCCTTGCAATATCTTTATCAGCCGATAAAGATATCTTCTCCTCCTCCGGTTTCACTCTCCAGAGAAACAAACGCTGGATATTCAGCAAACAGTAGCAAACAATAACAGTTCAGTCACAGGCACTCACAGTCAGTAATCACAGTTAGTCGCAGCAGCACACAGTTACAGCCAGCACACAGTTACAGTAACAGACAGAGACAGTTACAGCCAGCCAGAAACAGTAAGCTCTCCAGCTTCTAATGCTTCCTTATATTGTAACTTCTAACCGCACCCTTAATCGGCTAATTGCCTGCTGCATTGTGCTTAAAGTGATAAGCACTTAAACCATGATATCTAAGTTTTATATATTTATTCACCCAAACCATATTTGGTATCAATGTTATACCTAACATAAAGTCTGGTTCATGAACTCAGTGAATCCGTAATCCCAAAGTTGTGATAATATCAATGGACAGAAATAAATTTAAGACTATTATTTCCTATACAGTACTAGTCTGAAGCCACATATTTGGCTCTTTTGGGATACTCACAACATATTGTTGACAAAGTATGTAAAAATTGCTTCAGCATTTTTATGTCTGTGTGTATTATTTTAGTCCATTTAGAAAATGCCTAAGTTCCTAAGTACTCAGGGTGCTTGACACTCATAACCAACGTAAAATAAATAAGTCATAGATAAAAGTCATAAATTAAATAGCCATGTTAAAAAGTAATGTATTAAATAAGTGGAGCATTTATAATATCATTTAACGACATAAATAACAACAACAATTAATAATAATAATGTAACAATGCAGACGTAAGAATTGGTGATAAGAAAGACAAAAAAGTCTTGATAGCAGAGGAGGAAATACTATACTTGGGGCAGCAGAAGCAAAAGAATTGGTTAAAATCACAAAATGCAAGGACCTGCATATTGAAGTAGAACCGCTATGGCAGAAGAAAGCAAAGGTAGTACCTAGGTTCCTTGTGTATAATCCTGAAACAACTGGAGCACCACTTGAATATCATCAACATTGACAAAAACATCATCAGTCAGTTCTAAAGGCAACTTTACTTGGAAGAACTTAAATCCCCTGATGATACTTTTAACACCATCAAACAACATCTGCCAGGACCTTGGGAAGGACTTGGTAGATAGATAAAAATATCAGATCCGGTCAGAACATTTGGCAACAAACCATAATAAGGTGATTGATGATGAGGACGACGACGATGATGACAGCATGCTACCCACCAAATGCTTTCTGGAAGCCTATATCTTAACTCAGAATGTATATTTACCAATTTTGGTATTTAAATAATAAGTATTTGAAGAACTTCATTAATCTTCAAACCACAATTCAAATTGCTAGCATTTAACATTAAATTCTGACACAGAAAGTTGTCTTATCCTCTATGTGCTGCCTGGTTTTCAAAGGACTGCTTTCTGGAGAAAGGCAGGTGATAAAAGGCAAGTGTGACCTCTGCAATTGTTAAGCAAGTCACCGTGGGTCATTAAATGCTATGTCACAAAATTGGGACTCTTGATTTCCTGCCAGCTTCCCGACTGATTTTGCTTGTCAGAACCTGGCTGTGAAAGTCTCAAATAGCTATCGTGTGACTGTAGGACATTATGATTGTTGTAACTGCAAGCTGATTGCCAAATGCCTACTATAAATCATGGTCACATGACTGTAGGGACATTGTGACAGCCACAACTCTGAGGACTATTTATAACTCTCATTTTTTAGCATTATCTTATCTTTGAATGAAAGCTGAATGAATGGTCAGCAAATGAGGATTATCATGCAAGAGGAATTCTTATAGTTTCTGGAATCTTTTTGCCTTCTGTTAAAATCCTTCACCCCACCCTAGTCGGATCCAAAATGCTGAATGGGTGGAATGGGTTAAAGTTAGAGTAGTGGTCCATGGCTTCCCCATCTTTACGAAATATTCTATTCTCTTTTTCACTGGAATACTTATATCCTGTAGCGTGGTGCCTCTGCCTTTCAATCACATTTTTTGTGAAGCAGTAAAAAGTGGCTTAGATAAATGCACATCTGTTTAAGCACTGGTGCATTTTGCATGGGTGGGCATGAAAACTAAACAATTAAGTCTTAGTTCATGTTAGGGAATTAATTTCATTGCAGTTCCATGTGATAAGGATTTTTTATTTGTGTTTTTTGTTCTGCTTATTTGAAATGTCCAGCACTCTGAAAGGATGATGTGGGCTTCTTCATCCTCCACTGATGTGCTTTCCCCTGGTCCTTGAGATGAAAGGAGAATACGTTGCACAGAAAGCACTGCCTTGAACGTGAAGCAGTTTTAGAATTTGGTGAGGGATTGATGAGTTCCCTGCTGTCCGCTCTCTTCCCTTTCTGCATCATCACCAGTCAATCCCATGAATACAAGAGAGGGATAAGCCCTCCTATGGATTGGGAGTATTCCTGTGGATAGACCCTTCAAAATCCATGCTGTGGAGATTCTCAATCATCCAGGTCATGGTTGCTCCAAAGGTGCTATTTCCAAAAGGCAGCTGAATTTTCTTGGGTTTTTTCCCCCTTTGAAAATAGGATCCATGATTACTTTAGTCCCAAGGCTTGAGCAAGCACCAAATTCCATTTCTATACCCTTCCCCTCCATCTCTGCTTTGCAAAATAACCTTAAACAAAGTTGGTCCTGAATTTTCTTCATATTTTGATGCTATGAAAACTAGGAAAAGGGAAATGTTGGATCCAAACCTGAAGCTAGAAAGTTGGAAGGAAGAGTGTGAAGGTAATAGTAGTTTACCCAATATTTACTAAGTCCTTCACCGAGGTGAAGAAGAATGTGGTGGACTTTCCATTGGAGACCTCACAGTCCCTATTGTTATGTCCCAGGAAAAAGTAAAGGAGGTAAACTTAGAACCATTCTCTCCTGCATCTTGCTGACTAGGCAATCTGCCTCAGCAAGGAAGTGACTCAAGATGGAGACCCTTTTGTGATGAGTCTTCCATAAGTGCCGTAGCAAGCAACCACTTTGCTGCTGGGCCAAAAAGGATGTGTGGATGAACACTATATCTTCTTTATTCCGTGTTCTTGCACAGACTCTCAATTGGGTAAAGGGTATGGACTCTATTGTGGTTAGAATGCAGTACTGCAGGCTACTTCTGCTGACTGCTGGCTGCCAGCAGTTTGGTAGTTTGAGTCTCACCAGGCTCAAGGTTGATTCAGCCTTCCATCCTTCTGAGGTGGGTAAAATGAGGAGCCAGATTGTTGGGGGCAGTATGCTGACTCCGTAAACCGCATAGTGAGAGCTGTAAAACACTGTGAAGCAGTACATAAGTCTAAGTGCTATTGCTTCTGCTATTGCTACCTTTCAGTCATCTCTTTTTAGAGGCGGGTGAAGGACAATCTTCAGGATAAAGAAATGCCAAGACCTGAAGTTCAGATATCTGCATGCAATGGCTATATTTCACAAAAGCACATTGAGGTAGATAACATGATGGATTTTAGGAGGTCATCATGTTTAAGTATGATTTATGAATTTCCTCATTTCTGATTTCTGAAATCAAATAAACATGGTGTTAATGTACACTGAATAACCAGGATTCACCTGTTATAACTATTTACCCAGGTCCCCCTTCAGCATAGAATTGTTTGATATAGGGTTCTTTTTTTCCTTGTTTGTTTGTTTATTTACTACTACTTTATTTATTGGCCCAGGGTTGTTGAAAGTTGGGTGGCATACAAATTTAATGTGCTCTCATTATTATTACATATACAACATGTGTGATCACAGCTGCCAGTTCTTTAGCTGGTGTTGGCCTTCGTGCAAACTGAGTTCCTCCCAAAAACCTAGGATTTCATAATGTATCCACATAGTACATGTTTGAATCAAAGCAGTGTGGATTTTTGTAATTGGTGGATGGAAATGTTGTCAATGCACAGACTTTCTAAGTGTTGCCCTAAGTGTTGCTTTTTGTAAAGGCACCCAGGGTGTCAATAATCACTGGACCTACCACAGCCAATTTATGCCATAATCTTTCAACTTTGAATTATTATTACTTCAATGGCACCACCCCACCCAACCCATGCTGGCAGAGGAGGCACACCAAAAACCCCGTCAGTCAAGGAATTTTGCCTGGTGTGGTCCGGGAGAAGAGCCGTCTTTGCTGTGGTTCTTGCTCCTTGAAGTAAGATCTGTTCCCACCCTCCTGGGCTTCCACAGGAGCCTAAAGACCTGGCACTGCCAGTTGGCTTGGGAGCCTAATGGGGAAATATTACACATATCAAATATCACAGAAGACCCCACTTCCCTTCCCACACACCCTTCTCCCTCCCTCCCCATCTTTAATTGTAATTTGTATGTTATTGCTGTTATATTTATTTTTCATGGTTTCATTGCTTTTAATGTGGTAAGTCGCCCAGATTTGCCTGTGGTGAGATGGCTGGCAAATAAGATTAATAAATAGACAGATAAAGATTATTATTATCATCCCTTTAGTTGGCATGAGGACCTGCTACTGTTTTCTCAGAAATCTCTGTAGAGGTTCCCTGATCACTGAAAATCTAGATGTGTGCACAAAAATATGTCCTGCAGTCTTGGGAGGAAAATTGGATGTGCCAAGATGAGAAGTTCAGCGTTGTCACTTAGGATGGAAATCGTAGGACTGCAAAGAACCATCCATGCAAAGGTGAGAAAATGATTGGTACTTACTTTCCCAGCAAGGACAGAAAATGGAATGAAGCTGGGTGGGTGGGGACCATGAATGGGATGGGGGGGAGAGCAAGATGCACCATATTCAAAATGGAGACGTGGTTTGTAATCCAAACATCAACTTCTTATTATTAACCTCATTTCCAGCTGCTTTGGGGACATGAAACCGACAGCTTTAGGCTGCTGTGCAGAATACTCATAACTTACTAAGCGTTATCAGATTCTTGCCGTTAATAAAGAGCATCCATGTATATGACCTACTTTAGAGATGGCTGTATTTAGAATCCAAATAATCTGTGAGAAGTTATTTTTAAACCATATTTAGGATTACGTCCTTGATAAATCTGATTCGTTTTCAAGTACTCCACCAGGAGTATTAGCAACCCCAAAAGCAAAGACTTCAGAAATCTCCCCTTAATTAATTCAATAAAATGTTTAAAGTTCTTCCTGGATGTATGTGTGTGGGAGAAACAATCTTCAAGGATTTCAGTATTCTGAATTAGTTGCCAGGATAAGCAGGAGTGAGAAAGTTAGCATTGAAGTGAGAAAGTTAGCATTCTTTTGTGAGGGGACTGATCTGTTCATAAAGTAGGCAATCAAATTCCCTGTCACATGTTATGCTGACAGAGAGCTTCCCTGAAAAATCTTAGCTGAAAATCCACTGACATCTTTGTCAGCTTGACTATTTCTGCTTAGGGCCACCTAAAAACATAGGATTAACATTAATGGCATTTGAGGTAGACTAACAGGGGGGAGAAATGAAATCCATTCTGATCTTATATACATATGTCTAAAGCCAGAATAACTCCTAGGAAAACAAGAGGAATTGATTTGCAAGACCCTCTGGCTTCCGAAATGTGATGTGTGTTACAGATGATATTCATTTTATTTTTCCTTCAGTCTCCAAGGGATGTTGATATTATAATAGAGGTGAGGACATCCTTCTATAATTAAATCTTTAAATATAGTATGCTATGATAATACTATAGGATCTTTTTCACTCCTTAGGGTCAAGTTTTATGAAAGGGAATATTCACGAAGTCTTGGTACATATCCAATTTTGTACTTGGAGAGCATTTTTTTAATGTTCACTTAAAATGACTCCCTAAATGGGCTTGCCTGTTTGAAAAATTATTGATGGAATGGCTCTAACTAGTCCCACAAAGGCTCACAATAGGAGTCCCGACATTTCCTTCCACCTCCAATGTATATTTTTGTTTGTTTTCTGGACAAATAAACATGGAAACTAATCAAGGAGAGAAGCAACCTGGATTGTGGAGAACTTCCTCACAGTGAAAACAATTAACCAGGGGAAGAGCTTGCCTTCAGAAGTTGTAGGTGCTTCATCACTGGAGGTTTTTAAGAAAAGACTGGACAGCCACCTGTCTAAAATGGTATAGGGTCTCCTACTTGAGCAGGGGGTTGGATTAGATGACCTCCAAAGTCCCTTCCAGCTTTATTCTGATTGGAGATTTGATCATTTTCCAAAAAGAGAGCAAGGCTGGAATCAGGCTTCAAGGTTTATTCCCCCCCCCAAGAATATCTCTTGGAATTCTGTGGGTTGGGAATAAAGACGTTGGTGGTGGGGTTGATAGAGGAGACTGTTACTTTTCTCTACTCCTTGTATCTTCCCATTTATTTAATCTTTTAAGCATTTTTAAAAATCAAAACATGAGGTATCGTATATGCAAGACAGCCTAACTGCTAAACACGGTGAGCTTTAAAACATTTTTGTCTGGGCTTCCGGTTTTGGACTTCCCCCAAAGACGGACCACTGACTGCGATTGTCCGCATCTTTGGCCCGTGCTTCTTCGTCTGAGAGCCCCGATTGGCTAGATCTGGGGCAAAAGCTGCCTCATAGGGGCGGCGGAGGAAGGGGAGACTGTCAGCTGGGTAGAGGGGTGTCACAAACCCCCTCCCTGGCTTGGCAAAGCTCCCTCCTGAAGATGTCTGAAGTGGTGGTCTAAAATCGCCACCCTGAAGGGGAACAGTAAGCTGGAATAAGAATGTGCAGGAGAGAGAAAGAAGCGGACAGCATGAGAAATGGGATGCTAAACTAAATGAAAGGTACCCCAGGATTAATTTTAAAGATTTTTTTTAAAAAAAGATTTGAAGCAGCGAACAGAAAGGAGAAAATAAAGGTGTGAATTGTTTTTTTTGATAGCGGCGGGGCTTTGAACCGAAAAAGGTAGAAGCTGGAAGAAGAAACTATTTAACTGATTTGGACAAATATATTCTGTTACTATATAAGTACTAATAAGGCTAACTTTCAATTATTAAAGAAAACTCAATATCAATTGGACTTGATTTTTTTGGGAAGACTTTGGTTTAAAAAGCCCTGAACGGATGAATTTTTTTAAAAAGGGGGGGTGGTGTACGTGTGAAAATTTGTTATGATAAAGAGTGTCATCTAATGGTTAAAGCTAACTGGTTTTTCTTACTAAAGGACTCTGTTTCTTAAAAATCTTAAGGAATATTTATACAATATAACAGATCTTTGAAAAATTGAAACTTTGAAACAAAGAAAGTAATAGGAAGATTCTGCCATGGGATTAACTTGATTTTGGTTGGACTTGGTATTGGACTAGTTATGAATTAAAAATTTGACACAAATAAAACAAAAGCTGACTGTTGGAAACTAACCTTATAGACACTATTTGGACTAAATTACTAGATAGAAACGTGTAAAATGGCGATATCTCTTCTGGAATTAAAAATGGAATTCAGAAACTAGAAAGAAATATTACAAGAACATGGTGAATAGTTGGGTTATACTTTAAAATTCTTGGAAAACGTGATCTTAGAATATGAACAACAAAGACAACAAAGGCAAAAGATGGAAGATGAGGTGGAACTGACTACAGAAGAGGCCATTTTCAACTATCATCGGGAACAAAGAACTTTGAAAAGAAGGAGGAGAAGAATGGGAAGAAAATATATGAGACGTAAGAAGTTAAATAAAAAGGGAATATTTGTAAAATTAAAAAACGTAAACCGAAACAGCAGACAATTAAAGGGTGGAAGGAAGCTATAAATAGCGAGGGGGAGAAAAACTGGAGTGACAGAACAAAGGAGAAAATGAAAGGAAAAAGAAGGAATAAGAAGCAGGAGTTGGAAACAAAACAATATGGGAATTGTAAAAAAAATGAAAAGGAATTGTTTATTTAGAAGGCATAAAGACAATGGCTAATTAATATTTTAAAAGGGGATTCTGCAAGGTGAGGAGGGGTAGTTTAAATGTACCTAAAGTTATGAATACTGTAGGAAATAGGGACATATAGATTATTAAAATGGAAAATAGAATTGATACTCTTTGATATTGGAATGTAAGCTCTTTTCTTATATGTATAGAGATGAATGCATAATTAATGGAAGATGTTTATTAAATATACTGAAATAATTGAAATGAAATATGAGGGGGGTTATAATGGAGTAGACATTTTTTAGTTTTGGAAAATAGGCCTTTTTGTTTAAAGGTACAGATGAATGGAATAATTAACGGAATATGTGTATTAAAAATAATTGAAATGATATAGGAGGAGAGCTGAAATGGAATTAATATCAGAGTTTAGGATTAAAGGAATAGATTAATATGTTTTTTTTAGTTTGAAAGCGTAAATAATTTTTATGAATTTAAGAAGGGGAAAAATCATGCAGAATCTGATTTATATTTATTATGTAGTTTTAAAAGGATTATTAATTTCAATTTTTTAGGTAATAAAAGTTAAATGTTCATCGGGATTAAAAGGGGAGATAATTAGTGAATATGTAAACTTTAGAGGTGGCACACTTAAAATTGGTAATTTAAGGGGAAAACTAACTTTATAGAATGAATGTATTAAATTAGATTTTATGAATGGATGCAGTAAGAATATGTGATGAAATATGCAAATATGGCAGTTAAAAGTATCAAAGTATAATATGAAGATATGAGCAATATTGGCGAATTAAATAATGAGGCAAGCATTTGGGATAATATAATATAAAAATTGAATATGTAACTATGGTCATATTTGTATGTAAAGATGAACCTGTAATCATGCTGTTCACTAAAAAGAGACTTTTTAAAATGTAGAAAACTGAAATAAAACTTGTTTAAAAAAAACCAACAACATTCTTGTCCGAATCTCCTCTTAATAGGGTAGCCCTTACTTTGCAAATGAAAGAAAGCTTTTTAAAACTCCTCCTCCCCCCCCAGTAATCTGTGCAAAGAACGTTTCATTGTGGGTGAAATTGTGTGCCCTGTTATGCGTGAAAGGAAACACATTTTTATTTTGTATGAGATTTAAGACATCCATACACGAAGAATGGAAAACAGCATTTTAACATATTAGCTTATTTGTCAAACTAGGCCCATATTATGCAACTGGCAGTAGTGCTCCAGAGCATTAGTGAAGAATCTTTCCCTTGCCTGCTCTCACCTGATTTAGAGCATCAGAGAGATAGCCCTGAAGGGGCTATTCAGAATCCGTTACATTCTTCTGGTTTGAGCTTCCTTTGGTGACAGACCGAAACCTCATCTCTGTGAGGCTTCGATCTGTGCTCACCGCTGGAGCGCCCCGAGCCAGCTGGTTTCGGGGCTAAGCCACCCCGTAGAGGTGGTGAAGAAGGGGGAGACTGCCTGCAGGGTTGAGGAGAGCCGCATCTCCCTTTCCCAAAGGCGGTTGTAGCGGTGGTCAGAAATGGCCACCACAAAGAAGAACTCGACCGGAAAAGAATGTGCAGGAGGAAGATAAGAAGAGAAAGTTTTGGTTGACTGGGTCAAACAGCAAAAGCAACAAATAAGGTACCCTGGAATTGAAACTATTTTTAAAAAAAATAACATTGTTCCCTAAGAAGATTTTTAAGCTGCGAAGGAGAGAGAAAAGGGAAAAGATTTGGTTTTTTTTTTCTCCTTTTCCTATATTGACAGCTAAGAGACTTAAGCAAGAAATTGGAAAAAAATCCACTATATAAAGGTGTCATACTCCAATTAGTAACTACAGAAGAAAATTTGTTTAATGAGAAAAGATAATATGAAATTGAAACAGAACAGACAAAAGTATAAATATAATGATTTGAATTGAGATGAGATAATCAAAATAAAATTGAGAAAATTAAAAGAGGGGAAAAACTATATAGAAAATGTAGAATAGTATAAGATATGGAATAGAACACAAAAAGGAGCATGAAATTGAGTTTTGTTGTCTGTATAAAGAAGTTCAACCCGGGACCATGCTATTTTCAAAAAAGATGTTTTACTTGTATTTTGTATGTGTGGAAACCCAAATAAAACTGTATTTTTTTAAAAAATAATCTGTTACATAAATAAATAGCATTCCTGAAGTCCTGGGAAAGGAGCTAGTATTAAGAAGACATGGGCTGACTCCTCCCTGACTCACTGCAGTATAAGAGGGAGAAGAGATAGACTTGTAACATAATGTCCTATTCTATAATGTCTCACTGTCATGTTAAATTCTAGCATTTCTATAGTTTCCTGGTCCAGTTCCACCTCAAAGGGCTGGTGCCTGGTTCCATCTTTTGTAGTGATGTCAAGGGATGTGCAAAGGATGTGTCTTTGATATGCCTGCTTGCGAGACAGATCCACCAAACTCTGGTTCTTCTCATATGGTTGAGTCAGGTCATTCGCATGGACTTGGTCTGATTCTAATGTTCACCATACTCACACCTGATCAGAAACCTCCGCTGTTGGGTCTATGAACCTCTATTTTAAATTCTCTACTGCCTTGTATCTTGTTATACATAACAAGACATTCAAATAATATCCCTCAATAACTTTCTGATGCCACTGCTGGTGACAGATTAGTCAGAGGAAACTGAAAAATACCGTACCTAATGATTTTATTGACTGTTTCGTATTATTTGATTGCTTATTGTACCCTATGACTATTATTAAGCATTGTACCTTATGATTCTTGACTCTTGATGAATGTATCTTTTCTTTTATGTATGTTGGAAGAAATATCCTTCTGGGTTCAGTTCCAAGTGGGGAAAAAAACACTGGAAACATGGAGGCGGTTTGGAAGGTTTAATGGTGAACAGGACCACATAGCCTGGAGCTCCAGAGTGAAAAGGAAGGATGATCACATGCTTCAAGCTGAAAGAAGAGATCAAAAAAGGGCTGAGGTGCTGAGAGTGCCTGGGTTTTATAACCTTTGTTGGGATTTGAATTGGAGCTTGTATTCTGATTGGTTGTTAGACTCCCATGGGGCCATGCAGGGGCAATTCTGTAGGCTGTCCTGAGTTCCAGGCTTGGTTGAGCCTTGCTGGATGATGAAGGGCTTTTGAGAAATTGCTATAGTTTTACCTGGAGATCTTTGTTATGTAAAATATTCTGTCCCAGGCCTTAATGGCCCACCCATTAACAAAAGTGAGGGTGAGTTTCTGCTTCTGAGGTGAGTTTCTGCTCTTGAGTTTCTACTCTTTTTAGGGGAAATATTCTGCCTTTTTAATATTTCCTAGGATATTTCAATTTTCTAGGAGAAGTGTGGGTGCTAACTTCCTACATGTACACTGATAATTCTATTCTATTCTCTTCTATTCTCTTCTATTCTCTTCTATTCTATTCTATTCTGTTCTGTTCTGTTCTGTTCTATTTACTGTTCTATTTATATGCACCAAGACAAATTCCTTTTGTGTCCAATCACACTTAACCAATAAAGAATTCTATTCTATTCTATACAAGCGCATCTAAAAGCACCTGGTCCACAGAAAGCATTTTTGTCCTTCAGCCTGAGACTGACATTCTGCATTTGATAAAGTGGATCACCTATTGGTTGATGCGTATCGTGTTGCAATCTTTCCTCTTCCCATCATAGACGAATTGCTGGTGTGAATTTCTGTGGATTGAAATCGAGTTAAGGGAAACGGGATTTCTCCAAACTTACTCTGTTCTGGCTTTCTCTGTTTGTATCATCCACAGATATTCAATCAGTCTCTTTATAGAATAAGTACTATTCCCAACACTTCCACCAGTGATGAGGAACTTGAATCTTGCAATTCAGCAACAGCTGTAAGGTCATAGGTTTCCCATCCTTGCCTAGGCCAAGCAATAACATTTGTTTGTTCATAAGAACCCTTTCAGACAGTCTGAATAAGCCACATTTGACCTGGGATCCAACACACTACAGACTAGGCCCAATAGGTTGAAGTTCAATTCAATTAAAGTTCAATTCTTAAAGTTCACTTTCTTTCCAACAGATGTATCTGGAAAACAAACAGTCTTTTTGATCTCACGACCCTATGTTGTTAACAATTATTGAGAATCCCAAAGAGCTTTTGTTTTTGTGGGCTATGTCTATCAATACCTACCATACTGAAACTTTAAACTGAGGAAAGTTTAATATACTTCATTGACTTACAGACCCCTTGAAAAGGTCTTGTGGATCTCCCATTTTCACCGATACATCTGTGCAACTGAATGATGGTGGAACCGTGCTTTTGTACTATGGTGCCACTCTCATTTTGAAGCCATGTGAAGTTAGAATAAGCAGTGGTCTTGAAATGTGAAAATCTGCAAATGAGCTTATACATAGAAACAGCTGCCTACATAGACAGCTGACATGAAGTGATGAGTAAAAAGGCCTTCCGTGATGCACTTTGATATTTAAAGTAAACATTAGGGATGTGTTCTAATAGCATGATTCCTCTTTTCTTTCGAAGCTGCTATATTTTAAGTTGAAACAAAACAGAAGCTGTGTAGAATGTAACTGAAAGATCAAATGGTGATTTAGTGTTCAGTTGTATGATACTTTGGGTTTTTTCAACAGTTTATTTCAGTTTGTGGTAGAACATTTATAGTCTGCTAAATTGCTTTGCGGTTATGGCCACAGACCTAGAAAGCTAAACAAGTTAGGAAGTCTACAGTACAAAAACATTCACAATTCTCATGCTCTATGTCCTTAATTTAACTTTACAGCTTCCTCTAATATATCAGAATTCAAAAAAGACAAAATTGCCGGATGGCGTGACCTAGATAAATAAAAGAATGGAATAAGAAGGATTTTTTTGAACTCCAGTCCAAACTATTAAACTTCTGCATTCCTTGTTTCATAAGTAATACTTTAAATCCTGATTTCTTGACACTTGCATTATTTGTAACTTATCTGCCAGCTGCTGCGGCTAAGTGTCAATCTGCTAAAGCATGAATGAAGCCCAAACCCAGTGACAATAAGCCACAAGCAACAATTCCTTCACGAAGAGGTCAAATTCTCCAGCATTCCAAACAACCTGCTACAATATTATCAGGGCAAAAGTCATAAGAAGTGATAAAGTGAGGGTCCTTGGTGCTTTCTGAGCTTGGTTATTTTCTTGCAGACATTTCATTATCCAGACTAAATAACATACCAGTGTTAGTCACCATGGCACTGATGATGTTACCTAGTTTGGTAATGAAATGTCTGCAAGCAAACAACCAAGCTCAGAGAGCGCCAAAGACCTCTCATTTCAACCCTCAGCTACAAATGTTCTCCTTTGTAAGTTCCCAATGGAGTTACCATTAGTGCTCCAATATACATGCACATGGAATGGGAGTTTGATCTGTGTTTCTCATCTGTATCTGTTATATTGGCAGTGAGTTGGTTTGGTTTAGTGGTTAAGGGACCTGGCTAGAAACCAGGAGTCTACAAGTTTTAGTCCTGCCTTAACCATGAAAGCCAATCGGTTGACTTTGAGTGAGTCACTCTCTCTCAGCCCAACTCAGTTGTTGTTGTGGGAAAAATAGGAGGAAAAAGGAGTATTAGGCATCTTTGCCACCTTGATTTATTTATATAAAAAATAAAGGCAGGATTAAATAATAGTAATACATAAATAAACCCACGAGATATGCTGCTGTTGCATGTCATGTAAATATTGATGGAGGAAAAATTGTATTCCCTTGCTAGGTAAATATGTTCAGTGTGGTTTTTCATAATCATTTTTTTTCTGTCTATAACTTGATTCAGAGTTCATGAAGGGAAGCTTGGTGCTTGTTCCTAACACAAACCTTTGTAGATGTTACAAAATGCCAAGAGCAATCATGTAAGAATATTATACTGTTTTCTCCTCTGCTATTTGTTTGCCTTATTATCCTTTGTTAATAAGGAGAGTCCAGGAGAATCCTTTGTTTCCCGAATCTAGAATTTTAATCGAATCCGATATTATTATTAAATTCATCAATGTGTTCATGTATGGAAATAGAAATTGCTAGGTTCCTCCACAGTAGAATACCCATCTTCAATTATATAGTAATGTGTTGGAATTTCGCTTAACAAGCATAGCTGAACTTCTAATAGTATGCAAAAAAATATAATTTGTGCATAATATTATGTGATTAGATTGGATTCAGTAGTATATTGGACAGAAACAAGAATAGAAGCTCACTTTTTACCCTTATAACCTGGGAATATTTTACTTTTACTAACCAAAGAACCTCTAAGACCACCCTCATCAACAATGACAAGGGCAAGCCATTAGAACAGGGGTGTCAAACTCGTGATAACATACTGTCATCATGTGATGTATCACAACTCCCCCACCTTCGCTAAACTAGGGTGGGTATGGCCAGTGCATGACGCATCCGGCTTGTGGGCCACGAGTTTGACACCCCTGCACTAGAATATAAACTGACAGCAAACTGCACTCCTTACTAGCACTGATGATGTAACCTAATTTGGGTAATGAAACGTCTGCAAGAAAACAAGCAAACTCAGTGAGCACCAAGGACACCCCCATACTTTACCTTAGTAGGGTGACTGGATGGTACATTTCCAACTTATTGCACATGGAAATTGAATGGGCTGATAACTGAACCTTTCTTTCAGTAGGGTTATGGTATTTGAGCATCTTGATCTGAGCATCAACTAGCTGGCAGCAAGAAGATACCAGAAAAACTCCTAACACTTTGCTGCTTTTTAGAGGTTATACTAACTTTTTAAATCCAGGTATGATAATCTATTTCAACAGTGAAAACAAGACAGAAAGCTGAATTAGCGGATAGACTGTGGGAACATTAGTCAGCCTGCAACAGGCTTCCTTGTTCACTAACCACTATGATCACTGCCCCTTAAAAGATTGCTGCAAGGTAGTACTGGAAGGGTCAGTCATCCTGATGGGTTGATGCAATGGTCTTGTATCTGAAGCTTTTTTGAGGAGAGGGGATCAAATCGGACACAATTTCATATAGACAGTGAGAGACTTTGGGTCTAATTAAAAGTGTGTGAAGCTGGCTTTATGCAGTATGGATTGGTGGCCCTGTGTGTGTCAAGGAAGAGGAATCTGCAGTTGGGCATCTAGGAGGAACAAGAAGGACCTGAGTGAATGAGTTGGTGGAAAGGTCTCTAGGGTTTTGTATCAGAGATCAGCAAGGACTATTTGACAAAGGTGCTGGAATCTAAGAATAATAAATACATATAAATAAGATAAAGATAGATAATAATGGCTTCATTGTTGCAGCAGATCCTGTTTCCAAATCAGGACACAAGACCACGAAGGGTAGGAGAATACAGGTTTATTTGCGCAAAAGGTTCAGAGCATTAGCATGGCAAATTCTGAACCCCCGGCTCTTCCTGAGGTGTTACTTTTATACATCTCACAGCCTCAGCCCAGCCCGGGGCGTTTCTCTTATCAAGCTATACCATATCATATTTACTATAGAAAGGAGAAGTGAATCTAATTAGTCATTTTACACAATTCAGTATATATGCACTTATCTTACACCCTCTGTTATTTTCCATACCCACCCTTGTTTACTGGAACATGTCTAGTTCTTTGGTTCAGTAATTTCGTGGTTTACACAATATTGTATTAAGCAACTTCCATAATATTTGCTAAGAAACTTCTGCTAATTATGAGAATACTTTTTTTGGTAATTTTCCATTCTGCTTCATTCCCCCCTTTGAAACTACACCTGAATCCTTAGATTATTGTGGAGTTTCACAGATAGGAGAGATATCTTCTACTGTGCTTAACTTCTCATATTCCCACAAAGCCATAGCCTTAGCTGCTGCCTTTTTTTCTACTAGCATAGAAAGACAGTCAGAGATTGTTCGTAAAAAGATGGGGAGAATACATGGCAGAATAACACATCCTGCTACTATCATTCCAATGAGTGCAACTATGGAAACCTGGTTACACTATAGGTAAAATGCCTGCCTACCCTAAAGCACATGTCACATGGCCTGGTTTCCCTTCCCTTATCCTGGTCCTCCTCCTGATCCTGGGGTTCCTCCAGGTCAGTGGGGTCTGGTGAATACCACTCATCAACTGCATCCTTATCAAGGGGTATTTCTTTGTTTGTACTACCCTTCTTAGCCACTAACATCTCATATAAGTACATGGAGTTAAGGACAACACTTATTACTAACAGGATGGTTACAATCCAGATAGAGGGCATAAGGCCTCTGCAGATGCATGCGGTCTCCCGCATCCTTTGATTAGCCTCCATATTGCAATGGGGTATGTCTCCCACCACCACCAATTCCCCCCTTTCTAAAGAATTCCAATCCTTAGGTATGCCTGACTTGCGATCTAAGTTTCCAGAGGAGATCTGTGCGTTGGGTGTTAGCTTCCGGGGTAACACCTGCAGGGGTCTTTTTCTCTTCGTCTCCCATTCGTAGAGGGACAGCTTCCGGAGTGTTCACCAGAAGGGGAGATATTCTGTGTAGTCCTCCGGAGAGTTACCTTAAATGGATGAATCAGGTGGGGTTCTACTTTCCACTGGGTAGGTGCAGCCAACTTAACTCGAGACCAGTGAATCCACGGTTTTATTTCAGCCACCTTAACAGCAAGGGGAGAACACATAACAACAGTATACGGCCCTTTCCACTTTGGGCTCAATACCTCCCTTTTCCAATCTTTAACCCAGACCTCCTGTCCTGGATGTATGTTATGTGGGGAAGTCACTAAGACATGGGGTTTACAGGTTAATACATATTGGTGTAAGCTTTGAACTATCGTATTAAGAGCTTGGACTTGTTGCATTCTAATTGTATCAGAAATCTGTACAGTATTTTGAATATTTAGACAAAGTAGATTGGGGACCCGGCCATATAATAACTCAAATGGTGAAAGTCAGACACCTTTCTGAGGAGCTCACCTGACAGCAACCAGAGCCAAACTCAAAGCATCTGGCCATTTAAGGTGGGTTTCCTGACATATTTTGGCCAATTTTTCTTTAATAGTTCCATTAACTCTCTCAACCCTGCCTCCAGAGGGGGCATGGAAGCTACAATGGAGTTTCCAAGTGATACCCAATATTTTAGCCAGGTGCTGAGTGGCCTTGTGGATAAACTCAGGACCATTATCTGATGAAATTCTAGAAGGCAGGCCATATATGGGGATTATGATGTGGAGTAGTGCCCTGGCAACTTCAGTAGCCTTCTTTGTGCGGGTAGGGATACACTCAGGCTATCCTGTGTAAGTACATACGATGACTAGTAGTGCATTGTAGTGGCCAGAGCGAGGCATATCTGTGAAGTCAATCATCATAGTATCAAACGGGTAACTACCCCTTGGTTGATGGCCTGGTGGTGGTTGGGGCCTTTGTCTAGGGCTATTTGCTGCACAAATTTCACACCTGGCACAGACGTTTGCTGCAATGATGTGTATTTTGTTAATATAAACTTCCCTTTGCAAAGCCTTTGCTAAAGCAGTTCTCCCTAGGTGCAGCTGCTTGTGTACTTGCTGTACTATGTCCCAAGCCATATGCCCTGGCACGAAAACCCAGTTGTCTGGTAGGATCCACCAGCCTCCTTCCAGTTGAGCCTCAAGTGCTTCAATTTGGTTCATGTTTTCCTGGGAGTAATGTGGTTGGTGGCGTTTGTGTGGTGTCCATACAGTAAGGCATTGTGCTTGTATTGTTGGAGCCCTTTGAGTCGCCTCTCATGCCATTCTATCTGCTTTATTGTTGCCTTTTTGTATATCGGAGACCACTTTTTGATGTCCTCGGCAGTGTATGACTGCAACCCTCTGTGGGGCCCATACACTTTCTAGGAGGCGCAGTATTTGGGGACCATACTTAATATCCTTGCCTCCTGCATTGATAAGTCCTCTTTCCTTATATAAGGCACCATGGACTTGAACTGTGAGGAAAGCATATTTAGAGTCTGTATATATGTTGACACATTTGCCTTTTGCCAGCTCTAAAGTTAATGCATGTAATTCAGCTAACTGAGCACTCGTGCCTGAAGGGAGGGGTTCTGCTTCCCAAACATCATCCAAAGTAACTACTGCATACTCTGCCCCTCTAATTCCTTCCTGTATGAAGCTGGTACCGTCCATATATAGGGTGTAATTTGGAGAAGGAAGGGGTACATCAGTCATGTCAGGGCAGCTGGCATATGTTTCCTCTATTGTTTGGATACAATCGTGAATGGCTTCTGAGTTTGGTTCAGGCAATAATGTAGCAGGATTTGACGCAGTGGATTGTATAATATTAATCATAGGATTATGAGTGATTAAGCCTTGGTATTTCAGCATTCGGGGGTTGGTTAGCCACAAATGGCCCTTCGTTTCCAGAACTGCTTTAAGGGCATGGGGAGTATAAATGTCAAGCTCTCATCCAAAAGCCAGTGTACTTGCTTCCTGAGTTAAGATAGCAGTCCCAGCCACAGCCTTAAGGCACGCAGGCCATCCTTTTGCAACATTATCCAGCTGTTTAGAGAGATAAGCTTCAGGGCGATGCCATGTTCCTATTTTCTGGGTGAGGACACCCACTGCTACATTCTTTTTAGTATCTACAAATAATTGAAACGGTTTATACAAATCCGGGAGGCCTAAACTGGGGGCTTGCAGCAGTGCTTGCTTGAGCAATCAGAAACTAGTTGCTTCCTGTGTTCCCCACTGTAGCGGCTCCTTATCCTGTCCTTTGGTAGCTTCATAGAGGGGCTTGGCAATCAGGCTGAAATTGGGGATCCAGATATGACAAAAACCTGCGGCTCCCAAAAATCCTCTCAAGTCACTCCTGTTGTTAGATGTCGGGAGCTGACATATAGCCTCTTTACGTTCGTGACCTAAGGTACGTTTCCCCTGCTCTATGTCATGGCCCAAATATCGGACCTTTTCTAAAACCAACTGTGCTTTTTCCTGAGAGGCCTTATATCCCAGGTCTTGCAATAGGAGTAACAACTCCTGTGTGTTCTTCCAGCAATTATATTTTGTATGACCAGTAACCAACAGATCATCCACATAGCTCTTCCACTATGATCGGAAGGTAGTGACTGGCAAAGCCTGGGGGGTTATCCTCAGCCCACAAATGTGGAACATTGAATTGCTTCCATTCATCCTCATCTCCCCGTCCCTTGTCCCTGGCCACCATGAGCCTCCACTCTTCTTCTCTGGGTATTGTTACATTTATCTTCCCATATCCCAGTGTCATTGTTCCATCCTCTTCAAAGGAGATCTGAGCTCGAAGTTTGCACAACAAATCCCTCCCTAGGAGTGGGATAGGACAGCCTGGCATATACACAAATTGATGTGTTATGGTCTGTCCTTTAGTTGTGCAAATGAGGGGTTCCAAAAAGGGCCACTGTAAAATACTTCCTGTTGCCCCCTGGATATTAATGGTGTGGGGGGAGGCCTGTGTTAGGGGCTGGGTTAGGACTGACCGTGTGGCTCCAGTGTCTGCTAGGAAGGTAATAGGTTTGCCTCCTATATTTAGCCGGACCATAGGTTCTGGGAGGCAATCTGAACCCGGCCGGTTTCAGTTCAGGGGGGTTCTTTCAAATCCTTCCCTGTAACCTCACCCTCCCCAGCTTCCTCTCGGGGGTCCTCGGAGGTGTCCTCGGAAATTCCCTCTTCTTCCATCTAGCCTCTCTTCCTTGTTCCTTTCTGGACACTCACCCTTCCAGTGTTCCTCCTTCTTACAAATAGCACACTGGTTATGTCCTAACCCTGATCTGTTGCCCCTTGCTCAGCTGCCTCCTCTATCTTTTGGGGTCCACATCATAGCTGCCAACATTAATTCAGCTTTTCTTTGCATCTTTTGATCTTTCTTCCGCTCTTCCTCTTTTGCCCTGTTTACAAAAACCTTCCATGCCACCTCCATTAGCTCACTCATGGGCTTACCTAGTGCTCCCTCAAGTCTTTGTAATTTACGGCGTATGTCTGTGGCATTTTGTGAGATAAATGCCATTGTCAACATTTGGGCATTTGCCGGATCAATGGGATCTATGGGAGTATACATGCGGTAAGCATCAATAAGGCGGGCATAAAATGCTTCGGGGCTTTCTGTGGGATCCTGCAACACCAGGGAAGGTTTTGACATATTCACTGAAGGCTTTCCTGCCAAATGGATGGCTTGCACAACTATTGACTGGTAGTCTTGTAAATGGTGCATATCCTGGTAAGAATTCCATTTAGGATCTTGGGATGGGAAGTGAGCCTCAACATGTGCTGCTAGATTCCCATCTGCCCTGACATCAGGCTTTAATATCTCAGTTACTGCATTCTTAATCTTTTCCCTTTCTTCCAGATTAAACAGAGTCCCCATAAATTGTTGGAGATCCATCCAAGTGGGATTGTGTGTGTCCACTATAGTTTTCACTAAATCTGCTACTTCTGTAGGTTTTTCACTAAAGGGGCCATAGTGTAGTTTCCAGTTAAGTAAATCTGACATAGTGAATGGTACGTGTTGGAACAATGGTAAATTGACCAATGCTGTGGGGTCCTCATGATCTGTTACAAGCTGGTCAACCTGCCTAAGCGGTGCTGTCAGGGACGTTTGTTCTGTTTTGGCTCTTGTCCTTGCTGCCACTGGTTCAGCCTCTTGTTTAGGGTCTACCTGGGGGTCTACCTGGGGTTACCTGGGCAGAGGTCCCCGGGGCTGAAAGGTCGGCTTGGGCTGATCGATCTATTGTATCTGGTGGATCCCCAGGGCTTCTCATGAGGGGGGATATCTGGTCTAGTCGGGCTATTAATCCTGATGCCCCAGAGGATTCTCCCTCATCTGACATCCTTCTTAAGCCAAGAGGGGGTACATATGGGGATGGGTGCGGTAGTTCTTCTGGGCAGCTAGTCATGACTGGGGTGGACTTCTTTAGCTTGGTCAGTGGTAAGGTTCATGACACTAGGAGCCTGCACCGTTGTATTTTGAATTTTCTTAGCCATGGTGGAGGGTGGTTTAATAGGTCAAGCCAAACATCTATGTAAGGAGCTTGGTCTGGGTGTCCTAACATAGGATGGAATATTAACTGATGAACCTGTACTGTTATAGAGGTGTCTAAAGTACCTATGGCTGGCCACCCCACTCCAAATGTTGGCCATTCTCCCTCACAAAACACCTGCAGTTTATGTCTACTCCACTTAAGACCATAGTCCTGAGATTCATATGCTTCCTTAAAGTGTTTTAGCATACACCCCAATGGGGTTAGGGGCACACTTTCTCCACCTCCCATGAGCCACCCAGCTCACCAGCCAAGACAACTGGGAAGAGGGGTTAGAAGAAGGTATGGGGTACTTTCTCTCTTGGTAACACCAGGGATTTCCACACAGTCACATCCGACCCAGGGAGCTGGGTGCACACAGTCTCCGATGGGAACTGGGGATGCCATTCGCTTTCTACTGGCCCACGGTGCTGGACAATCACAGTCACCAATGGAACTGCAGTAGCCGTTCACCTCAATCATTCCTGACAAGTCCTCCCACCTTTGCTTAAGAGAGGGTGATCAGTCCTCTCCTCTGTTGTAGAGGCGGCGGTTACAGAAGGGACGGAGCCAGGATAACGTAACAACTTTATTCAGGGAATAAAAAGTGGCTGTGACTTCAGATGCAATCTGACAGCCAGCTGGCGGCGAGCCAGCTGATAGTTTGACAGCTCCCTTTTGCAACCCGGCTGTCAAACGGCATCAGCCAATGGGAGCATTCGGCGCCCGCTCAGGCGGCGGACCAGAAGGAGAACTGCTGTCAAGTGCTAAATACATAGCACTCCTTCCCCTGGTGCGCGCATGCCAGTCCATAAATCCGTCGCAATGCGGTCTTTGTTCACGACCCGGATCTCCGCAGTTCTACAGAACTGGGCGGCTGCAGCACTGATCCTTCTTGCCTTCTGCGGTGCCAGGCGTCTGTGGAGGGTCGTGGCTGTTCCGGACCTGTCATCTGGCGGCTGCTCTGGTAAGTCTACCACGGTGGATGGTTGGCTGGAAAGTCGGGCCTCTGGTAGCCGGGTAGTGCTGCGGGCGGCTGCGGCAGGCAGGTAGCTCGGCCCGGCGGGTTGCCTAGGCTCTCGGCGGCGGCGAGGTCAGCATCTCCGGAGTTGGTCGATGTGCCTTCTCCAGGTCCTCCCATCTTCCAGGAGAACTTTGTAAGACCTGGGCCCTGTAATAGAAACTACTTGCCCTGGCAGCCATAATGGTTGCCCTGCATAGTTCCTGGCATATACCAGGTCCTGCAGGGCAAAGCCCTGGCATGGCTGTCAGATGCCAGGGGTATGCTGGAGGCGTGGTGGGTGCAACCTGTCCAGGGTTGTCCTGAGTCGCCTGCCCATTAAAAGTTCAGCAGGTGACTTGTTGGTGGTGGGGCATGGCGGGCATGCTGTGTGAGCAGGTAACGTGGATAACTTGGAGTGCCAGTCTGCCATGCTCAGCTTGGCTAAAACTTCCTTGGCTGATCTAACGGCCCTCTCTGCCAACCCATTACTAGCAGGGTGAAAGGGTGCTATGAGTGCGTGTCTGATGCCAAGGTTGGCTGCGAAGATGGCAAACTCATTTGAGCTGAACTGAGGCCCGTTGTCTGACACCAGGGTGTCTGGCAGTCCATGCGTAGCAAACAGCTGGGTCAGAACCCTTGTGATGGCTTGCGTTGTGGTGGAAGTCAGCATGGCCACTTCGGTCCATTTAGAAAACGAGTCCACAACCACCAAGAATGTCTTTCCCATCATGGGACCAGCTAGGTCAATGTGTACCCTGGCCCAGGGTGCCCCCGCGTCCTCCCACCTGGTGGGTGTGGCTGTGGGTGGAGCTGCCTTGTCGCCTGGCAGGCCTGGCATGCGTTGACCCAGCTGGTAATTTGGGCATCTAGTCCAGGCCACCAAACGTAGCTTCGGGCCAAGGCCTTCATCCTCACCATGCCCGGATGTCCTCATGCAGTGCCCTTAGAACTGGTTCTTGCAAGGAGGCAGGAATGACTACCCTTGTCCCCCACAACAGGCAGCCCTGAATTTCAGACAACTCCTGCTTGCGGGTCCTAAAGGGAATTAACTCAGGGCAAATTGTATATCCGGCCACCCCCTTCCCACCCAGTCCAGGACTTGAAATCAATGGATCTTTTTGAGTGTGCAGCAACATCCCCAGCTGAAACTGGGAGGTCCAGTCCCGTGCACTCGAAGATTGCGTGGATGGGAGCTGGGTCCTCGACTGGCGTGAGGCAGGGGGCATCTGCTGAGGGCATCTGCGTGGCTCAGGTTTATTCCGGGGCGATGGATCAAGGTATATGAATAAGCGGCCAAAAAAAGAGTCCATCTGGTCATTCTTGGGAAAGTACCTGTGGGGTTTGCTTGTCCCCAGCTAACAGTCCTAAAAGAGGTTTGTGGTCTGTTACCAGTTCAAAAAAAATGGCCATAGAGGAACTCATGGAACTTTTTACAGCAGCTACAGCAGCCAAAGCCTCCTTATCGATCTGGCTGTAGTTTCTCTCAGCAGGAGAGAATGTCCTAGAAAAGTAGGCAATGGGTGCCTCTGATCCATTTGAAAGTCTGTGGCTTAGAACTGCTCCTATCCCAAAAGGTGAGGCATCAGCTGCGAGTACTAGGGGCAAGTCCTTGCTAAATTGCACTAGAACTGCGTTTGAAGTCAATAGGGACTTCACTGCTCGGAAAGCGTTGGCTTCTATCTGCCCCCAGTGCCAGGGGACATTCTTGTCTAGGAGCCTATGCAGGGGCTCAGCTACAGAGGCTTTGTGGGGTAAGAAGGAAGCCTAGAAGTTTAAAAGCCCTAAAAAGGCCTGTAGTTCTACCTTGTTAGAAGGCGTGGGTGCATCGTGAATGGCTCTGACTTTGCTTTCAATAGGGTGAATTCAGAGGAATCAATTCGATAACCCAGGAAGTCTACTTGACTGGTAGCTATGGTGCATTTTTCTTTTTTCAATTTAAGCCCATTTAGTCTAAACCTGTCAAGGACAGACCTAACCCTGAGTAGCAACTGTGACTTGCTGGAGGCCGATACTAAAATGTCATCAAAGTATGGGACCACCGGGTAGGCCCTGGAGGATTCTTTCCATGAGTGATTGGAATATGCCAGGGCTACGCTGACCCCAAACTGTAAACGCTTACATCTAAAAGCGCCCTGTGTATTACTATGGTTTGAAGGTCAGCTGTTTGTTGGTCCACAGGGAATTGTTGGTATGCCTGGGACATGTCCAATTTAGCAAAGACTAGGCCTGGCTCAAATGTGTGAAGCAGGTGTTGAATAACCGGTACTGGGTATGTGCTAACTTGAAGGAAACGGTTGATGGACGTCTTATAGTCCGCGCAAATTCTCACACTGCCATCCTTTTTAAAGGTGTAACTATGGGTGTTTCCCACTTTGCAAAGTCTACCTGCTCTAAAACTCCTTGATTTATGAGTTTATCCAGCTCTGCGTCTAATTTGGGCCTAATGGCAAGGGAACTCTTCGAGGTTTCAAACGGACTGGGGTGGCTTGTGGACCCACATTGAAGGATATGGGGGTGCCTGTATAACAGCCCAGGTCACTGCTGAAGACATCAGCGTAGTCGTTAAAAAGGGCATCAACTTCAGAGTTTCTGACAGTGTGAATCCCTGTTATGCTAAGCCCCAGGGCAGGGAACCAATCCAGTCCCAGCAGACTAGGCAAGGCACCATCAACAACTACCAGTGGCAAGTAACCTCTAAAGTTCTGGAATTGAGTAAGGAATCTTCCCTTACCCAGGACGGGGATGGTCCTTCCCTGGTAGTCCCGAAGATTCAGGTGGCAGGTGGTCAGCTTCCTCCTTGGGAACGAAGGCAGAATCTTCTTCAACGTGGACCATGCAATGATGGAGAGGGTTGACCCGGTGTCCACCTCCATATGGCAGGGTTTACCTTCTAAAAGAAGAGAAACACTTATTTTGTTAGGGTTAGTGGAGACGCTGCCTGCGTGATAACAAGTGTAGCAGCTTTTTACTTGCCTTTGGAAAAAGGCAGAGATTCGAGATCTTGGGACAGGGGCTTGTTCAGCTTGACAAACTCTGGCTATATGCCCTTGCTTCTGGCAGTTCAGACAAATAGCATTTCTGAATCTGCAATTGGCTCTAGGGTGGTTTCCCCACAACTCAAACAAGGGGTTGTTGTTTGGTGAACTGGCTGTTGTTTCTCCTTGGTGGAGCTAAAGGTGCTCTAGGGCGTGTGAGGCGATTTATTTCTAATGGCTCTTCTATTTCCTCCTGGGAGGCTTCATCTTGTGGACTGTAGCCAGCCCATGTCTAATGGAAGTACCTTGAATCTCAGCTGCAGACACTTCTGATAACTCAGCAGCTTGAGCTTCTTCTATGGCTAGGGCTAGGTTGAGATCTTTCTTGGCTAATAACCTACGTTGCAGCTTCAGATCCCTAACCCCCACAACAACTTGGTCAAGTAGCATATAATCAAGGTAGTCCCTGAACCCACAGTGGATGGCAGCAGATCTTAGGGCTGCCATATATTGGCTCACGGTTTCTCCTCAGCTTGAACCCTTCTCCTAAAGGCTAGCCTCCTAGCTATCTGAGAGGGTTTGGGGGAATAATGGTTGGCTAAAATATCCTTCAGCTCTTCCCAGGGAATAGACTTAATGGGTCGTGGTGACACTAATGCTGAGGCAGTGTCGAAAACTGTAGCCCCACAAAAACTTAAAAATAAGACCTTTTCCTCAGGTCTGTAGCCCTAGACAAGTCTATAGTGTTTAAAAACATTCGAATCTGTTAATGTAGGATTCCCAAGTTTCTGTTCCGGGCCGGAAATGTGGGAAGGTCGGCGTAGATGCCATTTGAGCGGTAACAGTGGGTCTGCTAGGTGAGGAAAAATTCAGCGGTCGCTTTTAAAAAGCGTTTCAGTAGCGCCTGTCAGCGGCGTTCGGCTCCTCAGCTGCGGAGCTTTGAAGTTCGCGCTCTTTTGGAGAGCGCCGGCGGCAGTGACTTCACTCGGCAATTAGCGGCTTCAGCTCTTTCTCTGTGTGACTTGGCTCAATTGCTTCGCCTGGACGTCTTTACTGCATCCCGCCCTCGTCGCCAGTGTTGTAGAGCGGTGGTTACAGAAGGGAGACGGAGCCAGGATAACGCTAACAACTTTATTCAGGGAATAAAGGGTCGCCGCGGCTTCAGATGCAATCTGACAGCCAGCTGGCGGCGACAGCTGATGCCGTTTGACAGCTCCCTTTTATAGCCGGCTGTCAAACGGCATCAGCCAATGGGAGCGTTCGGCGCTCCCGCTCAGACGGCGGACCAGAAGGAGAACTGCTGTCAAGTGCTAAATACATAACATCCTCCGTCCCTGCTTACAGGGAGGGATTGCTTCCCAATTCCAATACTTGCCTGCAGGCATGTTCCTTCTCCACTGGCCAGCTGGAAAATGTCCTGGTCTCCTTACCCTTCACCAGTAGTTCTTGGAGGTGTCAACCGCCGTTGCCAGAACACAGCAGTATCAGGAAGTCCCTTGGATTCAAAGGACCGATGGTGCCTGGGATGTTCCCTTCAACTCACCGAAGCACTGGCACCCGGGGTGGACCCTCCAGCGGGCCCCTTGCCTCAGGGCCCCTTGTGTCCCGGCGGAGTCGCCATAAATGTTGCAGCAGATCCTGTTTCCAAATCAGGACACAAAGGGTATGTTTCTCCTACCATGAAGGGTAGGAGAATACAGGTTTATTTGCACAAAAGGGTAGGAGAATACAGGTTTATTTGCGCAAAAGGTTCAGAGCATTAGCATGGCAAATTCTGAACCCCCGGCTCTTCCTGAGGTGTTACTTTTATACATCTCACAGCCTCAGCCCAGCCCGGGGCGTTTCTCTTATCAAGCTATACCATATCATATTTACTATAGAAAGGAGAAGTGAATCTAATTAGTCATTTTACACAATTCAGTATATATGCACTTATCTTACACCCTCTGTTATTTTCCATACCCACCCTTGTTTACTGGAACATGTCTAGTTCTTTGGTTCAGTAATTTCATGGTTTACACAATATTGTATTAAGCAACTTCCATAATATTTGCTAAGAAACTTCTGCTAATTATGAGAATACTTTTCTGGTAATTTTCCATTCTGCTTCATCATAACAAGGCAGGACGAGAACTCACAGTTTCTTACTTTCCTAGCTTGATGCCTTAATCTCTACACTAGACTGGAAGTAGAGGATCTTTTTGATCAGTCAGCCTGTGAATTGTAGACCCAATATGCTTCCACCTAGGCCCAGTAAAGATCTTTAATCAGCTTCAACAAAACTTCAAGAGAACAGCATATTGTCAAAACATTGATCAATGAAATCATGTAGGTTGTAGTTTGAAAATACTATATTCAGCTTCGTGTAGAATTGAATGAACAATGTTTGGCTATTATGGGTGGGTTTTTTTTTTAAATCAAGCTTGTCCAGTCAAAGCTATTAAAATTATTTATTCAAGTGCTTTTAAGTCATTCAGTTGTGTGACTTTAGGAGGCCACAGTATTCTCTTTGGACAATATACATCACTTGAAGCCAAATCCATAAAACCACATCTTCAACAAAATACCACACTTAAAACAAAATCGATAGAACAGTATCATAACAACAGCCCAGTGTCCTATCCATAATCACATTCCGCACTCATACTAATAGTATCATAACTCATGAATGATGTGTCTACTGACTCTGTAATTCAGAATGCTTTATGGAAACCCAAGCTTTTAACAATGTCTTGAACATCAAGGACACTGTTGTTATATCTGATGAGGAGCTGAGGCTTAAAGAGAGAAGAAAATGGGTCCCCTCCCATTGAACCACATTGAGCATTCCCTGCAGGGGAACAAGATTCACAAGGAGTTTCATTGGTCAGGTTTAATGACGGGATCAGCTCCCATTCCTGCCCAGCTCCTGCTCTAATAGTTTGAAAGCATGCAAATATGAGGAGATAAATGGGTATCATTTCGGGGGGAAAGTAACAGTGTTCCTTGTGTCTCAGTGTATAGTCATGCTGGCCACGTTACCTTCAAACATTGTTGGCTCTCTCAGCTGGAAATGGAGATTAGAACCATCCCCTAGAGCCATAAGAGCTGTAATGGTGAATCTATGGCACGCGTGCCAGAGGTGACATGCAGAGCCCTCTCCGTAGGCATGTGAGCTGTCACCCCAGCTAAGTTCTGCTCCGCATGCGCGCAAGCCTCTTGCTGGCCAGCTGGTCTTCAGGTGTCTGCCATGCATGCACAGGGGACAGGGTGCATGCGGGGGCACCATAGGTTCGCCATCACAGGCGTAGACTCATACATGGCCCTGAGCAATTGTCCATTTGGATTTGCTCAGCTTAACCTACAAGCATTTTTACTGAGCTGGTTTTCCTTTTCCCATCACTCCATATAATGAAATTTAATATGCTACCACAATTTTAAAAAAAAGTACTCCTGAATTTTAACTGTCGTGGTTCTTTAAAAAATGATATTTAATCATAATCTGAAATAATTAAATTAACTTTGTTTAGAATGAATATTAAGTTTGAATTATAGCACTGGGAAATTTCAAAGCAGTTGGCTGCTGAAAATGCTGAACCTTGAAACTAGTTTTATATTCAACAAGCAAAGAAGCTTTGTCTGTGAATTATACTGAGGTTTTTTTTTTTATTCCAACAACACTGTATTTTCTTCTGCATGTTTTTAAATGAATAAGTTGCTTTGCATGTTACATAGCAGCTCCAAGCTCTATGGAACTGGCAAGAATTTAAAATTCACAAGTCATATGCAAGCTGTCACTTTGACAGATGCATTTCCCCCAGCTATTTTAATGATAATTTTATTGATGGAATTGAATCCAGATTCAACTCTTTCTTGAATTATCAGATTCTTCCAACGTGGCTTCCTTATTCTTTTCTTTTCTTTCCCCATCTTCCCCTTCAGAAGAGATTGAATTCTGGGCCACCTTTTCCACTGACTGCAACTATCCTGAGATTTTCTTTTCTGTAGATGTGTTAGAAGTGTTGCTTGTTTAGTGGTGTTGTTATTTAAAAAAAAAAAAATTGCTTCTGCCTGTTTCTGAGGCTTTTGTCAATTTGAGTTCTTTGCTGTCAGATATTCCCATGCAGAACAATACGTACCATCTGGTGAAAGGGCAGGCTGAGGATTCGTTTGTCTTTAATGCATAATCCCCATACAAGAAATCTTGTCATACTAGCAGAATAAATACATTATTCAGTAAAACAGCTAGGGTAGTGGTCTATACTTCCCAATGATTTTCCCCTTCTGTAGATAGATGTCTGCAGATAGATAAATGGTATTTCCTTCCATCTGCCCTTCCTTGTAGCCATCAAAGCCATTAATGGAAAGAGTAGCCAAAACTCTACAGGGAGTCCAAAAGGAGATAACATTACATTTGTTATTCAGTAATATACAGTAATTCATATTGCTAGCGAGTGAATTATACTGCTAGTGATCTTCTTGTGTAATATTATCTGTAATTTGTTTCTTACATTTGCTGGTAATGTTTTCTGTACTGCAATTCGTCATCTGATTTTCTGAGCCGATTTATCAAATAATTTAATATAGCAACAAGAGCATTGTGACAAGCGATTTATGTCCTTCTTCTAGATGACTATTGTCTCCATTTATGGCTATACTATCTTCAATGACTTCAGAAGGCTATTGAAGGCCAATGAAGCATCTAATAAGCAGGGCCTTAGTGAGAGTTTTATAGCTAAAGAGTTATTTCTTCTTATTTATTTATTCAACTTGTACGCTCCCCATTTCATCAAGATATGACCCTAGGTGACTTACAATCATTAAAAACCGATAAAAAACCCATTAAAACATCAAAGCAATAAATAGAACATTAAATTAGCTTAAAATTGACAAAGATGGGTGGGGAAAGGCAGTAAGGTGAACCCAGGGGGAAAGATGGCGTCTTAGTACATTAACCACTTCCAGAATGACATGCGTCCATCAAGGCCCCAGGCCAGTTGGCAAAGTCATGACTTCCAGCCCTTTCGGAAGGGCGAGAGGTTGGGTGTGGATCTCATCTTGGGAGTCACGATATTGCAAAGGTCAGGAGCCATGGCAGGAAAGACTCGTCTCCTGAACCCTACCAGTTAGAATTCTTTGACTGACAGATCTGCTGATGCTCAGGTGAGATCTCCAGCATCTTGGTCACTATCTGAAATATATTAGGTAAATGACCTTGTGCCTTTATCCAGTAACCACCTGCTCCAATTCAGCCAATGTTTTGCCTGATTATAAAATCTCATTCCAAGATCTTAGGCGAGGAAGTCACAGTATTGCGAGATTGAGTACCACATGCAAGATTTTACAAAATTTCAATGTTCTTGTTGGAAGGGGTGATTTTGCATTGTATTTGTTAGCTCTATACACATGCTTCGCTACAAAACTATGTGATCGGGCTTAATCCTTGGGGAGGAAAATAAGAGAAAAAATTGTGCCTCTGCCTACCAGCATCCATCGGTATTCATCTGACTAGCATCCAGTCATTGTGTGAGAAAGTTGAGGGCTGTTTGGAAACTGAAACAGTATTTGCTGTGTGAGCAAGAAGGAGACAGCAAGGAGCCTAGGCATGGCTTAGCTCAACTGTTCTGTACTAAAGCTGCTTGGTGCTCTGAAACTGAGACTCCTCTCCTCGGCTTGTGTTTTGCATTTGGAACAGATCAGTGGTGGGGTTCAAATTATTTTACTACCGGTTCTGTGGGCGTGGCTTGGTGGGCATGGCAGGGGAAGGATACTGTAAAATCTCCAGTCAGAGGTGGTATTTGCCAGTTCTCCGAACTACTGAAAATTTCCACTACCGGTTCTCCAGAACTGGTCAGAACCTGCTGAATACCACCTCTGGAACAGATATACGAAATACTAATGCTCTGATGATCATTTCAAAAAATCCTTTCTTAGTGAGCATCTAGAAGCCAAGAAGAACACATGTGCCAAATTTCACATTTGTAGGCTTTACAGTTCTGGAGATTTTGTGATGATGCGTGAGTAGTATTTCACTTTTATATATATAGATTAATTTAATTGGGGGAAAGAGAAATATCATGGTATCCTTGCGCATCATATTGCGAGCTCCCAGCTCATCTCCCACTTCACTTGATTAAGAGACTAGGCCAAGATACTATCTGAAAGTGATTCTGATTTTCCCAAAACTAATTGCTTTGCTCAATACTACTGGTGTTTGATTAATATCTACTATGTCTGTGTTCCATTTCATATATTGCTGTTCCATAGTAATTGCCTATATAGTGAACTTCTTTGTATACTCTGGATGGATATGAAGATTATCCACATAAATTGAAACAAAAAATTTTCAAATTGCATTGAGTTTAGAACTGGAGTGAGTCAGTAAATTGACCATTTTTTCTGAGCTAACTTTAAAAGGTAGGGCATAGGGGCAGGAGCAGAGATGCTGCCTCCTGACTAGCTTTCTATCATATATAGTTAAAAAAAGAAAACAACAACATCTGCCATGGCTATCTGTAAAAGAATTGTACCACTCTCTTTCTTTTTTTCATTCATCCAATGTAATGATTTTATTCAGTTTCTGTAAAATAAATGCTGACCTTCTCTCTCACCAGGTAGATGCCATACTTCAAATAAAATGTTATCCCCAGTTCCACCTGCCAACAGAATGACAATTTCCCCCTCTAACCTTCTCCTAACTTTGATCTTCTACTTGTATTGTCTCTGATTTTGTGTGTGTGTATGTGTGTGAGTGTATGTGTATTGGTAGGCGGATTTGTTTTAAAGGCCAGAGGATTTCGTTCTGCCGGTTTTCTCCAGTGCTGTAAGCCCTTTTGCATATTGCCAACAGTATTTAATGATCCTTGAAAATCTTTGGCTTACTGTCTAATTAGTGTTTCTTGTGGGAAAAAGTGACAGGAAAGTAAGGGCGGAGTCAAGCCAAAATTGATTCTTTGGGCAAACTGTAATTGATTTAAGTCTTAAGAGAATGGCCAAAAAACAGCAAGAGGGGAGGGAGGGGAGAGGAAAGAGAAAGAGAGAGAGGGCAGAGTGGGGACTTGTAACAAGAGCAATATATAAAACTGTCACATAACACAAACTCCTGCTATGTTATATATAGATTAAATAAAATAGCAGTAATTGGTTTTTTTTGCTTGTTTTAATTAGAGTTTTCCTTATTTCTCCCTAACAATGAAAAAAAAAAACATTTTTCTCATATATATATATTCCATACAATCCATATTTATGGTGCAATTTGCCTGTGTAAAAGAATGCTCCAGGTAGGTCCCTTTTCACGAGTTTCTGATTAATGAGGAAAAGTTTTAATTTTCCCCCTAATAAAAATAATAATTTCATTTTACATAAGAGTCATCTGGGTTTATGGAGCAATACATAACATGCCTACAGTATGTAAAAGAATGCCCCTGGTAACCTCCTCTTCACAGTTGCCGATGAACAAGAAATTTTAATTTATTACTGTTCTTTAACCATTTATAAACCATCTGCCCGTTTAGCCCGTTTAAACTACACAATCCTATGTATATTTGGTCAGAATTAGATTACACTGAATGCAGTGAAACTTATTCCAAGCAAGTATATAACCAATACAACCTTTCCGATGTCCTACACAAGTAAACAGATTGCAAATGGCAGCCTAGATTATTTATTTATTTGTTTGTTTGTTTCATATGAACCTGAAAGGCTATGCATTAAGAGGTACCATTTACACAGAAAAAGTTAAATAACCAAAATATAGAACAAAAGTGAGATTTTGAAAAATAAATAACCCTAGAAAATGCTGTTTGGGGACTTACCTGGTTGTTTCCCTTGTTGAGTTTGCTTGTCAGAAACCAGCTGAGAAGATTACAAATCCTGATCACGCAATCAGAAGACATTGAAGCCATTGAAAATGCAAGTTGGTTTTCAAGCATCCAAATTGTGATAACATGACTGTAGGATTGGGTGTGACGACATAACTTCAAGGTCAGGTCCTAAATCTCTTTTTCAGCACTGTCATAACTCTGAACTGTCATTAAAGAAATGGTTGTAAGTCAAGGGCTATCTGAAATCATCTATATGTCCTGTAAGCTGTCTTCTAAAGCCACTTGCTATTGCTCTCTTGCCCCAAACAGATATTATAAGAAATATCAAGCCATCTCATAGTATGAGCTGAAATCTAAAGCAATTATGATACAGTGTGTGATTTTTATTGGTGCCATAGTATCCAGAAACTACAACAATATTTTTTCTTACAACTCACATATTAGGGAAACTTTTATTTAAGTATTCCCCTTAGGATTTTCAATGTTTTCTACATGTTTCCAGTTTATTTATTCCTCAGTTCTTTAGCAGTGTCCTCCTAGTTAGATGCTCAGAGGAGCTGAACTTTAAAATACTACAAGTCTTGTAGTATTTGCCAAGTAGTCCCATTCCAAACAATGGGAAAAGTTTGCAGTAATTGAAAGAGCTGCAAGCTGAAGACATCTGCAGTATCAGACAGATTCATTCCAAATGGAAAGCAGCTCAGCCCCTTTCATGTGTGAATGTGACATTACGATGCATGTTCAAAAGGGGGCAAACTTGCATCTCTACCACACAATGATAACAGTTGTTGTCATCCTTTGGATGCTTTTGCTCTGAGCTGTGTTGTGCCTCCATCCCATTCTGTCCAAAAGAAAGTTGATTGTAGAATTGGAGAACTAAGTGAGTGTCTCCTCTTTGTTTCCTACAGCAATTCAGATAAAATGTGGGCCAGCCAATCTTACGAACCAGTCTTTGTATTAGAAGAGATATAGACCCATCCACAAAGAGTAGAGAAGCATATCACCAGTTTGATGTAGGTCATTTGTGATGGCCTCAAGTCAATCTGAGAAGGTGACCATTTGCCACGAAAATGCCCAGTTCCTCAAGACAGCATCTCTCTCCCTCTCTCAAATGCTCTCTGTTAAGAGAGAATTTAACACTTGTCTGCTTGAGCCTTGTGTCAAACACTTCAATTGAATTTCAAAATACTTCAACGGGGAATGAAAGGCCTCTTACTACCTTTTGCCAGGCATAGCAGCCTGTGGATTACTACATAATAATTTAGCCTATCCAACACCTGCGTATTGTCTTGCATATTAATGTGCCTCTAAAGGCGATACCAGGGTTTAGTCAGAGTCCTTTTGATGGTCCTGATGTGTTGCTATGGAGATTTCAGGATTCTCAGTCATGACATCCTGGGTAGCAAATCAACTGAGCCAGTGCCTTCTATGGTTTTATTATCCGGAGCCCCTGCATAATCTAGGCAGGTTTTTTCAGGAAGCAGGACCTTCTTTAATCATCAAGCACTATAATAATAATAATTGTAGCTACTAGGAAATGATGGACTTATTTTGCTTTGGGTATCCCTTCCATCTGTCAAAAAGGAAGAGTCAGGAAGCAAAACTAAATTAAATTCCTTCCAAGTGGGCTGGGCAACTTCTGGAACCTCCACCAGCATGGGGATTTGATTTTTTAAAAAAATCACTGATACGTACATAAAATTTTAATAAAAAATCTGGATGGTCTGCGTCTTCCTCAGTCTTGGTCCTCTACCAGAGGCCTGGAGGTTTGAGGATTCTGCACAATATCTTGGCTGTTCCTACCACTGCACTCTTCTGGACAGAGAGCTCTGATGTCGTTCCTGGGATCTGTTGGAGCCACTCTCCCAGATTAGGAGTCACAGCCCTGAGTGTTCCCATCATTGCTGGGACCATTTTGGTCTTTACTTTCCATATCCTCTCCTTCAGGTCCTTGGTATTTCTTCAGTTTCTCCTTCCCAATGTTGCTGTCACTTGGCACCAGTATATATCTATCACTACTGCTGTCTTCTGGTCTTTGTCCATGATATCTGGATGATTGGCCAGTTCATCCATCTGGATCTGGAAATTCCCTGGGATCTTAGTCCTCTAACTGTCCATGACCTTCTGAGGAATCTGTCTGGATTTTGGATGATCTAACATATACACTGTGCAGATGTTCCTATACACAATGCCCAAGTACTCAGTTCTTGCCTGCATCTTACACCCTGCCACACTAATGTTGGACTGTCTCTGAGGCCTCTTTGCAAAGTCTGTGCGGCTTTGCTCCGCATAAGGAAGGCTTCTCACTGGGTGGTCGAATGCATCAAGAAAGACACCAACGCAAGTTCTATCTTGGGTGAGCTGCCCGATCAGAGTTAGGGGAACTCTTTTTATTAAGAACATACAAAAGAGGTGAGCTCCATCCAATCATTATGTTACATGCGTAGGAATGTTAGTGGATGTATAGTATCTTCCAATCACAATGCCATGGTCAATTTAAACTAGCAAACCAACGCCTTTATTTCAGTTAACTGCCCTTGTGACGTGTTAATGGCCTTGTTCCTAGTACCTGCTTTCAGCCTACGTGAGACCTGGCATGTACTGGAACTATTGAGGTTGCTCACATGAGGCTTGGCACACAATGGAATTGGCCCATTACAGCATCTCCTCTGTTTTAGTTTTATATGGAGGAAATTCTTCTGGATCTTCGTCACTACCCATGCAAAAACTTGTGCGAACGCACACATCAGGGTCTTCTGAGGGTATGACTTTGTATAGAGGTTCTTTTTCCCAGAGGGCATTAACCTGTGCAATGGCGCGCTTTTCAGCTAATAAAGACAGACTATTGGAGATGGTACGAACAAATATTGGTAACACACATGGAAGAATAACGCATCCTGCAGCAATCATACCTATGAGAGCTACTATGGCTTGTAATCCTGGTAGTTTAGGGAACCAAGAACTAAAAATATTCTTAAAATCAATACCTTGCCATACTTGATTAGGATTGTAGGTTAATTGTCGCATCTCAGTTGTTAATTGTGCTACTACTTTGCCAACTTTGTCAATTTGAAGACAACAGTTCGTAAGATTGAACCTACCACATACCCCTCCTTCTTTGGCTAGTATGTAGTCTAAAGCTAAACGATTTTGGTAGACAGCTGTGCGTAATTTGTCCGTAGCAGTCGCTAGAGTGTTTAGAGCCTTGTCTATACGTTGACCTGCTAAATCTAAAACAGCTTGTAAACGAATAATTCTATTAATCATGTATATGGGGGTTCTGTACCCCCAGGACCCGTCTTGGGCCCAACTAGCAATGTTGTAGGTGCAGACTATTCTTTCTGAGGTCCAGGTGTCCCCTTCATATTCTGATTGACAGGGAAACCTGCAAAGGCATTATCAGTGTTTCTTTTCCTGCGGGATAATGTATCATACACAGGGATGCCCAGTTCTCGCTTAATGGAGATCGGTAGGAGGAAAAAGGAAGGTCTTATCCACCCAATACACATGACCCTTGCCAATCTGCTGGAAGGGACGGATAGGCTAGGTTACCACAAATCCAATACATGTTATTTGGAGCTGTCCAAATTTGGGAGGATGTTGTGTCATAGAGATAAAGTAGGAGGGAGGTGTTGAATTTGGCAGGTGTGGTGGTAGCATTGTCAGGTGCTGTCCAAGTCTGGTAGGAGTTATCCCATGTACCTAAGCAAAGGAGGTGTCCTACTGGAGTGGACCCATTTCGGGAAAAACAGTTTCTACCAATTAAGTTAGTGGTAATTGTCCAGATAAGTGGATCGGAAGCTATTCTAGCTGTTATGTTTCCTACAGAAGACATGTTATTAAACAGAGATGGCGAGGCTTCTAAGGCTTGCCACGGCCATTGTTCTCCTGTGGTGGTTCCCCCACAGACAAAACAATTGGTTACTGCAAGTTGTTTTGCAATTTTTTCTGCCATATCCATGAACAAGTTTTTGCAATAATGCTGGTATCAGGGCTTTTTCTAATTTCCTTAAATTATTATATACTGACCAGCCTAATGATGTTTCCTTGCCTTCATAAATTATTTCAGTTTTTATGGTAATGTAAGTATTTGGGTCTATTCCTGTGCCATCAATCCCTATACCATAAGTTTCCAAGGCAGGGTGTTGCTTGGAGATAGTGATTTCTACCTTATTGTCTGTGGTAGACCCTGATATTCGTTTGAAATGTGACAGATGATTGCAACCTGAGTACCCTCCCCCGGTATAATCACAGACACAAGACCAACCCGAGCACTCACTGGAACCTCCACAAGGGGTCCATTGGTTGGGGTTCCCCATGGCCCAGTTAATGGGCGTATGACACAAGTATTTATGATTGTGGGCGTACGTTGATTTCCAGTCATCCGACCCGCATGAATGTCCCCTGGTTTAGAACAAGCAACACAAACATCAAAGATTAAAACAATTGGGTTAGTACCGTCCTTGAGTACGGTGGTGTGGTTTAGGTAATAAAGTTTTCCTTCCCCCTCAGGATCAGATCTGCCAGAGGTTCTTGGAAGTCCCGCCCATAAGGTGATGTTGAGACGTACAGCTGTCTTGGGATCGTAGCAAATAGTTTTTGAGTTCCTTTTGCATAGATGGTACATGGTCCCATTGTTTTGGCAAGTTTTTCCGTAGGAAGGCACTTCTGCGGTTGTTGGGTATGGTAGATGAGAGTTAGTTGAGTGGAGCCTGACTGCGTGGTTTTGGTCAGGCAGGGGTGCAACCATCTGATGCGCTGGCAGAGTTCTGCGATCTCTTAATCCGATGTAGAAAGGGGTGGCCTGAGCATAAATGTCAGGCTGACTTGCGAATTGTCTGTGATAATGACGAGGTGAACGGGGTCTAAGGACTGTCCAGGATTCATAAATGTTGCTTATGGAATCATAGAGGTGTCGACCAGAGCAATAATAGGTGGTGGCAGTGGGGCGAAGTATGAGGAGTGTAGTTAGAGGGGATGTTCAAAAGTGTTGATCTGGAAGGAAGCATTGCTGGAGATGTGGGGCCACGGCTTAGGGAGCGTTGACCATCTGGGGTAGGGGGAAAGATGTCCCCAGATGCAGTGCAGGTCAGCAGGAGGGAGTGCCTGGCGTGAAGTACGTCACTTGAGACGGAATGGAGACCTTGGAGGCATGTGCGGCAAGAAGGAGGAAGAGGGTCGGCAAGGCAACGGGACGAATCATGTTGATATGTCTGCAGGTGGTGACTTTTCTACCTTGGGGTGGTATGGTCTGATGTGCCGTCCAGGAACCCACAGGACACGATCTGGAAGCTGGATGGCTGCGTAGCCACGACCCCAGGTGAGGAGAGCAGCAGGACCCTTCCAAGTAGGGTCTGGCAGTTGGCGGTAGTATACCTGTGGTTTGGGAGAGTCAGGAGGGGGGGGGAGGAAAAATGTCGCTCCGCTGCTGTCATAGCAGGGGTGCCAGAGAGGTTGAGGAAGTTGAGTGTATAAAGACAGAGATTAAGGGTGTCTTGCATCGCCGGGAGGGCAAGGGTTCTTTTCCCTTTGATCAAATGTCATTCTAGCGCTATTTTTAGTGTTAAGTTGGTTCTCTCTACCAGGGCTTGTCCTTGACTATTATAAGGAATCCCAAATTTGTGGGTAATTTGCCACTTAGCGCAAAATTCTGACATAGCTGTGCTAGTGTATGCGGGATCATTATCTGTTTTTATTTCTTTCGGGCATCCCAACGATGCAAAGGTGCGAATGCAATGGTTGATGACATGTTTGGAGGCTTCTCCTCTTTGCGGAGTCGCCATTATAAACCCTGAATAAGTATCAATTGTAACATGCAGATACTTCCAGGGGCAAATGAAGGAAACTGAGTAACGTCCATCTGCCATATTTCACAGGCTTTCAACCCTCGGGATTTACCCTAAGGGAATGGAATGGGCTTGTTGACTACAGGTGGGGCACTGCTGTCTAATGGCTGAGGCTTGCCATAGTGAGGTTGAAATGTTTCATGAGAGCTTTGGTGTTTTGATGGAAATAAGAATGGCTCTCCCAAGGAGTCAATGTGTGTGATGTCATGATGCCTGCAGCTGCTTGATCAGCCATATTATTGCCTTCCTGGAGGATTCCTGGGAAAGGTTGGTGGCTGCAGATGTGTGCTACAAAGAAAGGGTGTTGACGCTGTGCAACAAGGTGTTGTAATGTAACAAAAAGAGAGAGGAGGTTTTTATCAATAGCAGGAGAGAGGTAAGAATCGTGGATAGTAGAGACTATTTGGGTAACATATAGGCTGTCTAAGATCAAGTTGATGGGTTCGTTAAAATTCTGGAAGACTAATATGGTTGCAGCAAGCTCAGCCCTTTGTGGTGATGTTTGCACAGGGGTGGTTTTAGTGTGCCACACACCCCATTCCTTTGCTAGCGCATGCCCTCGTTCCCTACTGCCATCAGCAAAAATAGTCAAGGCGTTGACCAGAGGACTTTTGCTGATGGGAGAGGAGAAAGAAATGGGTATTGTCCGAATGATTTGAAAACGTGGATCAGCGGGTGGCAGGAAACTAGTCCAGGCCAGTCAGCTAAGGCAAACTGGATTTCTTGGGAGTTCTGGAATAGAGGTTCCCATATTTGCAGTGAAAAAGGAATGAAAAGTGTGGAGACATCTATTCCCATAAGTAATTTTGCACAACTCCTACCTTTTATGATCAATTGAGCCAATTGAGCTGATTTGGAAGTGATGGAGCATCGTGGCGTGTGGGAAAGATGGATCCACCTCTATGATGTGGAGTTTTGGTCCTTTTGAGTTACTGCCACGGTCATAAGCCTCGGGGTGGCCAAAATGACCATATCTAAAGGAGTATTGGCAGCAGCTCTGTCTACCCATATTTTTCGGATATTCTCTTCTATGAGAGTTATTGCTTGAAGCTGAGGTTGCTGCAAGGATATTATGTCAGCAGGCTTTTTCCCCCAGGTAAGGGCCTCAAACAATGGAGAAAGAATATCAGTGGTTAAAGACAGGAAAGGTCGGGCCCAGTTAATGGTACCCAGATATTGCTGAAGTTGAACCAAGGTGGGTTGAGAAGACAGAGACAGAGGGAAGTGAAGGATAGGCAGTAGCAGAAAGCATTCTATAGCCCAGATATGCGTATGGAGTTAGTACTTGCACCTTTTCAGGTGCTATGTACAAACCTCCTTCTGCAAGAACGGCTTTCAGGAAGGAGAATGAAGTGAACACCGTGCCGGTGGCCCAGGAGCTGCAACAAGGATATCGTCCATGTAGTGATACACCAGAAATTGTGGAAAAGCTGAACGATAGGGTAGCAAGACATTATTGACATAGTGTTGACACATGGTGGGACTATTAAGCATGCCTTGAGGTAGGACTTTCCACTGAAAGCGGGAGGAGGGAGAGGAGTTGTTTAAGCGAGGTAGTGTAAAGCGAATAAGGCACGATCTTGTTCATGCAGAGGATAGAAAAAAAACAGACTTTTAAATCAATGACCATTAAATCAAATTTCTCAGGGATGATGTTGGGATTTGGCAGACCACATTGTAATGCCCCCATTGGTTTTATAATCGCATTCACGGCTCTCAAATCACATAATAGCCTGAATTTTCCTGACTTTTTCTTTATAACAAATATGGGGGTGTTATATGGACTGACAGATGGTTCAACGTGCCCTTTGACAATTTGGTCCTGAACAAGTGAGTGCAGGGCCTCTAGTTTGTCTATAGTGAGGGGCCATTGATCTACCCACACAGGTTCTGTGGTTTTTAATTGCAGCCGTAGTGGATTTCTAGCAAAAGATTCCATTAATCAATAATGAGTCTTGCATTAAGTTGAGACATAAGATCACGGCCCCACAGGTTAGTATGCAGTGGAAGGACCAAAGGTTGGAGGTAGGCAGTGCGAGAAATATCAGAAGAACTCACCGGTAGCCACTGTTTGCTACGGTGGGCGTGCTGAACTCCTCCCACTCCCCGAACAGCTGGGGCAGTTTCCAAAGGCCAATCGTCCGGCCACTCAGCCGTTCAGATGACACTTACATCAGCTCCAGTATCTAAGAGACCCGAGAAGACTTTGTTATGGATTGTAAATTGTAACACAGGCCTGGCTTGTTCTACTGTCTGATGGACAGTAAATGCCCATGCATCAGCTGTTTTAACAGGTACTGGAATAGCGGTTGCTACTAATTCTCCCTTGCTAAATTTTGTGGGAGTATTTCCAATTACTGCCATGGCTACTGAGGAAAAGTCGTCGGAGTCTCTCAAAAACGGAGAAGCGATGATTCCCCTTGCCATGAGGTCTTGGATGGGATAGATTATGAGGGGTGTCATGGCAGGGAGATCGTTTTCAGACATGTGGGGAGAAAGTAAACAGTGCCTGGGATGTCAATTTCCATATCTTCGGAGGCAATTAGGTGGAAAGATATGGAGTCAGCCTTTGGAGTGGGGCTGGCTGATCGCCCCTCCTCTAGTTTCCCTGTGGCTGAGAATTGTTGCTGCGACACTGATTTGCCCAGTGGTACCCTTTCTTGCACCTGGGGCATATCGTCTTAGGCTTGGTGTTGTTTTGTATATTGTCTCTGGTTCTGCATTGTGCCTTAAAATGGCCAGGTTTCCCACAATTGAAGCAGTTTCCGGCTGGCCAGTTCTGAGAGTTTGCTTGCTGCAAAGCCATAGCCAGATGCTCCATATTGTAGGAGACAGTCCCCATGATTCTGCAAGCCTTTAGATAGTCCGAGAGGAAACCCCCTTGGGCAGATAGAGGCTGCAGAATCCTTTGCAATCCTCATTAGCATTTTCAACAGCCAGTTTTAACAGAAGCTCTCTACGGGCTTCTTCATTAGAGATTTGCCTATGAATGGCTTTCTGAAGCTCCTCTATGAACTCGGCATAAGGCTGATTTGAGCCTTGAATAATTTTGAAAAAGATCCTACGATGCCAGAGGTAGGATCATCAACTTTGTCAAGGGCTTTGATTGCTATGATACTGACAAAGGTAAGGGTACGTTGTGGGAGTGTCGCCTGAGCTGCTAAGTCCATAAATTGACCCATACCACAAATTTGATCCACTCGCAACCACACCATGATCGCGGGCAAATTTTTCAGCTTCGCGCGAAAGTCTGACTCCCAAACAACGTGCTGTGGTCCTGTCAGTATCATGCGAAAAAGATCCTTCCAATCTTGGGGTAACATGAAAAAGGAGGTGCTGATGGTGTTAATGAAGCCTCTGACATATGGTGCCTGGATGCCGTACATGGCCACGGCTTGTTTTAAATCTCTAATTAATTTCATGGATAAAGGTTCAAGTCTAGGCACCATATTTCCGGCTCCATCCCCTACATATTCAACGGGACACAGAGAGAGCTCCTCTAGAGTAAGAGAGCCTTCTCTGCGTCCCTGCACCATGGCTTGTGCGAATGCTCCCATGGGTGTCTGATCCCTCGCTGGATTTGAGTTAGGAGAACTCATGGGTTCAGGAGCAGTGGGGGGAGCTTCTAATGGGAAAGCATCCTTAGTCTTGGTTTCAGTTGTGTAAGGAGGAGGAGGATCCTCCTCAGGGGAGGGAGCCTTGGTCAGCGCTGAGCCATGGATTGTTAAGCATTCCATGACTGTCCTCCACGTGGTCAGAATTTTTGGTGGAGCCCTGGGATTGCTATGAAAATAGTCACCCAAACGTTGCCATGTGGAAACTTTCAAGGACCCTTTATCCAGATAAGCCGGGCATTGCGTGTAAATGTAAGTCAAAAGGGTAATAAGGTCCTTCTTAGTTGGAATCAGGAGCGTTTTGCCCTGATTCCCAAGAATCCAATTGAACTCTTCGTTAATTCTCCTAATTCCTGCAAATGTGCTATCTGCTCTTTGGAGAATTTTCCGCCCATACTCACCTGAAGGGAGGATGTCTTCTTTGCTGAAGATTCCTGGGGAGGGATCTGTGACACGGAGACGGCGTCCCTGGGTTGCAACTGGCTCGTCCGGCCGGGTAAGATAGGCAGTCGAAGAGAGACGCACCCGTTTCCTTTAGCGGATCACGTCGGGGTCACCAATTGCTGCTTTGCTCCGCATAAGGAAGGCTTCTCACTGGGTGGTCGAATGCATCAAGAAAGACACCAACGCCAAGTTCTATCTTGGGTGAGCTGCCCGATCAGAGTTAGGGGAACTCTTTTTATTAAGAACATACAAAAGAGGTGAGCTCCATCCAATCATTATGTTACATGCGTAGGAATGTTAGTGGATGTATAGTATCTTCCAATCACAATGCCATGGTCAATTTAAACTAGCAAACCAACGCCTTTATTTCAGTTAACTGCCCTTGTGACGTGTTAATGGCCTTGTTCCTAGTACCTGCTTTCAGCCTACGTGAGACCTGGCATGTACTGGAACTATTGAGGTTGCTCACGTGAGGCTTGGCACACAATGGAATTGGCCCATTACAGCAAGTCTGCACCTTGGGTCCTGTCTAATGTGGTAGACCTCTGCTTCTATGAATCTGATGCTTAGTGTGGTGTTCTTGTGCTGCTATGGTCAGTGCCTTAGTTCAGCCCTTTTTGGCCACTGACCATCTCAGCACTCTTTCAGGGGTACATCCCATGTCTTGTCTTGCTATGGTGCTTCCTCTGTTTGTCTTCTTCTCATGTCTGCTGCTGCTTCAGCCTTTCTCTCAGCAGCTAATCTTTGGGTGCCATCTTACTGATGCATTCCTGAATGCACTAGGTTTCATCAACCACAGTGGCTTTGATACTCACCAGACCCTGCCTGCTCAATTTCTGGCAAGGGTACAATCTCTCTGTGTTGGACTTGGCATGGGCACCTGCATAGATTGTGAGGAGTTTCTGGATCTTCATATCAGTAGTTTCCATGTTCTTCTTTGGCCAGCTTATTATACAAGCAGGGTTTATTATCATACATCAACACGGCATATGTGCTGATAGCATAGGTTTTATTCTCACCATTGAGATGGTTCTTCAGGATCTGCCTTATCCTTTGGAGATACTTGAGATACTTGTCTTTCTCACCTCTTCCACCTCCTCATGGTCTCCATGTAACAGTAAGATAAAAAAGTACTTGTAGTTGGTCTTTATGTCTGCTATGTTGGCCTGCTATTGTGCCTTCTTACCTTTCTTCCATGTCTTGAATACCATCTGGCCATACCTCTCCATACCGAATTACATTCCAATATCCTCACTGTAGATTCATTTCAGGTGGATCAGCAAGTCAATGCCTCATTCAATGTTTGTGGGTGTGGCTAGGTGGATGTGGCTCAGTGGGTGTGGCCACATGACTGGGTGGGTGTGGCTTCTTTTTTTGTGTGGCCTCAATTTTTGGGGCTCCTGGGCAAAGCAGAAAGACAGTGAGGGGGATACCAGTGTAGCTGGTCATCAGAATAGCTGCTCATTGGGAGGGGAAAAAAAAGAAATACCTTAAGGACTGACTGGGTGGGAGAGAATGCAGTCAGCAATGTCATGCATGCGCGCAATGTCGTGTTTATGCGATAAGGACTAGCTGGGCAGGGAGGGGAGGGGTGGGCAGAGAGGGGTAGAGCCAGCCAGGGGAACAATTTGCCGGTTCTCAGAATTGCACAGAATTCTAACAACCGGTAGAATCCCACCCATGACATAAGTCCAACCACTCTTCCTCCAATTCTAAGTATCCAATATAATTAACTTTTGGATGTGAAGTCCTATATTCAAATGTTTCAAACATCACTGAGAGTATCCTGCCTTTAATATTTTTATAAATAACTCAAAGCTGTAAATGTATATAATACTCTTTCTGCCTCCTATTTCCCCCACAATAACACCCTTTGAGGTGAGCTGGGCTGAGAAAAAGCGACTGTCCCAACGTCACCCATCTGGCTTTCATGTCGAAAGCAAGACTAGAATTACACCAAACAGGCGTATTATTTTATTTTATATTTTATTTTATAAAATATTTTATTTTATTAATGTTTATTTTATCAATTTTATTTTTTTATGATTTTATTTTATTTATTGTTTTATTTTATTTTCTCTGTATTTTAACTCTGTTGATTAAGCTAGGAAAATTACAACTGTTTAAACCATTGAATATTACAATGAAAACCACAGCAGCATAAAACAATATATTAATATCCTTGAAAGAATAAAACAGGTAAAAACCACTATTCTTTCGACTATTTGATTGAAAATATCCTTCTGCAGTAATTCAGGAGAGAGAAAAAAATCAGTGATCTCACTGGAAAAAAATAATTTCAATAAAATCTTCCATTGTAGCCAGAAGAATATTAATTCTGATTGTTTCCTGCATTTGATCATACCATTAGTCAGTGATTCAGATGTTCATTTCACTTGCTTTGAACTTGATATTAAGCTGTCACATAAATCTCCCAGGTATTTGATAATTACTCTTGTCCCACAGCTTATGCAATCAAGCTCTCTGTGTTCTGGTTGTTTGACCCAGCTAGTGTGGAAGCCCATACGAAAGCCTTAGGCATTAGGATCATTCTCTGTAACCAGTGTTTGAACTGCTTTAGAGATACCTTTATTAATATTTTATGTGTTTTCATAAACATTTTGATTGAGTGGTTTTAAATCTGTTTCTCTGTTTCACTGTTCTGTGGTCAGCTGCCGCCAGTGATATTAGTGGAAGGAGAAGCTATGAATCATAACCACTCAATGAGATTAATTCTCTTGGAATGACCACCTCCTTGGATAAGCATGTATTGCCTAAACAGTTCCAAATATACAGCACAATTTATAGGCAACTCCCTCGCTCTGGGCTAGGCTCCCTATCCTATCTGATTTAAAAATGAGGATTTGGCATGCCACAAAAGAAATGTTGCCTTCAGCATAACTTTTATTTTCATAAAAATCACCGAGTCACATAAAGATTCCATAAGACATTCATAACAGATGAATAAAGTCTGGGTCACTGTAGCTGGTGCTTTAGCAGTGTGTTCGGCTGCTTTGATTAAAAACAAAATAATCTGGGGGAATAGAAAATAATACTGCAGAAGGGGCATTTTTTCATGTTTGTCGTCTGACAAATGGAATTCTGCCCACCCCCCCAATCTAGTCATACCCACCATAGCAGCCATTTTGGAAATTGGGAAGAATTCTCTCCACATGGCTGCCATGTTGGAAAAAGCTCCAATGCCATTAAAAAAAAAAATACAGATGTGCTCTCTGGCCCTAAAGAGTTGACAGCTCCTGGATAAAGCTGATGACTGATAAGCCGTGGGTTATTAGAAGGATTAGCAGAAAGATTCACTTGTCTGTTGAAAGAAATCAAACTAATCGTTCTATAATCTCACCTGTGCCTTCCTTATCTGCTGAGATAGGATATTCCAGACTACTAATAAGGGGTTTACCCTTTTTGAGTATGCATACAACATTTTCCTGATCATCAGAAAAATAAAGTAAACCCAATTAGATTTGTTTCCCAACTGGGAACAAGGAATAAACTCTAGAAATGTTTTAAATATTTTACCCAGAGAGGAACATATCCTATTTTATATCCGATAGTTCAATTTGAGAGAGACCTCTACTGGATTTTCTAATGCATATTGTTAGGTGAGAAGGATGGGAAAATATGCAAGTTGCCATATCTTTAGAGAGATCTCACTGTCTGCAGCTCTTTTCATAGCTCCAGTGGTGAATGAATGCAGAATTGATTAAATACTAAAAGGTGTGCCAAAAAAAATAATTCTGCTGGACATGTCACTTTGTCTTGATTTGAAGCTAGACACATTTATAACATCCTGATGTCAAAAAGGGGCTAGTTTAGTAGAATACAAGAAAGGAAAGTGGTGAGTAAGCCTTTACTACAACTTAAAATTATTTTATTACAGTAATTACTTCCTAATTTTTATCCTCTAGAATTGCAGCTAAGAAAGGAATTCCTAACAATATTTTTAAAACCTCATTAAACTACAGATTGTTTGAGCACATTCTGATATCAAATATAAGTTTATAATGCAAACTTACCCATTGGATATAAGATCGCTTTGGGTGGCTTTGGGATATAAACATCTGTCAATTATGATCCCTGGTGGCGCAGTGGTAGAGTGCAGTACTGCAGGCTACTTCTGCTGACTACTGGCTGACTGCAATTTGGCAGATCGAATCTCACCAGGCTCAAGGTTGACTCAGCCTTCCATCCTTCTGGGGTCAGTAAAATAAGGACCCAGATTTTTGGAGATAATAGGCTGACTCTGTAAACAGCTTAGAGAGGGCTGTAAAGCACTGTAAAGTGGTATATAAGTCTAAGTGCTATTGCTATTGTCTGTGTCAGTCTTGTAATCATAGCCAGTCATGCAACTGCTTTGTGATTTTTTAAAAAAAATTGTGGCTGCTTGCAAGTTTCTTTAACACATCAGCTGGGGGTGGTGGTGGCAGGAAGTGGCAGGGATAGGCAACAACTTCTTCTTCCTGCTTCTGATAAGGCCTGCCCGGTTGAAGTAGCTGCTGGCCCTTGGTATAAAGTGTGCCTCATCATCAGTGGGGAGGAAGAAGACAGTGAAAACCATGTTACTGCAGTGATTTACTTAACAACCTTGGCAGGAAAGGTTGAAAAATGGGGAAAAATTCACTTAATTGCCTTGCTTAGCGACATAAAATTCGAATTCAATTGTGATCATAAGTTGAAGACTATCTATACCTGTATGCTTTCCCTCTCATCAGTCTGATCGTGGGTATTTCTACAGATTTTTACACTACCCATTTCACACCTTGCTTGCTTGACAGCACAAAGCACAAACTTAGAGGGATGAGGCAGAAAAAGAAAATATAAACTAGTGCAAATCTGCCTTCAGTAATGAAAATCTACTTGTTGCTTTCAAGTGAAACTCTTTCCAAAATACGATATTGTGGGCCTGACAGGGAAAATATTAAAGCCCTATGAGCTTACGTGACCATAAACGTAATTCTGGTTGACTTTGCCCTGGGATTTTTGGAATGAGGTCGGTAGCTGCTCCCTTCAAATTCTTTGTTTATTCAACCTGTTGAGCTTATGTGTCCTGACAGGGCACTGCTCTGGGAGAAGCAAAGCAATATGCAGAAGGCGGACCTTGGCTGGAAAATACACAGTGGGGATTGTCAGGCTTAGACTCATGACTTTCTTAGCAAAAGTTTTTCCCCACAATTTTTTTTTTAGCCCCCCCCTTTTTTTTTTCCAAAGGGAAGATGCAGGGGGAAGGGGCAGGTTTAACATACCGGGCGAGGAAAGCTGACATCTTGGTCTTCAGATCATGCAAAGGTGAGTTTTTGCTGAACTTGACTTTCCAGCTGCTGATGCATTAGCCTCCCTCCTCAAGACCTGTGCTTCTCTGTTTTTTAGGAGACAGAGATGATAAAACCTGGAATTGTTGGCCGAGAGAAACGAGGTTGCCTTTCATTCCATTTTTTTGATTACCTCTTTCAGTCTTCAAAATGGGTCTTGTTTGTGTGCTTTTGACAAAGTGCAGTGATTTTGTTCATTTCCTTTTTGAGGAGGGGGGCTTGAGGCTGGCTTGAGATAATGCTGTTTATGAAACCAACCATCTTTTAAGACAAAAACAAAACAAAGCAACAACCCCACACAAAGAAGGAGATGAGAATGCACTGCAAATGGATCACTAATCTATGTGGAATGGTTGTGATCTAGTCCTGTGTGTGTGTGTGTGTGTGTGTGTGTGTGTGTGTGTTTCTTTCCTTTTCGGTCACATCTAAGTGCTAAGTACCATTGTTGAAAGACATCATAACTGAAAAATGGGGTAAAGAATAAAAGCTTACATGGTTTATCCATTTAGAGTTTGGTGTAGCTCCTTTGGATTTGAGACAAAACTGAAATGGCTTGTGTGGAAGATGTTGCACTACAGCAAGAGGGGACTTGGGAGGAAACTCACACAAAGATAACCTGCAGCTGAAAGGTGAGGGTCCATTACAACTTCACAAAGACTCAGGAGAAGCCTCTCTACCATTGAAACACAGCCAAACCTCTACCAAGCAATGCATGAGAAGTTCTACAAACATCCCTGGGTGAATTTCTTTATTGCATTCCTCTTATGCTTTAACATTTGCAACGTTTCAGTTAATTACCTAAGGGCAAGACCCATTGAAGTGCTCACAAAGTAAGATCTATCCTGATTTAAACTTTCCTATTTTAGTCAGAAGGATGGATAATGCACATACAAACTAAACACAATTCTTTTAGGTTTTTTTTTTAATTTTCTTTAGATAAAATAAGTAGGCTGATCTTGAGGCAATGGAATACTGCAATTGTGCTATTAGGTTTATCAGGTCCTCTTTTGTCTGAGGCTGTAAAATCTGGCCCCTAGAAATAGTAATAACAGACTTATATACTCCACTGGTCTATAGTGCTTTACAGCACTCTCTGAATGGTTTACAGTATCAGCATAATAATCTGAGTCCTCATTCTATTAACCTTGGAAGGATGGAAGGCTGAGTAATCTTGAGCCCATGAGGATTGAATTCCTGGCAGTCGGCAGAATTAGACAGCAATATTGCATTCAAACCACTGCGCCACCACGACTCATCTAGTTCACAAAGTAAGATCGTAAAATAAGACTGGAAAGATTCTGTTCTTCACTAATGACTCTGCTAAAGAATCTCCATATTATTTTTCCTCTTCCATTGTCCAGGAGAAATTTCCCTTTCTTGTTTCTGCCTGACATTGTATTGCTGATTTCCTAAATTCTGAAGTAAGAACTTGGTTTTGTTTTCTTTTCACCCAATGTTTTTGGACTCCTATTTTTCTAAGCGTCTTCTACAGTTTGACATGACCGACACAACTGAAGACTTTTTTTATGATCAGTGGAACATGACAGTGACTTCTTTTTGATACTCTTTGACTTCCTCCATTACCTGGAGCGCATCAGCAATCTTGTCTAATATTCCTTGACCTTTTCTAAAGCCATCTTGAACATCTGCCATCTCTTTTTCCATGTAGAATTGTCATCTGTATTGGATAATCCTAAGTATCATTTTGATAGCATGTGACATTAAAGGTTTTCTACAATAGCTTGCACTCTGTTAACATTCCTTTTTTGGCATTGAAATGTCAATTGACCTCTTCCAATCTGTTGGTCACCATGTTGTTCTCTAGATTCATTTGCATTGCTTGGTGTGCATGGCTTTTAAAGATAAAGTTTTGTTTGTTGCCAACTCCTGCTTCAAACAACATAAAAACAGTTTCTGTGCCTATGTATCACTGGATGTACCATAATATCAGAGTTAATTAAAAGGAAACAGAAATTGTAGATTTCAGGTGCAGATTATTGTCAAATTAAGTTTTAAATTAAATTAAGTATTAATGTCCAATATACAAGTTAAATTTAGGAAATTTAAAAGGGGTGTACCAACAAGATTTAATCTAGAAAATCAGTTTATTCAGTTAGAATATAAGATTAATGTTAAGGCAGAGATTCAACATTCCACTTACATGAAAGAGAACATGAACATCTATAGGAAGAGGTAGGAGACATGGTAAAAATGAAAGCAAAAAGAAAAATTCAAATTTTGAAGCAAAATATATATCCAAGTGACTACTGTTAGAGAGAAAAAAAAATAGGACGAAAGTCATGGCCCATAAAATAATGCATGATAATTGAACCCATTTCAACATCAAACAAGAAATGATAGTAAATTATATGTCAATCAAAAAAGCCAAGAAAGAGAAAAATAACAAGAAGATAAGAATGAGAAAACGTATTTAAGAACATCTGAGAAATCCCTGGGGAAAAAATGCACAGTTAAGGTAGGACTCCTCAAGAGAAACCACAAAAGAGATCAAATAGAGACAGATGAGGTTAAAAGAGAAGTTGGCAGAGGGGGTATCACACTGATGAAAACAATGCCATGATATTGTGATGCAATTCCCCCATCTTTGTTATATATGTTGGGATGTTGCATACTTGTACAAAAGGAACACAGCTTGCTCGTGCAATGCCAGAAAGATCCTATTAGGTACATTAGGGCAAATTGAAATCTGTTACAAATGGATAAGAGTACATAGAGTGAGAATTATTGAAGAACCAGCTCCAGTTCTATAGTCTGTTGTTCCTTTAATGGAGTTCAGTGTATCATGATTCAGCAATTTTGTTGTTTTCCTTACAGCAGGAGTGGGATTCTACCAGTTCACACCTATTTGCTAGAACCAGTTGTTAACATTCTAAGCAGTTTGGAGAACCGGTTGTTAGAAGAAATTACTGGCCTAATCCTGTAAGGAGGGCAGGAAGGAAACATTCTGGTGTTGCTTACAGAAACTGCCTCTCCGTTAACCCTTATTACATTCTTGGCAGGACTAGACTTCCTGTCTCAGGAGCTTCTCTGGAGTTTTTTTTCCCCTTCCTTTGCTGGTACTTTGTTTGTGTGGAGTGACCATTCAAAGTTACAATGGCACTGAAAAAAGTGATTTATGACCCTTTTTCCACACTTACAACTGTTGCAGCATCCCCACAGTCTTGAGAGGCCAGGCGAGGAGATGCGTGCCTCGATGTGAATGATATTGAGTTGGCCACATCCAACCAATAACATGACCACTAAGCCATGTCCACCCAATCACATGACCACCAAGCCATGCCCACCATCTAAGCCACACCCACAAAACTGGTTGTTAAAAAAATTGAATCCCATCCCTGCCTTACAGGTTCCAAAATGATAGTTCCTAAAGACTTTATAGGAGTTCCCATGTATGCTTCCAGGGAAACATTTTTCTGGATTAAGATATCCTTGCCTGGAAGTTCATGAAATGCTTTTAACAGCAAGACATTTACCTCTGCCCCAGTATCTAATTTAAACTTCACCTCAAGCTCTTTTACAGTCATATTAGCATATCATCCAGCTTCCTATCCTATAGAACATATAGGGGGTGTGATGTCCCAATTCTCCAAGTAGCAAATTATTGGAGTCCAATCTATGAACTTGATGGCTTCTTTGCTCATTAGCCATGGTTGAAAAGTCATGTTTTCACATTCTGACATAATGATGTCTCCTGACACATTTGTGATAAATCTTTCTGAATTCAGGACACAGACCAGGTTGATATAGTATGCCACAAAAAGGGCACAGTGTATTTCTGTTTCAAAATCTTAAATTCTCAGTTTCAGATACCACTGTTGGCACTTTATCACTCCTTTTTTATCCTAGTATGTACTGTGTACAGGTCCTTAGTATATCTTGATCTAACTGCTATGGCCTGCAGTTGTGTTTGTTAATTCTGGGGCATGGCATATTTTAATATTCCTTCCAAAGGAAGCTCAAACTCCCTTAAAACTCTCTCATTTATTCATTCATCTGTACACTAAGTACCTTCTCCGTACTTCATTAGTCATAGAACCAAACCAACAGCTACTGGGTTTTAATCTGCATAGCAACATCCTAAATAGCTTCTCCATAAATCAGAATAATTCCAAAGAGAGTAATATTCAAACACAACATTCTGACAGGGAGTATATAAAATGCCCTAAATATCAGAAGAATGTCTCCAGTATCTTCGGGGCTTGCAGCCACTAAGAAATCAAAACTTTTCTCAACACCTAAGAGTTCCTCCTACACCCTAGTGTAGCAAAATAACATCTGGTCATTTCTTAGAAGAGTATTTTACCACATTTGTAGCCAAGTACAAGCAAAAGCTCTATTCTCAAATCTGTCAACCCTGAAGCAAATCTGGCTGAGGCCATCTTTGAGGCTTCAGGGTTGCCACAAGGCAGAATAAGAGACAGGGAGGAGGGAAGCTAGATAGTTGGGGTTGTAATCAAAAAGTTTTCCTGTGGGAACCAAGGACATTTTAATAGGTGCTGAGGAGAGGAGGAGTAAAGTAATCAAGCAACCAGCCAGCACCTCTATTGGACAATGTGATTGATGCTGAGGGGTGAAGGAGGAACTTCCACTTTTTAATTAGGTGAAAACAGCAGAAACTTTCAGGGTCGGTTTTCACCAATTGTGCCAATATGAGGTATCCAATAAATTGTTCCTGGAGGAATCTACCTGCCTTGGAGTTCTGCTTTCTATGGGTGCATTACTTGGAATGCTGACAAAATCTAGTTCAGAGGCAAACTCCCCCAAAGAGCACATTCTCAATGCTATTTTTAAAATTTCAGTAAATGCATAGAAGCTCCAACTTCTGATACGTTGTCTCTGATATTGTGTCAAAGACAAAGTCTTATAGGCAGATATTTGTGAAAGAAAGAAGGAAAAAGAGCAACAAAAGAAGAAAGCAAGCAATGCATGGATGCAGTATAAGTGTGAGTGTGTGTAATAAATCTACTGAATATTGGTACACTGAACTCCAGCATCCAACATGCTATAAGTAGCACGAGGAGGTGGAGTTGCTATATTCTATAAAAAATCCTTACATCTAAAAAATATCCAAGTTACCCAGGAGTTTGCCCTTCCTGAAACCATCATCTGTGAACTATCCTCAAATATCACAATTCGATTCTTACTATGTTACAGAGCACCTGATTATGACATCGAACATGTAAACAAGCTAAATACATTACTAACATGGGCTGCATCCTGCCCATACCCTTTTATCCTTCTTGGTGATTTCAATCTACCTCATATTAACTGGACCCTAAATGATTGTACAACTGAAATCATACACACAACCTTCTACAATGCTATTACAAATCTGGGACTGGAACAACTAGTAACCAACAACACTAGACTAAACAACTGCCTCGATCTCATCTTCTGCAACAGTTTGAACCTAATCTACGGAATACAATCTAAAGAACCCTTTTCCAGTAGTGACCACAATATGATCGACTTTTGTCTCAACATACATCCACACAAAAATCACCACAGTGATGTAATCCCCTATTGTAACTTCAAAAAGGCAACTATGATCTTATAGACAACGATCTCTCATCCCTTGATTGGCAATCTCTATTCACTGGATGCAATACTGTTGAAGACCATTATAACATATTTTTACTTGAAGTCAAAAGAGTCATCAAACTATATGTACCAACAACAACTCCCAAAACAAAACAAAAAGCAGATTACCCATATCAATAAGGAAACTTCAATCCAAAAAGAGATCACTGGCGGAAAAACAAATCTGGTCACGTTGCCAATTTCAAAAACCGATACAAAAATCTATGCCACCAGATAAAGACCGAATGCACAAATTATCACATTAAACAAGAGGAAAACCTTCTAAGCACCAATTCCACCCGCTTTTTACAATTTTGTTAACAACAAACTAAAAGACTCAAGGTCCATCCTCCTTGATAGGACCTGATGGTAAAGACTGCAACGACGACACCATTAAAGCCAACATCTTTAACACATTCTTCGGCTCAGTATTTGTAAACAGCAATGGATCATGCCCAATATTTCCTAGCCGTACCACAGATAACAACAATGATCTAATACATATCGATTTCACAGAAGACAATGTTGAAAAAGCAATACGCAACCTAAAACCATCTCTATCTATTGGACCGGACGGAATATGTGCCTACTTCTTAAGAAAGCTATCCTCTGCCATAGCCAAACCTCTAAGCATAATCTTTGAAAAATCTTTCAGAACCAGCTCCTTGCCTAACCTATGGTCACAAGCCACAGTCATCCCCATCTTCAAAAAGGGAGACCCAAGCCTAGTTGAAAACTACAGGCCAATCTCCTTATGCTGCGTTACCTGTAAAGTCATGGAATCAATTATTAACCAATCCATCATCCTTCACTTAGAGACAAATAACCTACTCTCCAATAAACAATTTGGTTTCAGGAAAAACTATCCTGTAATCTGCAACTCTTACACTGCAAAAACATATGGACGACACAACTCGACCAGGGCAAAACAATAGACGCAATCTACATAGACTTCTGTAAAGCCTTTGATTCAGTAGTACACGACAAACTACTCCTAAAAATAAAATCCTATGGTATCTCTGGACAACTGAATAACTGGATAGAAGCATTCCTGTCAAACAGACAACAAATGGTCAAAATCGGGAGCGTCCTATCAAATCCAGTACCTGTCAATAGTGGTGTCCCCAAGGCAGTGTTCTAGGACCAACTCTCTTCATACTCTACATAAACGACCTCTGTGATCATATTAAGAGCAATTGCGTTTCTTCGCTGATGATGTAAAGCTGTTCAATACCACAGACAAAACTGCTACCCTTCAAAAAGATCTTGACTATGTATCCGAATGGTCAAACAAATGGCAACTTCAAATCTCAACAAATAAATGCTCTGTCTTACATATTGGCAAAAAAATCAGAAAATAAAATACAAGCTGAATAGTCAAGATCTTGTTGATGACCCAAGCTCTGTAAAGGACCTTGGAATACTCACCTCTAATGATCTAAGTGCTAGAGCACACTGCAACTACATAGCCAAAAAGGCATTAAGAGTTGTTAACCTAATCCTACGTAGCTTTTTCTCTGGTAATATCACACTACTAACCAGAGCATACAAAACATTTGCTAGACCAATACTCGAATACAGTTCATCAGTCTGGAATCCACACTACGTATCTGATATTAGCACAATTGAGAAAGTCCAGAAATATTTCACAAGAAGAGTTCTCCACTCCTCTACTCGCTGTAGAATACCTTATGCCACCAGACTTGAAATTCTAGAACTAGAAAACCTTGAATTACGCCGTCTTCGGTCTGACTTAAGCATGGTATACAAAATCATACATTGCAATGTCCTACCTGTCAATGAATACTTCAGCTTCAACCATAACAACACAAGAGCACACAATAGATACAAACTCAAAGTAAACCGCACCAAACTTGATTGCAGGAAATACGACTTCAGCAATAGAGTGGTCAATGTCTGGAATACTCTACCCGACTCTGTAGTTTCTTCCCCAAACCCCAAAAACTTTAACCTTAGACTGTCTACTATTGACCTCACCCTTTCCTAAGAGGTCTGTAGGGGGCGTGCATAAGCGCACCAACGTGCCTACCGTCCCTGTCCTATTGTTTCTCCTATTCTTTTATTTTTCTTGTATGTAACCATTTCATGTATTCACAACTATGTATACATTTATACTTATTATCTTGTAAACAATTGGCAAATCAAATAAATAAATAAATAAATAAATAAAGTACAAAATGAGGCAATATATCAGCTGATAAACAGAAGTGCATCAGTTGTGGACAAAATACCTATTGAACTTTTAAGCTGGAGAAAAAAGGGCAGTTAAAATGCTAACAGCTCTGTGGAAAAAATTGAACCTAGCCTACTGTTTGTAAAATATGGTGAATATACTAATACCACAGAAGGGTTATGTACACATTAGTGAACCATTGTGGTAGTTTCTCATGTGAACATGGTTTCTTCAGATGTTACAAAGAACAATGGAGCTAGCTATACATGGAGAGAAAAATGCCAAATGAATAGATGAGTTTTAGATAAAGCATAAGAGCATGAGATCATATCAAACAGCTAGAAAGATAATGAAAAGAGGAAGAGAATGTAAGGTTACTTTTGTTTTATAGACTCCCATTCAAAGGCCTTTGATTATGTAGAAGATGCCAAAATATGAAGTACATTAAGATTATTAGGTATGACAAAACACCTAATTATATTTCTAGGAAGTCTTTAGAATGAACATGAAGCTGTTGTAATACAGAATTTGGAGTTTCTGAATAGAAAAGAAATGCATATTTTCACTGTTGAACTTATAGAGTGAATGTACTATAAGAATGGCAGATTGGAAGACATGACAGCTGGGAACTGAAGCATTAACAATTTACGATGTGCAGATGATGTTAGCTAATAATAAAACAGACTATGTAAATCTCATTAGGAAAGCAAAAATAGAAAATGAAAAAAAAAATGAGATTAATGTTAAATATTTTAAAAATGGTAACTTCATCCAGCATCCTTAATTAATGTACCATTGATGCAAAAAAAAAAAAAAAAAAAAGTGAAGGCATTATATAATTTGTTTTTCTTAGGTTCACTCAAAAATAAAGATGGGCAATGTGTTGAGAAGCAGAGATAGGATTAATTCTAAGAGCAAGAAAATCTTAAAAGTAATGAAGGCTAAGCATATTTCTATGGTAGTATAGATCAAAGTAGAGACATCGGTGTTTCCAGTGATAACCTATGATTGAGAAACAGAGAGATAAGACAGAAACTTTCAATTACGGTAAATATTTAGAGATGTGTTGTGGTTAGCTGGCCACAGGTGCGGACGGCTGAGGAGAGCCAGGACTCAGATAAGGGGCCAGGACCATTAGGGAGTGGACTGTGCCTTCAGAGATTGTGGGGGCTGGCAGCAGAGATGAGGAGGTTCCCGAGGAGCCTGTGCCAAGTGCGCTTGCAAGCAGGATTGCTTGCAGGAAAGAGCAGCTACAACAGCACGGGCACCTCGGGAGTAAGGCTGCAAGGTAATGGCCCCTCCTTCAAGAATATAAAAGCCAGCTGTGAAATGAACATTCTTTGCAGAAGGTAAAGACGTTTTGAAACTCCAGCCTCGTGGACATTCCAGTTTGTATTTGAAGATTCTTGTATTGCAAATTATTTTATCTTTTGGCAGTCTTGCACCGTTTGGCAAGGCCTGTGCTTATTAGAGCTAATTATTTTGCAGAAGCATTAAAAGGTTTCTGTTCCCTTTGGATTGTGTTTGATTTGTTGGAAAAGGGTGTGGGTCAGAACAGGATGTTACTAAGAACACCATGGACTGCAAAAGAGCCAGATAATCTGTCTTGAATCAAATAAACAGTTTAATGCCGACAGAGTGTGAACCTCACTCAGTGGTACCTAATGCATGGGATTCAAAATGAGGAAAGGCATTCCAATTTCTTCCTAAATATTAAGGGATCTTGAGCGAACTTTATTTTTTTTTAAATTAACACAATTAGCCCATCAAGAGTGGACAATTTTGATTTGTTTGAGGGCTGTAGCCACTTTTGCATGGGATGTTGAAGGCCATCTCCAGGGAGGACCTAGTATGCATATTATCTTTAACTCTAGGAAGGAACAATTAGACATACATAGATTTATTTAATATGCAATAACACATGTAAAATAAAAATGGGCAGACATATTTTGCCCACTTTCAAATTCTCTGTGTTATTGTGTATTTGTTAAATTTATGTATATCTAATTGTTTTGTGTGTATATATGTGTGTGTGTGAGAGAGAGATATTTTCTGTAACTCCTGGAGCTTCTCTATTGTTGTGACATTTAAAAGTTGTTATTGCTCTGCTTACATATGGTTGAGAATGCAGCTGTGTAACAATAAAATCTTATTTCTTCCAGAAGGTGCTTGTCAAAGTACAGTTTAGTTATTTTAGTACTTTTCCAAATTTAAAAAGACAATTCTTGAAACATCTGCTACTATTTTTTTTCTAAGCTGAGATGCAATGCTGAGTGCCCCTGCTTTGTTAAGGATTTTATATGTGTAAACCTCCTTGAAAAAGTCATAAATAAATAAAGTCATGTTAAAGGAAAATATGGTACTGTGGTGTTAACCAAATAACCTGAGATTAGCAGGGGCTCAAATCTGGGTGACTGTTCAGGAGAAAGTAAACAAAAACAACAACAACAACTAGGAAAGCCATAGTAAAATGGCAGATGGAGTTGGGGGGCATCCATTTCAGATATCAGATGGCTGAAGTAGATATATCCAGATGTCTTGAGATGTTGAGGCTGATAAGCACCAAGCTTCAGAGTGGAGTCTGTCCACCAGTCACCACACTGAGATATAGATCTTGGCATGTTGAAATTCTTCAGAGCCTTATTGATAATTTATACCCTCTACTTCACTTTTGTTTGTGTAGCTTCTCTAATATTTTACATGGTCATTTATGAGGGCAGCAAGAGTTTTGTGTTTATTGGCATAGGCTCCCCAGATCATTTAAAATCCAAAGATAATTTTATGGTATAATTTATTAGGTGGAGGAAAGATTTTTATTGGGAATCTCACAGATTCAAAAAAGCAAAGCAAAACATTCGTTTGAAATCAGATCTATGAGGCAAGGGCCAGAATTGGTAGGTCTGTGGGTGAAGGATCAGTGGCTTACCTAGAAAGCTATTGTAAATAACAGATAATCAGAGTTGGAAGGGACCTTGTAGGTCATCTAGTCCAACCCCCCGCCCAAGCGGGAGACCCTACACCATTTCTGACAAATGGCAGTCCAATCTCTTCTTGAAAGTCTCAAGTGATGGCGCTCCCACAACTTCTGAGGGCAAGCTGTTCCATTGGTTGATTGTTTTCACTGTCAGAAAGTTTCTCCTTATTTTCAGGTTAAATCTCTCCTTGTTCAGTTTTCAGCCATTATTCCTTGTCTGGCCTACAGGCGCTTTAGAAAATAGCTTGACCCCTTCCTCCCTGTGGCAGCCCCTCAAATATTGGAAGACCGCTATCATGTCTCCCCTGGTCCTTCTCTTTACTAGACTAGCCTAGCCCAGTTCCTGCAACCGTTCATTGTATGTTTTAGCCTCCAGTCCCCTAATCATCCTGGTTGCTCTTCTCTGTAATCTTTCTAGAGTCTCAACATCTTTTTTATAATGTGGTGAACAAAACTGGATGCAGTACTCTAGGTGTGGTCTTGCTAAGGCTTTATAGAGTGGTATCAGTACTTCCCTTGATCTTGATTGTATCCCTCTGTTAATACAATTTAGGATTGCATTAGCTTTTTTGGCAGCTGCTGCACACTGCTGGCTCATATTTAGCTGGTTGTCCACTAAGACTCCAAGATCCCTCTCACAGTTACTGCTGTTGAGCCTGGTTTCACCCAGTCTATATGTGCACTTCTGATTTTTCTTGCCTAAGTGTAGGACTTTACTTTTCTCTACATTGAATTTCATTTTGTTAGATACGGCCCAGTGTTCTAGTCCAGGGGTCCCCAACCACCGGGCTGCGGACCGCTACCGGTCCGTGGAGCAGTCTGTACCGGGCCGCAAAGAAAATAAAAAATAAAAAAAATGGCGGCTTTCTTCGCCTTCGGTGAATGCTGCTGGGATCAGGGATCAAGGACACAAATGAAAGAAGGGGAGGGAGGAAGCAACCAAAGCCTGTCCTGCTCTCTGGCTCAGCGGCTTCGGTTTCCTCCCGCCTCGTTCCTCTCTCAGTCGCTCTCTCGCTCCTCCACCAGCCCAGGAAGAAACTGCTTCAAAGGAGCCGGCAGGGTGGCTTTTCCTGTCGGCGCAGCTCCCAGCACCCGTTCACCCCCACCCCGCCGCCAATCAATCCAGGTTCAATCCAGTGCTCCGTTCTGCCTGCCTGCCTGCCTCGTTTGTTTGAGCAGCTTCGGCTGAGAATAATAACTATTCGCCTCTTTTTATCAGCCGAAGCTGCTCCGAAACAACCAGAAACGCAGGCAGGTAGGCAGGCAGAACGGAGCACTGGATTGACTCCACGCGTGGGCGGGCGGGGTGGGGGGTGAACGGGCGCTTCGGAGGAGCTGCGGCAACAGGAAAAGCCACCCCCGGTTTCTTTGAAGCAGTTTCTTCCTGGGCTGGATGTTAGAGGTCCATCGTAGCTCTGAATGATCCCTAAACAAGGACTACAGGAGCTTCCTAGGAAAACACACTGACTAAATGCTCCTCATTCAATTCCTGTTTTCACCAAACAGAGATAAGAGAAACATCTGAATGAAATTTTGTAGCTACACAGCTGGGCAAGACCTAGAACTAGAGAGACTGCAGTCAGGTGTCTTTAATGCTAGTTGTAGGGTAAACATTAAGTTTTGGGAATGGAAAATAGAATCCCCCCGCTGGTCCTTGAAAAAGTGTTTCTGCTTGAAACTGGTCCCTGGTACAAAAGGTTGGGGACCACTGTTCTAGTCTGTCAAGATCCATCTGGATCTTGAGCCTATCTTCTTGGGTGTTAGCTGTTCCTGCCAGCTTAGTATCATCTGCAAATTTAATAAGTTCTTCTTCTATTCCCTCATCTAAGTCCCTCATTAATTCATTAAGTTTCAGTGTAGACACAAGAAAACAAAGGCAACAGGAAATCAAGAACTGGATTTTAAGGAAAGGACTAGATTATAAAGTATTCTGTGAAATGGTTGTTTCAAAGAAAGACTTTATCAATAGAAGCCAAGGCAACTAATAGAAGATAATATTTATACCTTAGGGTTGATCTGTGGGGTCCCTCGTGGTTTCCTTGCAGACATTTCATTACCCAGCTAGGTAACATCATCAGTGCTAATTAACTATGGTGTTTGCTCTGATGTGTATTCACTTGTATGGATAAGTTTCCTCAGCACTATAAACCAAAACGGGTATTTTCAAGATGTAAGATTCATTAGTTAAATCAGACAAAAAATGGGTAATTGAAAATCTGGAAGGGACTTTGGCTGAATTGGACAACTCCAGAGAGAAAAGAAGCAGGCTTCATTTTAGGATGATATAGTGCTAAGGGGATTAAATGATCACTAGCAGAATAATACATTTAGTTGCCAAATTCTTTTAAGTGTGTGTGTGTGTGTGTGTGTGTTTGTGGAAATAGGTCAGCTAACAGATTGCCAATTTAAATAAGAGACTGAGGTATCAATAAGCTGTTATTTTCTCAACAGCATGTGTATCACTGACTCTACTTATGTCTGGGAAAATTAAGTCTGAAGACCATGACCAACCCCCCCCCCCCCGATTAATGGTAAAATAACTGTTTTAGTAATCTCCTAAAATAGACAGCAATCTGCAAAGGCCAATTGATGTAGTGCAAAGAAAGATTTGATCAATTTAGAGAAGAGCAGTTTTCTGTCAGTGATTTAGACTGGGAAGAAGCTGGCTCCCTTCAGGATGAAAATAGTATTGTTAACAAAGAGATTGAATAAAACTCAGCCCTGCGTAACACCCTTAGTATAAATTATGGAGTCACTTAGAAACACTGTCAAGGAGGATATAACTTGAATGAAGGAATTTATGCGAAGTCTCATTACCACACCCGAAACTCTGGTGTCAATGCTTTGAAAAGGAACCATAATTAGCTTTGGACTATAGAATCAGAGGTTGAATGGAATTCTCCAAACGCAACACCACATTTTCCCTTAGTGATGTTAATGTACTTATTAATTAGATGGAACAATACCAAACAATAACCACTAGAGCCATGATGGCAAACCTATGGCATGCATGCCGGAAGTAGCACACAGAGCCATCTCTCCAGGCATGCCAGCTGTTGCCTGTTGCTCTTCTGGGTCCCAGACCATAATTTTGGGATTATGCTGAGGCATAAAATGTTCATACTGCATGAAATGTCATGATAGCTGGAAACATTAAATAACCCACTTCAGTAAATTTGATTGACTATGTTCTATTATGTCAGTATTGACTCTCTGAAATTACAAAGATAGATATTCTCCAGGAGGATGGATGCCCAACCTGGTCATTTAGGTCTTTCAAAGTTGCACCAATTGTTATAACTCAGTTAATCAACCTTGCCTTATTCCTCTCTTTTCTTTCATCCTTTACAGCATTATAGACTTCTCCAGACGGCCAAGTCTTCAATAATGGTTCCAAAGTATGATCATTTAAGCAAGGTAATTTGTGTCTCCATTGAGAACTCTGAATTGATTTGTTTGATGATCCATTTATTTGGCGGGGTTTTGGGCTATCCATGAAATTTTTAGAGTTTTGTCTAACATCAGTCTTCAAAAACATCAATGCTCTTTCTTTTCTCCTTCTTCAAAGTTCACTTTTCACTTCTGCAGAGTATTTTCCATTTTCTTCATGATTTTGATCTTTGTAGATAAAAACTAGATAAAAATATCCCTGGGATCTGAGTATATTTTCCAAGGCCTTCATGGCTATTCTATCAAATGCTACTCTATATAGTATTTATTGATTGTTGATTTCTTTACTGTTATATTTAGCCCTTCAGTATCTTTATTGACAATTTTAAGGTTGGTTGCTGTACCTGTTGTCATTCATTTGGTCTTATTTATGTTCCAACTTAGTCTTATTTTTCCCCCCACTGGGCTCCTTGACTTTTATTACTAGAGCTTGCAGCTCTTCTGTGGATACACCTTATAATTAGAATGATGCCTATAGCAATGGAAATCCTTGTGAAAATGTTAAATTGTGCTATTACAGTAGACTTACCTTTTTTGTTCCCTAATTTAACATCATTTAAAAATTATGCATACACTATTGCCAAATGGATGATATTGAGGGACCAGCTATTTCTTACAGCATCTGTTTGGCTGATTATCAGCAATTCAGGCTCCTTCAATTAATCAATGCCACATATTGCCTTCTCCATTGCAGTGCCTGCCCTTTGGAATGATGTTTTCCCTGAAATCTGGAAGACTGTCAACCTGAGGATATTTTAAGGAGCTTTAATCAGCATAAGTGAAGCCCCCTTGGATTGTGTAGGTATATTATTATTATTTTTTGTAAGTCTAGTCCATTTTCTATTTTGTTATTTTTAAAGTTTCTTATCATTTTTTTTTTCAAATGTATTTACTTGTGACTCATCCAGAATTGTTGGGAACTGATCAACATACAAGCTAGATAAATTGTTTATCTCAACTATTTTAAAGCCAATTTTTTTTCAGGCCACAAAGCAATATAAAGCAGTCTTCTTTTCCTAAATGATATATTACATATTGAGATATATGTGAAGTATGTCAGTATACCAGTGCTTTTAAACAATTTTGTGCATGTAGAGGAATAGTTTATGAATTTTATCCCAAAACAGCTCTGATAAAATGCCTATTTTGATTTTCAGAGACCAGTAATTGTTTGTTCCTAACTCTTTCTCCAGTGAATGTAACCAGAATACGTCTACTGATATGAGAGTAATATTGGCATTTAGAGATAGAAATTAAGATTCAAAAATATTTATACATTGGTAACAAAGGAACAAAGAAGGAAATTCAATTCTTGTTTGCGTATTTGTGCTTGGTTAATGCTGCAATTATTTTTAAATGAGATTGAGAGACTGACTTCGTTGGAAATACGACAGGTCTTACTTAAAACTAGATTGTTCTTGTTAATTAACAAGAAGTTAAATCCATCTACATTTTTCCTCTAAGCCAAATTGTTTCCTTCTAACCTATATTCCATTTTGGTTCATGCTGACAACCAAATGAAGGCTAGCTTCATGCAGTCTTCAAAGAAAACAGGTTTGTTCTCAGAAGCCATCTTCATTATTTCTGCACTTGAGCATTTTTCCTTAGGGTTTTGATCCATCTTGAACTAATGGAATGTCAGTCCTTCTCAGAGAATGAGGCTTCCCAATGCCCCTGTGATGCAGATACTGAATTCAGCTCCCTGCCTTTTGTACCCCTGCAATTTTTATTTCTTCCCACCTATTTGTCTTGAGTGATCACTGTAATTCCTTCAATGGCTGCCTCCTTCATGTAATTTTCTTTTCAACCCAACTGGCTGTTAGAATGCAGGTGTTTAACTGGCCTATAGTTTGCATTTTTTGACCATCCCATTAAGGGGTCAATGCCTAAATAATTATACCAACCAATGTGAATTTCCGTACAACAACCAGCTGTTGGTTAGACCAAATTAAAGTTCAGCACAGAAGATGCACAGCTATATATATATATATAATATGACCAAGCTGAAATGGATGGATATGTGAAGATGTGTAGATTATGTACGTGTATGTATATTCACATACACATACCTGAAAAGTTGATTTTAGTTTTCAGGATGATCATCATTCATTTGTGTCTAAGGTCTTTCAAAAATAGAAATGTGGAAATAGAAATAATAGAAATGATAGAAACAATTATTTCAATTTTACAACACCTTTTTGGCTGGCATTCAGATGTAGGCTTTCATTAACCTGGGACTGGTGTGGGATTTGATCCATGCAATAGATCCCATTGTAATGCCCATATCAAAGGATCGTGCAGATCTGTTTAATTCTGGCATTTTCCCCATCCTAAAGGAATGTATAAGAACACAATTAAATGTTGAAGTCTTGTTGTATGTAAATGACACACACATGATTTTCCTCTCTGTTGTACCCATCTGCTGTTATCACACTACTTTTGATAATTACCCCCATTTATTTGGCACTCGCACTGAACTTCTTTAATTCATTTTATCAATAAACTTGAATAAACCTTACTTTGGAAATAGGAAACTAAAGAAAGATCCAGAATCAGCTCCTGCTTTCTCCCCCATGTTTTGTGTCATACAAGGAAAGGGATAATTGTGCTTCCTGTCCCCCTCCTCATTCTTTTTAAAAGTCATTCTATACAATCCAACACTTTATTGCATCTCTGCAATACTCTTCATACCAAACAATTAATGTTCTCGATTTCTCCTCTCCCCCCCCCTCAATAAAATACGGTTTCTAGAAAAGTATTGTTTTCATTTTCCACAAATAACTGGCAAAGATGCTCCCAAAGATGGGATGGCTATGTTGTATTTCTCTGTATGTATGAGTTTGGAGGGAAATACACCAATTTCTGGGCAAGTTCTGTGGCTCTCGTCACAATGAAATTAGGAAGTTAATAGGAAAAACTCTCATAGGATGTTTAAATGAATTCCCCCCCTTCCCAGTTATTCATGTTTCAAAAGAACTTATTCCTGGAATATGGAGAATAGCAATAGCCATAGCCCTTAGACTTATATTCCACTTTACAGTGCTTTACAGCCCTATTCTAAGTGGTTTTACAAAGTCAGCCTATTGCCCCCAACAATTTGGGTCCTCATTCTACACACCACGGAAGGATGGAAGGCTGAGTTAACCTTGAGCCTGGTGAGATTTGAACTGCCAAATTGCAGGCAGCCAGCAGCAGCTGGCAGTCAGCAGAAGTAGCCTGCAGTACTGTACTCTAACCACTGCATCATTGTGGCTCACAGAAGTATTTTAGAGAAGCATTTTACAGAGACATACAGGTATAAACAGCCCTTGAAGGTTATAATAAGACTTGGTTGAAATTAAGTCTTGGACTCTCTTATATAAAAAAAGGGAGATGCAGCATTTTTGTGTCTTACCAAAAAGAAAAAGACATGTTTTGAATTGCGTTCTATTTTTCCCTTCTGATGAACAAGCTTGACATTTTTCCCTGAAATGTTTTAATAAGACAGGGGATTATATATACCAGATGCAAAGCAGTTTCCTTTCCAATATATAAAAAGAAATTGGTTTGTTTAATGTTCAGGACAGCTAAAAATTATCCATCCCATTGGAAGAAATGGCCGCTATGACCTTTTTTGTCTTAATGAATGTGGAATTGAGTGGGATTTTAAAAATTGAGCAGGGTAATAAAGTTTTACTGATCCATGAGAGAATTGGAGCGGGGGAAAGCAAGATTGGGGGCTATAGTTTCTGCTAATCATAGCAGCCTCCATTCATTTAATATGGACTCAGTACACGTTTCTTGAGTTCATTTGCATTCCTTAAGGGACCAAAAAGAATACATGTGATAGAACTTGCATTCCATCCTTACAATTACAGTGACCCAAGCTGTGCAATTTCTGATTTGTTGTGAAACCCACAAAACGTGGTAAAGGCAGGAGATTCTATAATATATAATTTAGGAAGTTAAAAAGGAAAGAAACCCACCCTCCCCTCACTGGTTTATGTAGCAGAGATAATTCCTTCCACACTGATTCACCTTCCCTCAAAATGTAGGTAGTCCTTGCTTAGTGACCACAAGTTAGCAACCAGCAACTTTTTCATGAAATGAAGTGGTTGTTAAATGAAACTACTCCTGTGCTTATAGCACTAGCACTAGCGCTTAGACTTATATACCACTTCACAGTGTTTTACAGCCCTCTCTAAGTGGTTTACAGAGTCAGCATATTTCCCCCAACAATCTGGGTCTCCATTTTACTGACCTCGGAAGGATGGAAGGCTGAGTCAACCTTGAGCTGATGAGAATCAAACTGCTAAACTGCCAGCAGCCGGCAGTCAGCAGAAGTAGCCTGCAGTACTGCATTTTAACCATGGCACCACCATGGCTCTTATGACCTTACTTTCCTTTGCTTTACAGACCTGCAAAAGTTGTAAATGCAAAGATTGATTGCAAAGTTATTTTTTCATCATACAAACGGTCATTATCCAAGGCAGTCTTAAATGAAAGCTACTTGTAGGTGCCCTGCAAGTGCTATGCAAACTGTTGAAATTGCTTTGGTTGGTGATGGGAAGCAACTCAGCTACTTAAACACTGCGAACAAGGGAGACTGTTTCATTCAATCATCTCTGAGTCTCAGAGATTGCCTGAACAAGTCCCTGTAGTTTCCTTGGCAAGGTTTTTCAAAAGTGGTTTGCCACTGCGCCCTTCCTAGGGCTGAAAGAAAGTGGCTGGCCCCCGGTTGACCAAGCTGGCTTCTTGCCTAAGGCAGGACTAGAACTCATGACCTCCTGGTGCCTTAGCCACTAGAGCAGGAATATAGGCTCTTTGTACAGGAATATAAGCTGTGCCTTAGCCACTAGAGCAGGAATATAGGCTCTTTGTACAGGAATATAAGCTGTTAAAAGAGAAATAGTGTCCTGTCCCTACTGATCATTTAAATGTAACTTTAAGTTTGCAATGGAAGCATTAAGAACAGGATTGCTTTTCTTTTCTTTAAATTTCCCTACAAGTGACATTTTATAGGATAGTATTTGTAAGCAAACATTTTGCACAGTTCCATTTACAAAGAAGTTACAGCTCCCCAAACAGCCAACTTTATTGTTAAATCAAATGAGCTCAGTACCTAGCTCTTGTAAATGTTAGGAGTAATGTTTTTTTTTTTTTAAATTTCAGCACATATGTTTCAGTGTCAGGACCGAAGAGAAAAATGACTAACAAACCAAGCAATTGCAAATAAAAAGGAAAAATGAAAGCTGATTTTTTTAAAAAAACTGATCAAATAAATATTCCATCAAAATAGGCAAAAATTAGGAAATGGCCCTGCCAGACAGATTATTATAAAATGGATTATTATAAAAATAACATTTTTATAGTTTTGTCCATTAATAAATTAACTACATTTGTCAAGGTTGCCATAACTTGTGATTTTTCTCTGAATAAGATCTATCATTATTAATTCTTCCTATCCATACAATAACAACTTTAAATTTTTTGTGTTCATTTAAAATGATGAGCCAAAAACTTTACATTTAATGTGCTTGAATGCTCTTTGAAACAGAAATTTTGCGTTCAAATTGAATTGTATTGCTCATAAAGTAAAATTTCTAAATTTGTAAAAATATTTTGAACTCACAATATGACAATTGTATGATGGGAACAGTTCTGGCATGATTAGAATAGTCGGCTTTGAACTTAAAACATTTTTATTTTGAGCTCAAAATATTTTGTATTGTGGCAGAGTTTTGCCCGTGTCTAACAATAAGGGGGATAATTTTTTGGGGGGGGGTGGGGGGGAGAATGAAAGCTTCAGGATTTTTAGGGTTTAAAGATTTTCTTTTTGAAAGAATCTTCCAGAAGGCTATCAAAACTTGGTTTTTCCAGTTGATCTGAGGCCCCAAGGGGATGCACTGGAGATGGTTAATGGGGTAAGAAGATCATATACCCATTCTGTCCAACTTCTTGGTTCTAATTTTTATATCCTTAAAAAAATTTTTTTTTTATAATTATTGTTTTTCTCTGTGTAAGCCACCCAGAGTTGCCTTATTGTGGAGATGGGCATTAATAAACAAATAAAAGAATAATTTTCTTTTAAAAAGATGCAGTATGCATATTGAAGAAGTGCCAGAAGAATAACTACAATGCTAGTAATAACTCTCCATAACCCCAGAGTAATAAACAATCAGGTGCCCTAGATCTTCACTAACAAATTATTTTGCGTGTGTGTTTTTTTCTCACTAGTAAAGCCCAGAATTGCAATAAACCTATAAAACTCCTTTTGAAATCAGTGGAAATGGAATAGTAGAATTTACATATATGTAGATTTGCAGAAGATGGTATAATTGTGTTTCTCCAGTGGGTCCTATTTTGAGTGCATGCTTTTATTGCCTCCTTTTCTTAAGGCCAGAGTTTGGTCAATGTCTTGCCAAAAGCTTTCTGCTAAAATGATTGACGTGTCATGAGCATGCCCCCTCTTGAAAATGTTTTGCACTTCTCTCACATGGGAACGGTGAAACCTGTGGAACATTCCACACAAGATATTCCCCTCTACCTGGATTTTGGAGTATTTCTGTCCAGGATCTTGTGAGATGGGCTAGAGTACTAGTGATCTATACCGAAAAAAATATATGATGCTGGCTAAGCCCCCCAGTAAAGTCTCTAGCATTGTGTGGCAAATGACTGAGAGGAAGGTGTGCTCACTCTTTTGTCTGGCTCAGAAAACAGGAAGCTTTGAGCCTTTTCCTTCTCTAGGAATAAGAGAAGGAATTAGTCTCCTTTCCAATTAAAGTGATGCTTTTCTTGTTCACCTCTTGGAAATAAAACTTCTCATGATAACATCAGTGTGTGACAGGCTCTGAACAGAGCGATGGTGTGCCTCCTCACAGCTCCAGCTCCCCCCGCCCCACTTGCCTCACAATATCGTTCCAGTTACTTTTCCCTATGTCAGATTTGTGATATATCATTATTCAGATGGGTTTCTCTTGGCAAAAAGAGGTTGACTGTCCACTTGCAGATATAGTACAATCTACTCTCAGCCTGGATGTCTCCCTGCCCTAATTTACCCTTGATACAATTATGGTAGTTCTTCTACCTAATGAGAATGTTTTTCTAGCAACAGGGTGAAAGGTGTTAGATAGAATGAGATCTGCTCTTTCCTCTCCCTCTCCATAGAGCAAGGAGGCATTTTATAATTTCTCCCCCTTTCTCCTCATTAGGGGAGCAATGAGCAATAACAATCGCTTCTTCCAAAAATGTCTTTGGGAACATAGCATTATTAGTCAAAATATTGGAGACTGTGAGGCCTGGACAGTTCTTCATTTTAGGCCCACCTGCTGTAATTCGGTGCCACCTGAGAGACAATAAGACCATCAGTTATAAAGCACCCTTAGTTTTTCTCTCTGTCACCTTTGCTTTATTCTGATAAGATCTCACCTTTATTCTGATAAGAACTCAGTCTCCTGAGTGTTAAGAAAAAAAAAATACAAATAACATCCTGGCAAGAATTGTGAGCTTATTTCAGATCTATGTTTGCAAGTGAGTACCTTAGAGAAGAGCAGTGAGATTACCATTGAAATAAGGGGAGACTGAGAGTTATGCTAAAAATATCATAGAAGGTTTGCCATGGCTCAGCGATTAAAGATGCTGAGTTTGTGATAGCTTGGGTTCAAGACCCAAGCACCTCACAACGGGGTGAGCTCCCATTACTTCCCCAGCTCCTGCCCACCTAGCAGTTCAAAACATGCAGATGCGAGTAGATTAATAGGTACCACTTCAGTGCAAGCATTCCAGCTGCCTTGGCATATAGTCATGCTGGCCACATGACCACAGAAGCTTCTTTGAACAACACTGGCTCCCTCAGCTGAGAAACAGAGATGAGCACCACTCCCCTAGAGTTGGACATGACTAGAGAGGGGAAACTTTTACTACATTTATCATAGGGATTTTAGAAAGAATATAGTTCAAGTGGCAACAAAACATCTTATTCCCCCCCACCCCCTATTCTAATAGTAGTGTTCCTCCCTTAGATTTCCAGTCATTGGGATATTCCCTTCCCTTCCCACAACCCAAATTTCCATTTCTCTTCTCCAGTGGGTCTTGGCTACTATAGCATTCTCTAGAATGCTCATGACTTGCATTTCCTTGAATTAAAAGACATTTAGAGCTTGTAGCATTTCTTTCTCTATCTGTTGAGGACAGATAGTCCTCAACTTATGACCATGACCACAGTAGATATCACGGTCGTAAGACATAACCATCATAAAATGGATTGGTCACATGACCAACATGACTTTATGACCTTTTTTGCAGTGCTTGTTAAGTGAATCACCACAGTCATTAAATGAATTTGTGGTCATTGGTTCATTACAGAGGTGGTTTGCCAAAAACCAGAAGTGCAAAACTGTAGTAAAACGTGGTCAGATGACTGCAGGACACTACAAACAACCATACATGCCAAGCACCTGAAGTTTGGTTAGGTGACTGTGCAGGGGGCACTCATTGTTGGAATGCTGAATCCAGATCATAAGTAGCTCCAAATTAGGTTGATTGTAACATCAAACATTCGTTAAGCAACTAGTCATATGTCATGGGTTACTTGTATCAATTCATTTTTATGAGTTGTTTGGATGTTGTTTTCCATTTTGTAAGCTTTTCTGATGTTAACAAATACTTCCCAGAGGGCCAACTCCCACCTCCTGAACATAATAGTATTTCCAACTTTAGTAACTTTGTTATTCCATTTCTGTTGGCGCTTATCTACTATGTTGGTAGAAAGGATAATGATGATAAAAATGTTTGTATATTCATCTTGTCTGTCGTGTGTCTACTGCCATCAGCATTTGAGTTGTTTATTTTTGTTGCGGCCTTTGGCCTAATAAGATATAATGACTACCACATATGTCTTCATAAAACTGCAGTTTTATTTATAACAGTTGCTTTTCAGTAAATAAGCTTTCAAGTCAATAAGTGAGTACTGTTTTGTTTGAGTTTTCTGGGGCAGGCAGATGTCTGCAAGATGGAGAACTGGCAAGTAACTAGCCAAAATATAACTGACCAAAGTTTTCATTGAGCAATTTAATTCAAGGAGGGGAAAAAGGTTTGGATGCCTGGGAACTTAATGTATATCATTTATTCCCTGGATTGAAATAAAATACGAGCATTGTACTGCAGCTTTCATTTTCTACTTATTCCAAAGCTAAAACATTTCTTTCAACAACGATTATTCCAATATCCTAAAACATTTCCTGGAAAAAACCCCCCCCCCCCCCCTCACACCAACAGAAGTCCCGGGGCTGCAGCGGCGGTGCCAGGGCCCCTCCGCGGATCCCTATTGCCAATATTTCCTGGAAAAAAGCTACTTGTGAATAGCACAGAGAGATCTTCCCAAAAGTAACCTATTCTATAAATGACAAGTATGGATAGAACATGGAAAAGTTTAAATCAGTAAAAAAATAATGAAGATTTCTATTGGCCTTCAAAGAAGTTTTCCTGATTTATTTATTTCAGTGAAACATTTGGAAATTATTGTTTTAAGAGACTCATTCAGGGGAGAGTGTGTCTTTTATTCAAGACTGTCCGTTAAATCTGAAATTAGGTGAGCATGGTGATTATGACATTTGCATAATATATCTGTTAACCAAATGAGGCAAATAGTGTGTTATTATGTCACTTTGGTGATGATGCCATTATGCAAATCTCACTAATTACACCATATGTGCCAGTTTATGTCATTAAACAAATTACGGAAATTTGGAAAATTTAAAATGTAATTTTCATCATTTGCTCAATGCCTATATTTTGTAATTTAGGTTATTTGTAGTGAGAATTTGGTCACTTTATTTGATAAATTAGAGAGAATAAAATTCTTCCTATCCGATTCTACACTGCAATTTTCCCTTGATGGAATCAGGATCAAGAGGATTTTTATTTTTAAGAAAAATCATGCTTATTTTTCTTTTTTTGTTGTTTGAAATGTTTCGCTGCTTATCCAAGTAGCTTCTTCAGTCTGAACCAGACTGAAGAAGCTATTTGGATAAAAAATGAAATGTTTTCAAACCAAAAAAGAAAAGAAGTCGAGTTGCTGGGACAACTTTGGGGAAGAAATCCCTGAGGTTGGGATGGGAACAGGGGTGAAATTCAAAAATTTTCCTATCAGCTTTCTGAGTGTGGTTTGGTGGGCATGGCTTGGTGGTTATGTGACTGGGTGGGTGGGTGGGCATGACCAAATCGACGTCACTTCTTTGCCTTTGAAGTTGTGTCCAACCCATTGAGATCCCATGGACAACGTTCCTGCAGGCCACATGGTGAAGGGATATATAGGGCAGGGGTGGGTGGGTGGGCGGGCCGAGTGACTGGAAGGGCCGAGTGATTGGCTGGAAGAGGTGAGCAGCGACTAGGCGACTGAGTGACTGGGCAGGCGGGCGGGCAACCGAGCCGGGGGGGGGGGCAACCAGGGGCAATTTTTATTGGTTCAGCGATTCAAATCGTCCCCACCACCTCACCCGAGGTGGCCCAAGGTGGTCGAATATCACCCCTGGGCAGGAATATGAAAAGGCGGCATGCTTACCATTGGTCATTGTTAAAAATGAAAATAAAACCAGAGAAATGGTCCACTCTTACATATGCATACAATAACCTTATGAAGCTTTACTCTTGGTTGAAAATTCCAAGTATGCTTTCCCATTAAAAATACAACCAATTTGCTCGCAGTTGCATGGGGGTGGGGGGTGGGGACACAACAAATAAGAGAGGTATTTAGGAAGGAAAACTTTATAGGAGAAAGGATTTGGAAAAAACATCCCTTAGGAACCTTGGGGCTTTTTGCTGCTGTTTTATACCAAAAATAGCAGTGGTCAATACTTAGCACACTTTTTAGCAAAGCGACTTAATTTCTAATGTTAAGAATTGGTAGCTCTTCTTTCATTGCTCCCTTGGCCTTCCAAGATCACGCTTCCAAAATCTGATGGCCAAAGGCTGCAATTAAGCCATTGTTTTTGGAACTAAAATAACAGCAGAACTAGGAGACTCCTTTACATTTCGATCAATCGTTTTTGTTTTAAAAACCTCACAGACTCGACAAATTTCAAACATCATTCTCCTGCTCTCACCCAAGAGGTTGCAAAAAAAAAAAAAAAAAATGGAGGAGAGATGTGCCTTCTTTCTAGCAAAAATATGTTGTTTTTCTGGGTTACATCTATAGTTTGACCCTTTTATTCTGTCCAAGAAAAAGTGTCGATATTGTGAAAGCAAATCTGACAGTCTGACTCATAAATTAATTAGAAATATAATGCAGGAATGCAGTACAAGTCAAATTGACTAGTTCAAAATTGTAATTACTGTGTACAGGAGTTGTCATTTAATTAACTGTGGTTATTCTCTGAAACAATGCACACCTAGAAATATAAATGCATTTCTTTTTGGACCTGCTGAATTACTATATCAACAATTTTCACATTTTTGTAACATTTGAATATTGCAAGGAAACATATGCTGTTATGTTGTAATGCCTCTAAATATTTTCATGTCTTATAAATCAGTTTTCAAATAAAGTTTGGTTGTCATTTGCCCTAAACTTCCAATCATTGAATCCTCTTTATATCTGGGCTCTGTACAACATTTCCAGACTTGTGAAAAATTATATGATCAGTCAGATTTTATTGGTCTTAGAAAAATAACAAGTTTTATACTCAGGAAAATGGATATAGAATTATAGCTAAAGAGAACTTTTTATAGTGCAGTGACATGATATCTACGCAGAAGTAGCTTTCATTAACTTCAGTGGAGTTTAAGAGACTCTATAGGCTTTGAACCAAAAAGCAAGCAAATCAATAGATATTCTTAGCTGAAGCAATTATTTTAGGATTAGTCAGACAGGTGTATTTATTATGGAGTAATCTACATAAATTAAATTACCATTACAGATAGATAAATCTGTTACATTAGAAACAGGACATGGTTTGACTTATTACTCCAACTTTGGGGGTAGGTGGACTGATGGTGTTGTGTTCTCTGCATTTCTTTCTCAGAAGGGTGATGAACCAAAGATTCACCACAATGTAAAAAAGATGTTGAGACTCTAAAAAGAGTGCAGAGAAAAGCCACAGAGATAATTATGAGACTGGAGGCTAAAACATGTGAAGAACTGTTGTAGGAATTGCGTGTGTCTAGTCTAATGAAAAGAAGTACTAGGGGTGACATGATAGCATTGTTCCAATATTTGAGGGGCTCCTACAAAGACGAGGGGATCAAACACTTTTCCAAAGCCCCAGAAGGCAAGACAAGAAACAATGGATGGAAACTAACCGAGGAAAGAAGCAACTAGAATTAAGGAGAAATTTCCTAACCGTGAGAACAATTAATGAATGGAACAGCTTGCCTTCAGAAGTTGTGGGTGCTCCATCACTGGAGGTTTTCAAAAAGGGACTGGACAATCATTTATCTGAAATGGTATAGGGTCTCCTGCTTGAGTAGGGGAATGGATTAGAATACCTCCAAGGTCCCTTGCAAGTCTATTATTCTATGTTCTACAGCTGGCAAAATCCTGTCATTGAAGGCAGCCAGCCACCAGATGTTGCTGGAAGCTCATAAGGAGGATCAGAACATTGTTAGCCTTCTTAACATCTTGCACTGAAATACGCATGCAAATACCCACCTTCTCTTCCTAGATATAAACCCAGGTTCTGCTTATTATAAGAGTTTTTCTAAGGAAGGAGTTGGTACTATTTTCTTTCCTTAAGTAAAATTTTTAATTACTAGGAAATGTGCAGGAGTTAAATGACATAATTGTCTTGCAGTGTATTCATTAAACGAAAGCCATCTCGTGTGAAATATCACAGGGAGTTCTTTATCCATTAATCAAGGCTCTACACTGGATCAATCTTATTTAGAGTATTATTGGTCCTGGGCAATAAGAACTCTCCCCACTTAGATTGATTCACAAGCACTTCATTTTTTTCAACACTTCCAAAAGATTTATTGTTCTACTGTTTTCCCTCCCCTGCTTTGTTACAATTTCTTTCTCGCTTCCCCCTCCGACTTCAGGGTAGGTGGACCGATGGTGCTGTGTTCCCTATGTTTCCTTCTCGGAAGGGTGAAGAGCAAAAGATCATCTTGACCTTTACAAGAACAATGTTTTGATTTGTTGGCCGTCACATCTTTTTCTGCTCTACAGTTGTCAACAGCCTGTGGAAACAGTGGAATGAGATTCAGTCAGTCATTAATTATCGGTGACACAAACACACCTGCGCAGCCCAATACAAATAAGCTCCATGAACATTTCGGATCCTTCATTATTCTTTCACGGCTACAGCCAAACAAGAATGATAAAGCACTTCCCATTCCATTCATAAGTGCCAAGGCATAGGCCATAATGCTCTACAAATGAAATCATTTATAGACTGGGTTACAAAGACCCCCCCCCCCATCCCTGAAAATATGTGTGTGTGAACATGCATTATTATTTTCAGCCCAAATCAATCCATTGCAGAATGAAAGACCTTTCCCTGGATGTTGTGGGCCATAATCTACCACACTGATCCTATGTGTGTTATAAGATAGAAGCATTTCAACTTCCTGGGTGAAGGCTGGGAGCAATGACTGGCCCAAAGGCAGCCAATCAGTTTCATTGCCTATGAAGCTATGTCTCTCTATTCCTAATGTAGTACCTTAATCCCTACATCACATTCCATCTCTCTTGCTCCCCCTCTCCCTCCCCGCCTTTCCCTCTCCCCCTGCCCCCCCCTCCATGCATGCAAATACATTGATTTGACTGAATTCTAAAACTCAAAGGCCATCACATGATAATGGGCCTTTATGAGGCAGGATCTTTTTTCCCCCTATTATTTTTTTTATTTTAATTATAAGAATGCAACATGGTTCATCTGTTCTGGCATTACAATTGTTATACATATATAAATTTTACTTCACGTTTACAATCCTCTTGTTTGATACATCATTTACTAATTTTTCTAATCAGCTTAGCTACTTACATTCCAGCCTTGCCTTCTTCTATGCAACCACTGATAAAATTTATTCCACATTTCATAGTACTCAGATTCCCACCCCCCATTTTTTAATTCTAGGGTTAACCTCTCCGATTCTGCACAGGCCATAATTTTCCTTATTTTTCAATATGATCAGAATTATTTTGGTATGAACAAGAGACTTCACAACTTCATGTTAAATCCCCCATTCTTTTAAGGATTTATTTCCCTATAAAAATAGTTTGAGGAAAGAAGGAGTTGAGGATGTAGCCTTTAAATATCAGGCTTGGAATTTCAGCTTTCCAATCATGTTGGTCTGAGGCAACAGTTGCACATTCAATAAAACTTTGATTTTTCTAGTCATTGATGCCAGATTTTATAGCAAAATTGATCAAATTGTACTGTAGTTTATGGCATTTACTGAAATGTTGCCTCTTTAATTTACTAGACCTTTATTAATAATTGAAGCCCTCCCACTTTGTTAAACCTGTTAAAATAAAGTTGTACTGTATTGCTTATCCAATTCTGCCTATTTTTTTTTAAATAAAAACTTTCCTTTCTTTAAAAAAAAAAGAGAAGTGTGGAAGTTTAGCTGCAAATCTGCACCTCTTCTTATATAACTTTAAAAAAAATAACCAAGGTAAATTTTCACAATGGCTTCCCGCTCTTGGGGGAAATAACAATCTTTCAATTCTGTATTTCAAAAGGTTCTTTGCATGGTTCTTGCATCTTCTTCCCATATTTGCCTGACAGTTGGGAGATTTTTCTCCCTGAGGAGGAAACTCACTGTTAAAATGATAGTCACTTTTGCGTTTTGGTGGAAGCAAAATGAATTTTAAAAAAATTACTGCATGTCTACAACTGCTGAATTCCCTTGGGTGGCAGTCAATGCCATCCCATATTTTATCCCACTCTTTCTGATTTTTTTTTAAAAATACAGTTTTTATTTGTCTCCAAAACTGGCGTGTAGGAGAAATGAAGTTTGGGATTTGCAAATATTGCTTTTGACTCAGATTTGAAGTTGAAGCTCTAATTCACTTGATTGCAACCAGCCCAGGTGGCTTGATGTCTTAGTATTATTGTATTCTCCTAATACCCTATTTTGTGACTACATAGAGAAACCAACATTGGCTATTGCTTTATTCTAAGATGTATTTTTTTCAACTTCTCAGTTTATCCTACAACTCAAAGATTTCCTAGTGTTCTCCTATCAAAGGATTGATGAGGTCGAATCTCATCTGATTGTATTTAACCTATAGCAAGTAGAAATAACTATTCTCATGGTCAGAAACAGAATACTGAAGTCGATGGCCCGCTGGTTTTTCACCAAATATACCTTTTGTTCCTGTCTTCTAATCATGAGCAAATATGACCTGCATTTAGGAAGTGCTTCTGAGATGAAGCTATGATAAAAAGCCAATGCAATCCCAGGCTGCATTAATAGAAGGGTAGAATCAAGAGCACGTGAAGTGTTAGTACCACCTTATAATACCTTGGTGACACCATACCTGGGATATTGCATCCAATTTTGGTTACCACAAATATAAAAAAGACGTTGAGGTTCTGGAAAGAGTGCAGAGAAGAGCAACAAAGATGATTGGAGGGAGGATGCTAACTCATATGAAGAATGGTTGCAGGGGGTTGGACTAGAAGACCTCCAAGGTCCTTTCCAATTCTCGTTATTCTGTTATATGCACAAAGTTGCTTTTTATACATTAAATCATCAATGGCAATTATTTATAATCTTTATGAAGCATCATCAGTGGAGAAAGATGGCTGAAAATCCTGCTTGTGAATTTCCAAAAAGCACCTATGTCTCTGAGAAATTGGATGTTGGATCTGATGTGTTTTCAGGATTAGCTATCTAGATATTTTAGAGAAGATGTTATAAGATGTGTGTAAGATGTTCTGATGCAATAAGTGTCTAGCATTTCAGCAGAACCTTTCATACATGTTTAGATAAGAAGATGCTTCCCCAGTTGACCTATTTCAGCTGTACTGGGTTTTAATTCCTATAATACACAACCAACTCAGTCCTTGGGAGCCAGTCTCAATACAACTGAAAAGCGCTGGAGTGAGATAGTTAGTTGATGACAGTATTATATCAACTATCAGTACTTAAAGATAGAACTTAATATTCTAACCTTTAGCAGCCTCTGGCATACTTAAATATTGCAAACTGTTTCTTCATGCCTATTATCAAATCAGCCAATCATATAGAGCCAGATGGCTCTTCCTTTGATTGGAATGAAATTACACTCACTTAGTACATTTGCAAACTCTTACATAGGGTGTATATAGGACAATCATCCACCCTCATTTTGAAAACAGGAGGGAAGGGAAGGGAAAGGAAAGGAAAGGAAAGGAAAGGAAAGGAAAGGAAAGGAAAGGAAAGGAAAGGAAAAGAGAGGGGAAACAAGTACAGGAGTACTGATGCCCAGAAGAAAGACAGCAAAAGAAATAAAACATTAGTTGAACGCTAAAAGAGATATATTTTCCACTCATTTCAGAGGTACAAAGAAACTTCCCTGAAATGTCTTTATATATGCAAACAAAAATGATGCAACCTTCTGCCTTTCATTATTTGAACGTTTGTGTAGGAATAATCATAAATAAAAAGAAAAATAAAGCAGGTACCTTCATATTCAAATTAGTCTAATTTATGATTCAGTATTTGATAATTGGAATAGCTTAGGTTAGTTTAAAAGCCAAAACAGCAGTCTTCTTTCAGAAAAAAAAACACATTTCCCACTGGTTTGATAAGCGTTTATTTGTCATTTTCACTATGATCTAAAATCATTTTAAAATCTCAGACAGGCTTCGAAAATCGCTGAAGCCAATTGGAATCTAATTCTGGTGGATTGCCTGGTACTTAATATTTTCAGCATTCTCACCAGAAATCTAATGAAGAAAAAGTAATATATGCTTTACAGAATTGAGGATTAAAGGTCCCCACTACAAACTGCTAGCTTCTTTGTCTTTTATTTCATGTATTTATGCAAATATTTATGGCTCTTTTTAAAAGAACATGAGCCGGGAAAATGTAGCTTAACCATTTTTCAGAAATGATCATAAAGGGGATAATTCCAAAACTATTTTATTTCCAACTGTGTGAAATATTTGGAGGTTGACCTGAACAAGCTGCTAGGATAATGCTACCAACATAGTCCAGTGATAATGAATAAGTATACAGGAGCAATTTTCAATGTCTCCCCTATTTCCCCCCACCCAAATTTCTCTCAATACAATATTAATTTTCCTAACTTTTGGCTTTTAGTATTATAATAGTTCTGCACAGTTCAGATCAACAATTTTACTGTTCCGTTATACTCAACGATTGTTTAGTTGCCTTATATATATATTGCATCATACTTTATTAATTTTTACTCCGCAAATTCTTAAACTTTAACTTACAGTTTTGCTTGTTAGTGACTTTATAGCTTGTTTTACTGTAATCAATTGTGACTCTCATTTTTGCAGGTCATTGACCAAAATAAAATGATTGATTGACCGAATGGCCATTGGGATTTTCCTTGTCCATTAAAGTAACTCTTTGCTTGGCTTTCTATGAGCTATTTATTTCCTACACTCAATGGGGCAAGAGAAATCATGGGGCTGGTGTAGGGAGCTTCACAAGATCCCATTCTAGGAATATCTCATTTCTAGTCTAATGTCAATACTTTGAAATTATATGAAGGGATCCCTACTAGATCAAGCCAAAGTGAAGTCTAATTTGGGATTCTATGTTTTCCTATGGCCAGACAACAAAATGAGAAGGCAAAAGATATCTGCTGTTCTTTAGCAACCAACTCCCTATGATCCTGGAGATGGTATCAATCTATCTAAAGGAGAAACATTGACGGTCTTGTCTATTCCCCCTTTAAATCATATAATCTAGGGGACTTCAAAACATCTGATGGCAGCTCACAAATTCTATTTGTTCGGTTTTGAATTTTGTGTTATTTCTTCATAGCCCCCCTTCCCCATTTGAATTAGTTTTAATTTCCAGCCTAAGGAAAAATAGACAAGGTTTCTCTATTTGAGTATTTATACAGTTGAGCTTGTTTTAAACTAGAGTCCTGGGGAAAAGCAATTACACACACACACACACACGTATGTATGTGTGTGTGTGTGTATATGTATCTGTATATTGTTCCTTGTTGGTATTTTCCCACGCATTGTAGTTCTTTTAAAGTTGTAGCCGTTTGTATCTGCCATCATCAGGCTTCTGTATTGTGTCCGTCTGTGGTCAGACTTTTACTTTTATATATCTGTATATGTATACACACACACACACACACATGTCTGTGTGCTTTAATATACTGAGTGAAAAGCTAAAGCCTGCTGCTCTAATCGTTGAATTACTTTTTAGTCTTTCAACACAACTGTTTTAAAAGAAATGTGAAAGTTAAGGGGAAACCACTGGCTGGAAATAAAAACAACTGAGTTGGGTTTCTTGTTCCTTCCCATTTGAATATTTGGGTTCTTCCTATGAATGCCCTCCTGAACTCTATGGCATACAAATAGAGATGGGAGGCTGAGCAAAGTGTTGCATAGCCAGTACTATTCAGTTTTGTCCATGGTAACCTCAAAGTCAAGTGAATGACTGGATTCAGGGCACAGCTAGAAGCTTTCCTTTGTGTGACTTGGATGCCAAATCTGACATAAAAGTGGGGGCCTTTTCTGTGGTACAAAAGAAATGCAATGAAGCATCTCTGGATAGGCATCGGATATGTCTGGAAACCAAGTGGTAAGAGATCTATGATGATTGCTGCTTACCCTATATGATGCTTCCTTGCCTAGAGAAATGATGTGGTTGGACTGTCCGCAAAGTACATAGCTTGAGGATGAGTGAAAAAAAATCAGTTCAACAATACTCCTCTTCCTCATTACTACATGCCTAATGTACCATAAGTATATTAAAAGCAAACCAGAGTGTATATTCCGCTCCCAAATAATCCACATTCGATGCAAATAAATTTTCTGGACAAAATATGCCAGGTACACATTTTCTCTCATTTCCCATTTATGCAGCAGCCTTTGTTGTTTTGCATCGTTTGTTTTGGGAAAGGAAAGGATCTATGCAGGACACCTAGACTATATCTCCTGCAGCTACTGACAATGTGAGGTTATACCCATGCTGACTTTGGGATAAATCTCACCCAATACATTGTCTAAACATGGGTTGGTATGCCACATTTGTTCTACCTCAGTAACTGCTGTCCATAACTTCTGTGGAAAGGGAATTTCACGAAGGCAGTAGTGTCACAAAAAAAAACACAAAAAAAAACAAAACAGGAAAAGCCCAAGGGGAACATCGGGTCAGCCAGAAAACAAACTTACATAGAAAAAGGAATCAAATAAAAAGTATTAAAGAATCCCTATAGACAAAAGCCTAAGTAATTAAGAAAACTAGACAAATAGGAAAAGGAAACAAAAGATAATTTAGAAAACCCTTATAAACACAGGACATACCAAATAAGCAAAACAAACAGACAAAAGACACGAAATATAAATTACAAAAGGGACAGACAGGAGATTGCCACAGAACAAATATGAAAAACTATCTTAAAGCTAAAAGAGATTACAGAAAACCAATAATACAATCTGGGCCCCCCCGCGGAGTTTGCCTTCTGCACCCCGCGGAGTTCGCCCTCTGGCGGAAATAAAGACAAACTCAAACAGGATTTGAAACATTAGGCACAAATACAAACACTCACACAAAATCAACTTACAGAAAAAGGTATAAAAAACCAGGGACTTACCATAAGAAGCTAGCTAGCCCAGGAACACAGACTTCTCGCAGTTCTCTGCCTTCCTGAAAAATAAAAAGATCCAGCTTTCAAGCAGTTGTCCGTATCTTTGCGCCGGAGCTCTCCCAGTGGGAAAATCGAATCCACGAAAGAAAGGCATTTTAACACCTTTCAACACTTCTAAGCACATACAGTTTACCTGTGGTTGAAGTTTTCCTACAATTACATTGTCTCTCACTGCAAAAGATACATCTCCTTTCATTCCAAGCTAGCAAAAAAATCAGCAATTATTAATACTTTTATTATATTTTATATTATATTATATAAGTGCACTTATTGTGACTTATATCATCTACTAATTTTGTCCTTCGAGGTGGCAATTTATTCTTACACGTCTAGCTCTTGGAGAAGTTTCAAAGAAATGTAGGAGTTGTCAGCACATAAGCATCCACACATTCGTGTGGCACTGCAGCCATTCATAATGACACCAAAATGCTCACTCACTTATTTGGCATTAATTTAATGTCCCATTTTAACTTCTATCAGATGCAAATAGCTGCCTCATCCATTTAAGAGTTTCTGAGTGTGCATATAATGAAGTGCTCTGTAGCTGACAAGTAAGCAGAATTCATAACTGAAATCAGAAATGGATGAGGAAATTTACTGTCTTTCTCGCCAAAGAAAATGGAAACCTCCAAGTTGGCAGTGTCAAATTTATAACCCACATTGGTTTTTCTGCCGCAAGCTTTGCTCCTCTTACTTTGGACACTAAGAGGTTGCTCATGGATGAATATAAACATTTCAATTCCTTTCTAAAAACAAAATTAGCACTATTATTATCATCACCCTATGAAAATCAAATAATTTAGATACTCCATCTCTGGTATTTAAGTTGATTTTATACCTCCTTTAAAAAAAATCCCACGGTTTCATTTTAAACAGTGTTCTATTTATGATCTGACTCTGTGGAAAAATATTTTTATGAACATAAATGAAGATAATGACGATCATTAGTCACTGCCATTAGCATAAAGCATTAGAACCTTTATGCCATTCATAACAGGCTGTGAGACAAGAGTAAAATATGACTTCCCATCATGGGTGTCAGCATACTGACTACAGCTGGTTTCTATTTTACCCAGCTCAACTGATATCAGAAGGGTGGCAAGAGTAGAATTTAATAGTGTGTTCATCATCATGTCTAATTGTTTCCCACCAGAGGGTATGAAGCTTTATGTTCATGATCAACCCAAAAACAAATAGCCATCCTGCTTAATGGCTGCTCAATTAATGTTTATGGTCCCACTTTTATATCCTGAGTTATTTGACAAATAAACTCCAAAAAGCAATTTAAGAACCTCTGAAGCTTAATGATAAGCCGACTGATATTTAAAAAGAAACAAAAAAAAAAATCTGATGGGAAATTATTGAAAGAAAACCTTTGAGATTTGGCATCTTTCTCTCTCCCTGCTAAATTCTATCAATGGTCAGAATTTGGCTTTGAAGATGACTTTTCAATTCATTATGGCATTCCTGAAATAATTAGGTGAAACAGAAAAGGTTCTGTTGCAAATTACAAATATCAAATGGAAATGCTAAATTCATCTGAGTGAATTTGTGATGCTGAAGTTGTTTCTTTAAAATATTTCTAAGATGCCCTTAAAGAAAGGAAAAACATATTTTATAAAGGTAGAATACTGTAAAGAGGTGTAAGAATTATTATTATTATTATTATTATTATTATTATTATTATTATTATTATTATTATTATTATTATTATTATTATTATTATTAATAAACCTTAATCAAAAGCCAACATGCCAGCATTTAATCCTCCCTACTATCTCACTAAAAATCAGATGAATCTAGGGTTAGCAACTTAGTTTGGGGTAATAAAAGGAAGGCTTGGTAGAAAAGCCATCTAGGGGTGGTTACAACCCCAGACAGCAGCCTGGTCTGCATGAAGGAGGCAAAGACAGGAAACATTTTCTTTCTTGTAGCAAAGAGTTTTAACTGCCCTGAGAATGGCATCACTTCCTCACTTCCTGCAGGTAGGACTTTAAGCAATTGGGTCACGAATTCTTTCAGCTTCTACAGCAGGGGTATCATACTTGTGACAACACGTTGTCGTCACTTGATGTATTGCAACGTCCCCCCCCCCCTTTGCTAAACTGGGAGGTGGGCATGGACAGTGCATGATGCATCCAACCCTTGGGCCACACGTTTGACACCCCTGCTCTACAGGTAGAAACCAGCTTTCTCAACTGTCCAGCATGGTGAACTTTCACATCCTCTGACTTTTGGAGCCTAACTGGCAACATGTTTTGCTATTGTTTTGTAAATAAGTCCCAGATCAATTCCAACAGCAATAATAAAAATACAAGAAAAAGATAAAATGCATCATAGAAAGAGAGATCTGGCTCTCCTAGTAGACTGGTACCGAGCAGATTGGTACTCTGTGCTCTGTCCATCTGGTGATCACTGACACTGCTTCTTCTGTTGGTTTTCCTGGCTACACATGAGGCACCAGGGTCTGCTTACCCATCTCTCTCCACATTCTCCAGCCCTTGATTTCTCACTACCTTCCTCCTGATCTTGCTTGGTGGTCCATGTGGAACCACCTGGTTACTTATGTGCCTACTCTCCTGGCTAATCACTGTCATGGTTACTCTTGTCCATCATCTTTCTCAGTCTGGGGTTTTACCACACGGTGTGCTGAAAGTTTGTAAAAATAAGGTCAAAAAAGGCATTGGGAGAAAAGACCGCAAATCCATGCCCCACCTGGAATTTTTTTCATATATTAACTCTGAGGGGTCCTTGTTGCTTTCTGAGCTTGGTTGTTTTCTGATGTTATTACTTAGTTTGGGTAAGGAACATTTGCAACCAAACAACCAAATTCATCTTCAATGGAGTTTAGGGATTTAGTTTTAATAAGGCTTGTCTGCGTGTTCAGCAAAATCAGACAAAAGCTGAGGAAGGACTGGCAAAACTCTCCAGATTTGGCTTTTATTTTCCAGTCTTTAGCAGCAAGCAAAAATTAAGGAAACTCTGGAACTCCTGGCATTCTGGAAAAACTGGACTGTGAGTAGAAATGGCTAAGAACCCCACATTTCAATCCTGAACTACAATATTTTCCTTTATTGATATGTTCATCTCCTGTCCTGAGATAAATGAGTGGAAAAGAAAGCTACTTGCACATTAGTGATTCATATACCTAAACCAGGGGTTGAAATTCAAAATTTTTCCCTACTGTCTCTGTGGGTGTGGCTTAGTGGGGACTCAGTCGCTAAAAGGAAGAAGATGTGTGAGCATGGGCGGGGCCAACCAATTCAAATCGTCCCTATCACCTCTCCGAACTGATTAAAATCTTCCCTTCCACTTCTCCTGAGGTGGTGTGAGGTGGTTGAATTTCACCCCTGACCTAAACTCTTTTCCACCTCCTTCTGTTCAATCATGTCTAAGCTCAGAAAACTGCCTGGAGAAGACCCTATAGTTTTTCTTGGGAAGGTTCTTCAGAAGCGGTTTGCCATTGCCTCCTTCCTAGGAATGAGACAGAGTGACTGGCCCACAATCACTCAACTGGTTTTCATGCCTATGATGGAACTAGCACACCTTGTTTTTTTGGGTTCTAGCCTGGTGCCTTAACCACTACACCAAACTGGCTCTCATATCTAAGCTGTCCTCTAAGCAATTTCCTGTAGCCGATAGAATCCTGGAGACGAGTTGCTCTTTAACAAGTGAATGAGCTATAATTCAGCCGCCTCTTCTGTTTTAGCAGTTACATTAATTAAAAATGAGAGTTCAGGAACAGGTTTCCCTGCTTTGTTTGAGATCTTTGTGTGTGTGTGTGTGTGGGTGGGTGTGGGTGTTAAAAGTACCAGCAATAATAAGCTTTGGATGATGAGGTTCCACTGCAGATTGTGAATGTAAAGGATTTCTAGTCGGTGTTACTAATTGTGTAGAACAGTAATACAGTCATCCAGAATATTTTAATTCAGTCTCCCTGATCTTTGATTTCTTATATTAAATTACAAGACTGTGCTGTTCCAGCACCAAGGCCATTAATCATTGATATTCTGATGTCCCCCAAAGTAACTGGACAAAATTAGACATGGAAAGAACAAGACTTGAAAGATGACTAAATTCTTATCAGAAATTACATGCATTTTTTTTATCTTCCTAGTTCTCCTTGATAGAATATTGTAATCTCTTTCAACACTTAAATATAGTATTTAAGACTACTATAATCATACTATTATTATACAGGTAGTCCTTGACTTATAATAGTTCATTTAGTTCAAAGTGACAACATCACTGAAAAAAGTGACTTACGACAATTTTTCACACTTACAACCGTTGCAGCATCCCGATGGTCATGTGATCAAAATCTGGATGCTTGGCAACTGACTCATATTTATGACGGCTGCAGTGTCTTGGGGGTCATGTGATCCCCTTTTGTGACCTTCTGACAATCAAAGTCAATGGGGGAAGCCAAATTCATTTAAAACTGTGCTACTAATTTAACAGCTGCATTGATTCACTTAACAACTGTGACAAGAAAGTTCATAAAATGGAGCAAAATTCACTTAACAACTGTGTCCCCAAGCAACATAAATTCTGGCAGAGGTGGTATTCAGCAGGTTCTGACCAGTTCTGGAGAACCGGTAGCAGAAATTTTGAGTAGTTCGGAGAACTGGCAAATACCACCTCTGACTGGAGATTTTACAGTATCCTTCCCCTGCCACGCCCACCAAGCCACACCCCCAGAACCGGTAGTAAAAAAAATTGAATCCCACCACTGAATTCTGGGCTCAATTGTGGCCATAATTCAAGGATTACCTTCTACATACTATTACTATTTCTCTGTAATCTTGCAGGTCACAGGACCTGTTCTTCATCACAGACAAATGAGATGGCATGTTTTTGAAAGCCTTTTTAAAGAAGATTATTTTCAAGAAAGTGGCAGAACTGTAATAAAAGAATCACCTGACCAATTGATCTTAGGTGCAACAGACCTCTGATGAAAAGGCAAAAAACAAAACAATTTTGCTGTTCTTAACCATCTCTATTAAAAATGATTATAGATAAATAAGCTATTTGATTCAGTATTTTTTTAAAAAAAATTATACTACTATTGTCAAATTACTACATAATCAAGGATCTTTGGGGGAATATGAAATACGTTTATTTTTCATGTGGTATCCTCCTTATTCAAAAGTGCATGGGTATGGGGTGCATTAAAATGAGTAAAATAGCAGATGTGGAATTGTGATCTAATCCTCTCCTTTTGCATATGAACGTGTCACCATCGTACACACACGTAAAAGGAGCATTTTACACTCAGCATTTTACAGATTTTGCTGCCCCCTGAATGTATCCAGAGATATGCACTAGGTAAACCCCCTTTTCCCCTTTTGCTTTGCATACCTTGTAAAGATAAGTGGAAACAGCCCTGAGATACTGGTCAAAGAGATGCCGCGTATGGAAAGGTGGGATAAGGGAGCGCATAACCCATAGCTGCGTAATGGGTGGAGCAATAGTCTTGGAAGGGAAGGAATCAATTATCCCTAATTAATCTGGCTTAAAAGTGATGGAAGGAGTTCTATACTTTCAGACTTGCAAGATTCTGTTAATGTAGATTTACAGTAAAGTAGAATTAGCTTATCTGGCCATACTTCTTGCCTGGTCTACCTGGTAAAATAGGCACACCTAAAGAAGAAATAGAAAAGCAATGCATAGAATCTCAGTCAGGCAAATGCAGAAAAGACTGACCTACATCATATTCGTCATCTTCTTTCAAATAATGTGTAAGATAATCTTAAAGAATCAACAACCCAGCAAAGACTGGATATACTGGAGATTATATGCAAAATGTTGTCTTCTTTGATATTGGACTTAGGAGTGAAGATTGGTGGCCTCCTGTAAAGAAATGATATAATATCTCTTTCAATATTTTCTTTTCTCTGTTTAAGTGCAATCACTCTCTCAGACGACACATCTGTCCCATGTGTCAAGTACCTATTTTTCATGCCCCACCTTCCAGGGTGATAGAATGTGTGTAGAGGCAGCAGTGCCACGTTGGGAGCTAGGCAAAGTCAGCCTCAGATAACAGTCCTTGAAGGATGGCAACACAGAAATCACTGATGTATCTTTTATCATATCAGAGGGCAGATTGAAAAAAAAACACAAAAGTTTAAATCTGACAATGGAAATGATTTCTTAGAAACGTTGGAGAATCCCTTGCCCAAGATGCTCAAAATTATTATTATTTTCTCCCCAAGTTAATTGTTTTACTCAAGGGTGGCATTCTACCAGTTCGGACTGGTTCTATAGAACTGGTTGTTATGATTCTGTGCAGTTCAGAGAACTGGCAAATCGTGCCCCTGGCTGGTCCCGCACCTCTCTGCCTTCCCCCCCAGTCAGTCCTTATTGCGCATGCGTGACATTGCGCACATGGCCACCACTGCTGACTGCGTTCTTCCCTGCCCAGTCACTCCTTAAGGTATTTCTTTTTCCTTCCAACGATCAGCTGTTCCAAGATCAGCTGTGCCAATATCCCTTTTGCTATCTTACTGCGTCACCCAGGAGGCTTCCCTGAGGTCCAGGAGGTAAAAAAGGGCGCATGGGAGGGTGCTGCGCCCTCCCCCCCGGTACTCCTTTTTTTCCCTTCTTAGGCCTCAGGGAAGCCTTCTGGGAGCAAAAATGCCCACCCAGTCACATGACCATGCCCACCTAGCCACATCCACAGAACCAGTTGTTAAAAAAATGGAATCCCACCCCTGGTTTTACTGCATCATAAAATGCAAAGGGTACATGATAGAATAACTGAGTATAATGGCATTTATACAATAGAAATTAGACATTTTTTTAAAAAACTATAATGATTTAGATTACTTAAACTTTTAAAGTTGTATCAGTGTTCGGTATGATTTCTAAAATTTAATGAACCTATAGTTGATTAAGTATGGCATTGCTAATACCAGTTGCAAAATACATTTTGTACTGTTTATTTATTGTGATTTATAAATGAAAGGAAAAAAGAAAAAAGAAGGATTTGGTTAGAAAAAATAGATAGGTATTTAATTGTTTTTTTTTAATTGTGAGAAAGGTTTTTGTTTGAACTTAATATTAAATGCTGGACTGTTTATTTATTGTGATTTATAAATGAAAGAGGAAAAAGGAAAAAGAAGGAATTGCTTGGAAAAAAGAGATAGGTATTTAATTTCTAACTTTCCCCTTCTTTACATTCTGATGTGCAGTGTTTATAAACATTTAGACCCCTTAAAAACCATAATGTAAGTATTTGCTTTTTCCTTGCTATGTAATACAGTATATTATGTATAAGGAACCGTTCTTGTTTGAATTTGGTTTAAATTTCTGTTGTGGATAGATGCTGTTAGTTTTGCCATTGTTGCATGTTCTTAAATCCTTAAGTTACCAATCAAATATTGTCATTGTTCTATCTATCTTTCAAAGTTGGGTAATGGTTATTTTCATAACCATGACCATATATCTCCAAAAAAAAAATGTGTTTCTTGTTAATATAGTCTGGAGTTATACCTAGGAAAAAAAACACACACTTGTGATTTCATTTCAAATTTGATTTCTAAATTCTTAAACTGAGCAGAGGTTAGATCTGATGAATGTCTGCTTCTGTAGGCACAGTGGTTAGAATGCAGTATTGCAGGCTGATTTTGCCCACAGCACGGAGTTCAATTCTGACTGGCTCAAGGTTAACTCAGCCTTCCATTCTTCCCAGGTCGGTATAATGAGGAGCCAGATTATTGGGTGCAATATGCTGACTGTGTAAACCACTTAAAGGGGGCTGTAAAACACTATGGGAGGGGGTCTATTGCTACTGCTATTCTTACTCTAATTCTGGTATACAAAATTTGGATTAAAGCATTCACTGTCTGGATCTTTTTATATTTATTCTTCTTTATTTAAACAATAATGCTTTGCTCTTGCAATTTAATAGGCATTAATTAGAGTGGTTTCCAACAGTTAAAAAGAAAGTAAAACAACAGAGAGAAAGCTTGCTAGAATATGTGGGTGTTCACGTGCATGTTTCGACCACTAATGGGAGGAAAGTAATTTAAAGAAAATGTTAATTTAACTTTTGGCTTAGCCCTGTCTTTCATCATCTCCAGCCATGCCTCTCCTTTTCTGATATAACTACAAGAAAGATCTATGAACAGCCCGTGAAGTAAGCCCACTAATTTCCTCATTGAATTTCCCCTTAAAACATTCCACATTTTAAACAAAAGATAAACCCTTTTCATCTATGTATATCTATGGCTAGGTATAAGAGAAAGATTCTACAATCAAATCCTAGGAATGCTAGATAGTAATAGCTATTACTTGGACATACTGAATGTGCAGAATTACTATTAATGTTTCATTCTAAGTCCAATCAATTTATAAAATATAGCACAAATTATTCTGCTAACTGAAGTTCTTAAATCAGACAACATAGAAGTACTTCTCTTTAATAATATGTACATGATCAGATTAACAGAATTGGAAAGGAACTTGGAGGTCATCTAGTCCAACCCGTGGTTCAAACAGGAGAGTCTATACCAGGGGTCTTCAAACTTGACAGGTTTAAGACTTGTGGACTTCAGCTCTCAGAATTCCTCTTCCAGTCATGTTAGCTCAGAAATTTTGGGAGTCCACAAGTCTTAAACTTGGCAAGTTCAAAGACCCTTGGTCTATACCATTTGAGACAAATGGCTATCCAGTCTCTTCTTAAAAACCTCCACAACTTCTGAAGGCAACCCATTCCACTGGTTGATTGTTTTCAACGTTAGTATAAATTTCTAGGTTGCTTCTCTCCTTGATTAGTTTCCATCCATTGTTTCTTGTCTTGCCTTCTGATGCTTTGGAATATAGATTGACACCTTCTTCTCTGTGGCAGCCCCTCAATCATAAAATATTTTTTAAAAAAATACAATTTGTGTATCCTTCAGAACACCCACAATGAGTTTCCTAAAGGGACCAGTGGTAAGTCTGGACTTGTCAAAGATTATGAAAAGGCCTTTAGATAAAGATGATAGATTTTGCTTTAATTAATATAAGATGGGAATATATTCTTGAACAGTTTGAGGAATTTCTCCCAGCAAATTCCTCATCTGAACTGGCTCCAGGTCAATAGCCTATTGGAGCACCAGATGGACTCAATGTGAATTGGTGGTGATCCAATAGTGGTTGGATGAACAAGGAATGGATGGGTATGACAGTCTCCATCTCTGTCTCTCTTTCTCACACATAAACACACAGAGAAAAACAGACTGACTTTTGCTCTCGTTTTCTTTCTTAACATATTTTTGCTTCTCCCTAAGCAAGCAGGGTGTGGGTGAAGCAGAAACAGCTTTTATCAATAGTCTGAACCAATTTCCTTCAGAGGGCTTTTTGAAATTATGCCAAAACTACAAGTAACTTTAGAGTTACAGATTCACACATTGAGTCAGATTTAAAAAAAAAAATAGCTCACACTGATACTAATAAAAGCATGCATTATGACAAACTAATTGTTGCATATATGGGACATTTTTTTTCTGAGCAGGTCATCTTGTTGACAGATCTGGGCAGATTTGAGAGAGGAATAAATCACAATGACTCCTGACCAGATTGAAATATCCTGAGGTTTTAGTAGAGATGCAAAATTTAAAGATGAACATAGATACAGTCTGTGTACATCCGCAAAACTATATGTTATCTTTTAACAATTTCTCATAAAACCATAGAAAAGCAGGTCCATTCTAGAGCCACTTAACATTCTTTAAAATGTGGTAGGATTGATACACATAGAAGAAGCAGTTTTGCTTTCAAATGTTATTTGAGTATTGTTTTTTAACATGTCATTGATACATATTTTTAACTGAATCTCTTCGTTTGAAATTTTATATTTGCCATTCTTTTCTATTTCATTACACCTGAAACAAAACCATCCCATTCTAGGTTGCCATCATTTTTTCCTATGAAAGCCAAAGAGAACATTGGGATTCAGACTGATCGTTCATATTTGAATGAAATGAAAAATAATTACATTAATATAATTATGTGACATAATTATAATACTTTATTTGGAAGATACAAGTGAAATAACATAGGTATTATTTTTTCTAAATAAATGCTTAAATTAAATGTCCTATACATGAAACACAAGATAGGATCTTTAATTTGTTGGATGCTTTCACATCGAGAGTTCTAATGTTATAATTTTAGAGAAATTGTCTCCAGCTGAATGTATGAATTTTGGCAGCACGATATCCTATCCTATTGCTTACTAAAGTGGATGGGAACTAAATTAGTTGTAGAATCAAACTATTTCAGGGTATCAGTTTGGGAAACTGTTCTAAACATAATGGACTTTTCTTAACATTCTTGCACGTGAAAGTTTTAATAGTGCCACTTTTGATTTTGCTACTCTTACTGTCTCTAAACTGCTTATTCTGAGTATACTTAGCATAACTAAGACTTTCTGCTGTAAGCATGTCAAAGCATATTCTTAGACACATCGTTAGTTAGAAGGACGTGGTCATCTTAAGCAGATGAACCTGAGGCTGATGAAAAGATAGCAGATGGGCCATTAGCTGTATTATCTCTGGAAACAATCTGTTGGCCACGTTTATGGAAATTTTCCATATTTTTATATGAATTTTTGCTGAAACCCCTTTGAACTTGGCCTAATTTTTTGGTTACCTTGATCATGACATGAACATTTATTTTATATTTCTTTGGCTTCTTGGATTTTAGAGATTTTTCTTATTTGTTTTGATATTATTATTTTCATAAATGACAATTTAAAAGCTATGTAGGATAAGTTACCTACAAATACATTCATAGCCTTTCAAAACAATGGTCAGAATTTTTCTTGTTTGTCTATATATATATATATATATATATATATATATATATATATATATAACACACACACACACACACACACACACACACACATATACATATACATATACATATACACATATACATATACACATATACACATATACACATACACGCACCACGCACGCACACACACACACACACACATATATATATACACACATATATATATATACACACACATACATACATACATATATATATATATATATTTCTGAGGTATATATATAGTATATATATATATATATATATATTTATATATATATATATATATATATATATATATATATATATATATATATATATATATATATATATATATATAGTATTCAGCTTTGTTCGGGTATTTTCCCACGTTTTGGCAGAAACTCATCTGCCATCATCAAGCTTCTGTATTGTGTTCGTCTGTGAGTCAGACTTTCACAGCTCTTTCTGTTTTAAATTTGGGGCTAGCCTCGTGCTGTGCCAGAATGGTTTTTTCTTCATCCTGATTGGTTGGGAGTCTTGGTCTGTGTTTATTGGTCTTGGAGTTTGCTGAGTTCTGCTTGATTGGTGTTTCTAATATCTTCTGTCTGTTTTGTGGCAAATATATATATATATATATATATATTTGAAATTTTGTGTTGCCAAATACAGCACACCGGTGCCTGATTATGTAAAAGGGATTTATATGTACAGATAATCTTTGAGTTGCGAATGTAACACAGCCTTCCAATTACATTTGGAACCCGAAGATTCGTAGGATTGAATGAAGTAACTTGAACATGATCACTCCTTTCTTTGCCCACACATTTGCTAATCGAATGCATGGGTCATTAAATGCATTAAGATATCTCAGGGTGGGGAAAGCCTAGTGCTTCTGATCACCCAAGGCCTCCCCAAACTCACTCAGATATCTCATGCTTCCCCCCACCATCCTACCTGACCGGGTCACTTATCTTACTTAGATCTTGATGATCAATGGAGCTGTCTCCTCTTCAGCCTCTCTGCTGCAGTTTTATCTTGAGCAAGCAAGGCCCCCATTCACAATGGCAAAGGGCTTTCCTCAAGGCCTTTACCACCATAAACGGAAGCCTGGAGGGATGTGTGTGCCCCTCCTGGGCTCCATTCTCCATTCTCAGCAGCAAAGACCTTGAGGAAAGGCCTTTGCCATTGTAAAAGGAGGCCTGGAGGGACATGCATCCCTCCCAGGCTCAATCCTTGATGGCAAAGGCCTTGAGGAAAGTCCTTTGATGCTGTAAATGGAGGCCCTGAGAGATGCACGTCCACCTCCTGGCCTCCATTCTCAGCAGCAAAGGCTGTGAGGAAAGGCCTTTGTCACTGTAGACAGAGGCCCTGAAGCCTCCATTCACTAAAGATCTTAAAGACCAAAAGAGGCCAAGAAACTGAAGGCTCTTCACAAAGTGAGTCTCCCCAGTCCCAGTCTTTGTGGCCACCTTGCGGGAGGGTTGTGTGGAAATAGGCAGGGTGGACGTTGCAGTGCACTGGTGCTATTTTACCAGTTCGGCCCTGTTCTGGCATACTGGTAGCGCCAAAGATCAGCTGAGACCGAACCGGTTCTCTCTGACGAGCTGCTGTTGGGCCTACCCACCTGCCTGGGTTCCCATACTGACCTTTATTCCCTGCTTTTGAAGTGCAGCTGCTTTGTGTAGCACTGCAGATTGCCGCACGTCAGCTGCTGAATCTACAGGGAGAATTCAGGATTGCAGGAGGTGAGTAGGAAAGCCTCTGCGCGTGCGCAAAATGAGCGTTTGGCACACACGCACGCAAAATGTGTGCACCTGCAAAGAGTGCCCTCCAAGCCACACCCACTGAACCGGTGGTAAACCACTTTGAAACCCACCACTGTTGCAGTGCCTCTGTGATTGTTCTTAAGAGTGAACGACTGCCATGGTGCTGCAACATTTGTAACTTCAGGATTCTTGCAAGTGCTGGGGGGGGGGGGGTTATGTTGTAACTTCAAATGGTCACTAAGTGAACTATTGTAACTCGAGAATTACCTATAATGAGGGATCAGGTGCAAGTAGCACATTCAAAACCAGTTAGAACATTAGAATACTTGATGCAGTCATGCTTACATAGGATTTATAACTTATATACTTTAGACTGACTGATACAGCTTGGTGTTTTGATCTGGAATTAAATATTTGGAAAGGTGCTTTACATAATTACAATTACAGAAAAGAGGACTCATTGTCACTGGGATACTATTTTTTGGGGGAAAAATTATGTATCACAGTGGCTATCCTTGTAATGGTTTAATGAAACTGTTGGATTTATTTTTTGATTCAGATCTGACTTCATTTGAGGCAATTGCCAATATACATATGCCTTTACCTCCAAGCCTACTTCATTTTGGTAAACTTCACCATGTCTATCCCTTTCTGCTACTGTATTATTCATATAACTTATACATATTTATTTATTATTCTTACTATTTATATAAGCTACCTTATAGGGGAGATAAACAGCATAAAAATTTAATAAATAAATAAATTATTATGGTTTTTAGATTTTTTTTTTTGGGGTGGGTGGGTGTCTGTTTTTATTGGCTGTTTTATTTATTGTTGTGTCCCGACAGTTCTTTGGGGGAAGATGCCCAGCTACTGATAAAGAAATAAATTTACAAAAAGTAAATTTCATAAAGACAAACTAGACAAACTATCTCATTATTTCTTGTATGGAAAAATGCAAATAATTATTCTATATTGATAAAATAATTAAGGAATCAGGCTTAGTTTGAACTGGGCCTGGCTGAGTTCTAGAAATTAATGCCTGGGAAATTCAAGTTGTTGACAGCATCAAGTCCATAGTGGAGCAGTTAAACAGCTGAGGGCCCACTGGCTTTCTTCTTTGTCCATAAAAGACCACAGTGGAAGCAAATGAAGATTGTAGAAACTGTGAAGTGCCCAAGCAATCTTTTCTATATTTTTGTTTTATTATTTTTTTAAAAAAAACCTCAATGAACTTACAGCAGTAGCGAACTTCCTAACCAATAGTATCAACACTTTTAATTGTGCCCATGTCAATGGTGAGATGGTTGCAAACCAGGAAACTTTGAAATCAAAAGTTAAGATCACATCTGGATGTAATATATTAATACTTAATATTGCACACTCAGAAAAAAAAGTTTGATCAAAATTATAAAGAGGAGACTTAGAATAGGCCCCTTTTAATGAAGGGATGAGACCTTCCTAGGGAAGTGCCCAAATAGTTATCCCTTTCATCTGCATTTTGTCAAATGAGTACCTTGCTTGTAATCGAGCGAGCATTTGAGTGACAGGTAGATCTATGAATTGCCACAGCCCACGGACAATGCATACTTCTTGGATAAGCAATTTTTAAAAATTATTCTATATAATGGAGCAAAAAAGAAAATGTTGCCAGAAAAATGAATAGATTAGATCTGCTTGAAACTTGCTCTCTGCCTGATCTTTTTCTAAAATTAAATATGTAAATATATTAAAAATAAATAAATAAGACAGTGCCTTGATTAAGATCAATTTTGATGATAGGAGAGTGAAGGGATTAGTTCTGTTTGTTCTCCTGGATGAGAAAAGTGATTCTCATTTATTAAACAAAACATAATCCAGATTTAATATCATAACTATTGTTTACAGTAATTTAAAATCCCCCCCCCAAATTGCTGCCTTTTTATTAAAATGACAGTGATAATAACAATGGGACAAAACAACAAAATGGGATTCAGCAAGCAAAAGAAAATGTGGCAGAATATACATATATGATCACAAAGAGAAACACCAACATTTCAAATAAGCGTGCTCAAGTTTACTTCCCAGAATGTTATTTTTCCCTTTTTTCAAAAATACAAAATTTAACTTGTTTTTCTCTCTTAAAAAGTATTGCCAAAGCAGCGTTCTATGGATGGAGCTAATCTAGAAGAGCCGTGGTGGCTCAGTGGTTAGAGTACAGTACTGCAGGCTTCTTCTGCTGACTACTGATTGCCAGCAGTTCAGCAGTTCAAGTCCCACCAGCTCAAAGTTAACTCAGCCTTCCATCCTTCCAAGGTCGGTAAAACGAGGACCCAGATTGTTGGGGGAAATATGCTGACTTTGTAAACCACTTAGAGAGGGCTGTAAAAGCACTGTGAAGGAATATATAAGTCTAAATGCTATTGCTATTAGGAAAAGTTTGGAAATATAGTAATGAAATAGTGTTTGGAATAAGATCTGAATAAAAGTCTTTGCTGAGTTTAAGTGCCAAATCATCCTTGCGGATAAGCTAATGCATTGCTATGGGCTACAGAACTATTTAAACTTTTATAACTTGCGGGGGCGGGATTTCATTGGCTTAGAGATGCTGATTAGCTTCAGTATTTATGGTATTAGAAGCTGGTCTTTTAGTCTCCTGAAGCCATGTCACAGTAGAGGGTACATAGTGCCTCAAGGGAAAACAAAACCAGTCCTCTGCTAGGCAAACTCTGCACTTAAACTCCAGAACACGGAAAGAATCACTACATGGGTTCAATACAATGATGGGATTCAACATTTTTTACTACTGGTTCTGTGGGCATGGCTTGGTAGGCATGGAAGGGGAAGGATACTGTAAAATCTCCAGTCAGAGGAGGTATTTGCTGGTTCTCTGAACTATTCAAAATTTTCACTACCAGTTCTCCAGAACTGGTCAGAACTTGCTGAATACCACCTCTGGTTCAATAGGAGCTTTTATGCAGTTTCTCAGGTCAAAAGCAAACACAACTTTCCCTACAATTGCAATAGGAGGAGACTACAAAGCCCCAGAAAAAGAAACCACTGCTTTAAGGCATTTCAGAGGAAGCTAGGTTTTCCTCCTGCATAACCTGAAGTAGGGGGTTGTCACCTTTGTTGTAAACTGTGGTAATTTTCAGTACTTTTGCTGCTGAAATTAGCACAGAGAAGGTGATTTGAGGATTGTGATGATCATATGCCTGGTAGTTAAGTTTGGGAAGTCCTCTCAGAAAAATATGGTGACCCCTAGAAATATGGAGTGAACCTCCTGGAGAATCATTGACCTTCAGCATCTGTTCCTTTAAATCTAAACTGAGCAGGATTTAAAGCATCCAAGCAGGGGTGTCAAATTGGCGGCCTACGGCTGGATGCATCACGCACAGGCCACACCCACCCGTTCCGCAAAGGCCAAAAACATCACAATATGTCACAATGCGTGACATGACGCGATCGATTTTGATACCATGTTCTATAGTATAAAAGAGAAAAGGAAAGTTTGTAATGCACGTGGCCTCTATTTACTTTTCCTAAGTTTGTGTGTGTGATTGTGCTTTTCCTACAGTGTTTGTATTTGGAACCTGCCACTTCAATTCAGTCTGATATTGCAATTCCTGAACTTGTATTTAGTAGATAAGCTCCACCCTATTTAGTTTTCTAAATGCTTAATATTTAAGGATGTTCCTGCAGAGAAGAATAGAAATCTGGGATGTCTACTTTTTTTCAGTAAGTTCTTAACATAGTTGTTAAAAATCATTGTAACTTGGCTGGGTTGTGTGATGACTGGAATGGTAGGTAGTGATTTTTGGTTTAAAATGAGGCATAACTGGTATTAGGAAAAGCAGAACACTTTATTTTGAAGCTCACATAACACTACACAACTAGAATTGCCGGAATTTACCCTAACATCATACAATATACGGGCAATGAACTTTTAGAGCTCTTATAAAATGATTTAAAAAGGAATTCACACCTAATATATTTACTAGTCCTGTTAATTAAGTCAAGGAGCAAAATAATGATAGCTTATGTAAATTTTGTGTTTTTAAAGAAATTGTCAAGTTATTTTAATCTTAAACCTGCTACCCTGAATCCCAAGGATTTTTTCTGAATGTTTTGATTGCTCAGTGTTGTATCATGCAGACTATTTCTGCCTGATGATCCATGAGGAGCAAAAATCAAGGTGCTATAAATTGAAACATTCAAAATCAGTTTTCAATTTCCTTCCCTTTTTAGAGGCTCCAGGCATGTCTCTGGAATGGATGATCAAGAGCACAAAATGGAGAGAATGTTCAAAAACCTTATCCTTGTTAACGGATTAAAACTTATTCATAGAATAAGCAATGTGTGCATGGTCACATGTTTGTCTTTAACAATTGTTTTCAGGGGCTGTCACAGAGAAGAAGGAGTCAACTTATTCTCCAAAGTGTCAGAGGTCAGGACAAGAAGTAACAAATAGAAACTTATCAAAGAGAGAGATCCAATCCAGAATTAAGGAGAAATTTCTTGTCAGTGAGAAAAATTAGTCAGTGGAATGACTTGCCTCCAGAAATTGTGGATGCTCCAACCCCGGAGGATTTAAGAGGAGATTTGTATGGAATAGAGAAGATCTATTGCCATGGGAAGGGGGTTGGGGTAGAAGACCTCCAAGGTCCCATCTAACCCTATTATTCTATGTTCTGTGTTCTCCAGTAAAAGCAGAGTGCAGTGAACAGTTGCAGAACTGTTATCTCTGGGCAGTACTACAGTCATGTCTGTCCGTCCGTCTGTCCGTCCATATGTCCATCCATTTATCCATTTATTTATTGAATTTATTTGCTGTCCATCTTGCCACAAAGTGACTCTTGTGTTTTTCTTTCCAGCTCACTTCTGGAAGCAGAAGTGATTCTACGGATGAAACTGGCTGGAGCCACTAACCAGAGGGAAGTAAGATGCAGCAGGATCCTTTTGGTAATAGTACTTTTACTGTTAAATAAGACCCATCTGAATGAACATGGGACAGTCTTCTTGTATCCATTTATCTGCTTTGCTCTCAGAAGTGCTTCTGGATAAGCAAGGCAGGATTCAGGTGCCATTCAGGAAGAGGGTAAAGGAGTGCTAGAAGCACCAGTGGAGTGAAAACACCTGTTTGCCTTCTTATTTATTTAGAAAATTTAACGGCTGCCCATCTTACCTCAGAGAAACTGTGGGTAGCTAATAATAATAACAATGCTTGCTACTTCTGAAGAAAGTCCTAAAACAGCAAAAGAGGGGAATCCCAGTTTGTTTTTATCTTCTTATCTGTATTTCTAAGGTCAACTATATGGGTCAACTCCATATAGTTGTGATGAACTATATTATTTTAAGAGAGAATTCACCATATATATCACTCTTATATTTACAAAATTACTCCAAACATTCCAATTTGGCTGTTCCTGCTTTTCTAAAATAGAAGTTTCCAAGCAGAATTTTAAAAGCCATTAAAAAACAGCAACCCTATTAGCACTCACAACCTATTTTATTAATGGATATAACCGCATAATTTGAATGAGAATACCTATGTCTATATAGGACAGTGTAAGAGGGTAGAAGAATAATTTCCTTTATAAATTATCAAAAGGAAAAGAAATAAGGCTATAATACCAAGGAAAGGCGGCTTAAAACATTTTTAAAAAGAATCCATTTATATACAGATAGTCCTTGTTTTACAATCATTCATTTAGTGACTGTTCAAAGTTATAATGACATTGAAAAAAAGAACTTATGACCATCTTCACACTTATGACCATTGCAGAATCCCCAGGATTGTGTGATCAAAATTCAGATGCTTGGCAACTGACTCATATTTATGATGCTTGCTGTCTCCCAGGGCAGAGGTCTCCAACCTTGGCAACTCTAAGCCTGGAGGACTTCAACTCCCAGAATTCCTGGCTGGGGAATTCTGGGAGTTGAAGTTCTCCAGGTTTAAAGTTGCCAAGGTTGGAGACCCCGGTCCCAGGGTCTTGTCATCCATCACCTTTTGTGACCTTCCCAGCCAGCTTCCGACAAGCAAATTCAGTGGGGGAAACTAGATTTACTTACCAAATGCACAATTCCCTTAACAACCGCAGTGGTTTCCTTAACAACTGTGGCAAAAAATGTCATAAAATGGGGCACAAGTCACTTAACAACTGCCTTGCTTAACCACGGAAATTTTGGACTGAGTTGTAGTGGTAAGTCAAGGACTATCTGTGATCATGCACTTCTTCAGAAATCAGTCTGACTAGAAAAGGATGCATGATTCAAATTTTACTGTTATTTGCCGGTCAGCCATTTCATTATCCAAGAGACTCTTCTTCATTTGGAAGATGGATTTATGTGTCTGTGGGCAAATAATTCTGGGTCATCATTTCAAGTTAGTCCTAGTCACTACAAAAAGATGGCAGAATTCTAAACAGGTAAACACTGACTGTACCATATATTCCCCCAAACTAGAAAATAAACATAATGGGCTTGGCTGCTCACTCCAAAACACTCTCGTGCATGACATTTTGAAAAAAGAGGAAAAAAGAAAGGAATCTCTAAATTCAATTTACAAAGCTGTGGACTAATTTACTTCAGTATTACCCAAAATTCATAGGGTTCAATTCTTCCCTGTTGGGGTTTATTGTTTTGCTGATATTCTTTGTAGTACTGATGTTTTTCTCAAGCTGAATTTTAAGGGGGCATCTGCATTAGAACCCTAGCTATTAGAAGGTGATTGAACTTCTTCCTCTTGAAAAATAAATGTAAACTAAAAATTATACCAAAGCAAAAACCCAAATGACTCAGGGTGTTTTACATAATAAAAAGTCAGAACAGAAAGATGTTCCTGAAAAGATAACATATAATAAAAGAAAATTATGACAAACTAAATCGTACAAACCACCTACCCACTATTGAAGGAAATAGCCCTGTGTTCAATGCCTATGGAACATCAGCAGGGTGGAATGTTATTGAATTAATGTCTACACCAGGGGTCTCTAACTTTGGCAATTTTAAGACTTGTGAGTTTCAACTCCCAGAATTCCCCAGCTGGCATTGAAATGGTCTTAAAGTATGACATCACATTTATAAGATAATTGATCTTCTATTTGTTGGCATCAATTATTCTCTTACATACAGATCAACCACCTCCACAAATAGGATGAGATAAAACGAAGAGCTTTACATCCCTTTCCTTCTTCCTTTAAAAAGGAGCTGTGCTGGAGCAGTGGTTAGAACCTCTGCCCACAACCTGGAATTTGATCCTGACAGGCTCTATGTTGACTCAGCCTTCCATCCTTCCAAGGTGGATAAAATGAAGAGCCAGATTGTTGGGGGCAATGTGCTGATTCCGTAAACCGCATAGAGAGAGCTGTAAAGCATTGTGAAGCGGTATATAAGTTTAAGTGCTATTGCTATTACTTTAAGAATATAAAATAGAAGTAGAGGAAATAGAGGTGGAACAAGAAGTGGGAAAGCTGTACCCCACCCCCCAAAAAAAAACAACACAAAAAACAAACCCTGAAGCAAACCCAAACCCAAAGGGCAACAAGGACCTTCTTTTGCCAGTGAATGTTCCTAAAATTCTGAATATAAGATAAAGGACTATTCACATGATTTATTTGAACATGTTTGTGTTGTCCCCAATTCAGATCTGAGCCTGGTGCTGAAGCCAATGATGAACGCCAGACATGAGGTGCAGGTTTTCTGATTGCTTTTTATTGGAGCACTCCAAGGAAAAGGGCTCCTGGTCAAAATGCCAAGAGGATTAAGTAAATTTTATACATTTTTCACAACAAGAGAAGGCGGGACAAAGCACAATAACAAGAAATATCATCTAATAAACATTTTAGTAATAATTCTACAATTTATTCTATTGGTCTCTAACTGTCCCTATTCCTAGGTCTTGGCTAATGAAATCCCTAGGAGTTATCTAATGTTCATTTGATTTGCTGCAGGGCAATCTCTATTTCTAACTTTTAGCTAAGGTATGCAAGTTGGCTAGCTTGTATTACTTTTATCAGCTTTCCAATTAGCCAAGATTGTTACAACAGTTACATCTGCATATCTTCTGTGGATAAGGATTCTTTGTTCTTGCCAGGCAGACATCATAATTACAGGATTCCTGATTTACTTTGAAGTGTGTGCCATGACCTGGCTTAATTTTAGTAGATGGCCCAACATTTGTACATGTTATTTAAAAAGTTATATTATGACAAATTCACTGAACATCTAGATAATAAATACAACAATAAACACTGTCTAAACCCACAGAAAATAAAAAGCTGTACTATACAGGCACCTAGGCTACATGATCTAAAATACTTAGAAGGCTTGAATAAAGAAAAAGTTAATTCTCTTTTCCTCCTGGAAAACTCTCCTGTAATTGAAGTGCCACTGCCACTAATGCTCACTTTGTTTTACCTCATTTAACGAAGAAGTGCTTAAGCTCATGATAGATTTATACAGGAGAAAGTGTTTAAATCCCAGATTTAGTTACTTTCATTTAATAATCTTGTGGTTCTAATTAGATTGACTACAATTTCTGAATTGTTTTTATAGGTACAACACATAGTAATGTTAGAACTTCTAGTTTCTGAAAAAGGTTAAGAAAAAAACATGAACCTCTGAAAAATAGCAATTATATTCTTTTTTTTTTTTTGTAACTTTTATTTGAGTTTTCACAAAGAGAAAAAAAAATACAAATAAAACATCTTTTTTGAAAGTAGTGTAATCCTGGGTTACATTTCTTCGTACAGACACAAATTCAGGTTCATGCTCATTTTTATATTCTATTCCATATCTTATTACTATTTTACATTTTCTACATAGCTTCTCCCCTCTTTTAATTTTCTCAATTTTATTTTAATTATCTCATCTCAATTCAAATCATTGTATTTATATTTTTTGTCTGTCCTGTTTCAATTATCTATTATCTTTTCTCATAAAACAAAATTTCTCCTGTAGTTACTGATTGGAATATGACGCCTTTATATCTTTTCCCTAAAGTTGCAACATTCAATATAATACATAACTTCCATTCGGATTCTGCTTGGTACATTCTTAAAATACACACTGTATTCTTAAAAAAAGAAAAAATTATAAATGTATATAATTAAAACAACATTCCATTCCAATTCAATTCTATCATTAATATTAATATTCATTAAAGTCTTAACATCTTTAACATTACTTTTCAATTAAATATCATACTTCTATGGGAACAATTATAAGCTTTCCATAGTTAATTCTCCCCCCCTTCACTTATATTTTATAAAACATTAACTAATTAAAATGTTCCCGTTCCTTCCTAATTCAATTTTCTCATTTATTTTATTTCACTTATTTTATTCACAAACATTTCACTAAATTACACTAACTATTTTATCCCTCATTTTAATCATACGTTGTTTCCAATTTTCTAAAGTTATTTCTATTACTAATATAACAATACAATCTTATGTACCTTTACAGAATCCCTTTTTCAGTTAGATTTTCACCCATTATCTCTAAATAGGTCCTGTTTCTCTATATCTTGCTCCAGTCCTTTGTAACTTCTTTTCCTTTCCTTCTTCCCTCTCTTCTTCTCTCTCTCCTTTTTACCCCCTTGTCTCTCTACCTCTATTTCTCTCTTCTGTATTCCCCTTTTCTGTTGCTTTCCAGTATTATACTTATTTTTTGAATTATTTTTCTTTTCTTTGGTTGTTTTTTTAAGTCTTAAATTCTCCATTCTCTTTCCCCCCTTTCCTTTTTCTTCCCCACATAAAATTGTTTGTTCATTAAAGATGGCTTCTTCTTTGTCCCAGTCTTCTTGTTCTGCAGTCGTTTCTTGTTGTTTCTCACAGTTCCAAATCTCCATTTCTAAGAATTGAAAAATGAAGCCAAAAGAACCCTTCCCTTCTTGTGCATCTTCTTTGTACTTTTTAAGTTCCATTTTCAATTCATCCAGAAGTGGTGCCATTGTATAAATTTTTAAACAACCACCCGATTGATTTTAGTCATTCAAATATAATAACCAAGAATCCAAAGATCACCAAATAATCCAAATACATGCAAGCTGTTTCTTTTTTGCTCTTTTTTTTCCACTTTCTCTTCCTGGGGTTACTATTTAGTTGCAAAGTTTCAGTTAAAATGTCGAGGCTATCCACAAAATAGATTACGTTTCGTCTGTGCAAGAAGGGTGGAGCTAGCGCGCATCTTTGATCTGTGCGTCCCGCTCAGTCTGCATCTAGTCGTGCTAGTGGGAGGTTCGTATCGTTGCCTGTTATTCACAGCAAACGTTTGAAATGTGTGCTGCAATTGAAAATCCTCGGTTGTGAGGTGCGATCAGTGATAAGGTTTTTGTTGGCAAAAACCATAAACCGATTGAAATTTTTCGCCAACTGTGTGAAGTGTACGGGACAACATCATCACTGAAGGTGAGTGCGCCAATGGTGCATTAAGTTTAAAATGGCGAACTACGGCACTCGAGAAGTCCTGAATGCTTTCAAGTGGGAGATTTTCTTCATCCGCCCTACAGCCCGATCTTGCACCAAGCGACTACCACTTGTTTCCGAGGATGAAGACCTGGCTTGGAACACAGCGCTTTGACGCCTGAGATTTGAGCCAGTCAGTCACGCCCGCCCGCAGTTCCGCATCGTCATCAAAGCGCTGTGTTCTAAGCCAGGTCTTCATCCTCAGAAACAAGTGGTAGTTGCTTGGTGCAAGATCAGGGCTGTAGGGCGGATGAGGAAAAATCTCCCACTTGAAAGCATTCAGGACTTCTCGAGTGCCGTAGTTCGGCCATTTTTAAACTTAATACACCATTGGCGCACTCCACCTTCAGTGATGATGTTGTCCCCGTACACTTCACACAGTTGCCGAAAAATTTCAATCGGTTTATGTTTTTTTGCCAACAAAAACCTTATCACTGATCGCACCTCACAACTCGAGGGATTTTCAATTGCAGCACACTTTTCAAATGTTTGCTGTGAAATAACGGGCAACGATACGAACCTCCCACTAGCATGACTAGATGCAGACTGAGCGGCGGACGCACAGACCAAAGGTGGCCACGCTAGCTCCACTCCTTCTTGCTACAGACAAAAACGTAATCTATTTTGTGGATAGCCCTCGTATCTTTTAGAAGTCTTGTTGAAGTTTTACTGTAGATTCTTTTTAATTCCAGGCAGTCTCCTCCCTCTTCCAGATCCTGCCCTTATTCTTTTTCTCTCCCTTCCTGCTTATGAAAAAGAGAATTTTTAATGTCCAGAAATCTTTATTATCCCTTTGGCATTTTGTTTTATTTTCAGCTTAATTGCCTATTGATGTCAAAGCGGATTTTTCCGATTTCTTATTTAAGTCTCTTAGTTGTCAGTATAGGGAAGGAGAGAGAAGAAAAAAAAGCCAAACCTTTCCCTTTTCACTTTCTTTCACTGCTTCTGACTCTTTTTTGGGAGCGATGTTATTTTTTGTAAGTTTAAATTCCAGGGTACCTTAGTTTTTGCTTTTACAATTTAACCCGGTCAGCCAAAACTTTCACTTCTTATCTTCCTCCGGCACATTCTTTTCCGGTCGAGTTCTCCTTTGTGGTGGCCATTTCTGACCACCGCTGCAACCGCCTTCGGGAAAGGGAGTAATGGCCAGCTGAGAAGGAGAGATGCGGCTCTCCTCAACCCTGCTGGCGGTCTCCCCCCTCTTCACCACCTCTATGGGGTGGCTTAGCCCCGAAACCAGCCGGCTCGAGGCACTCCAGCGGCAAGCCCAGACAGAAACCGCGCACGATCGCAGATATCTGTCTGTCGCCGAAGCCCTTCAAACCGGAAGAAAAAAATATATGAACCTCTGAAAAATAGTAATTATATTCTATTTAATCTGTACCCTTTTATGGAAATCTGAACCCAAAATATCTTGTCTAGCTTGTCTTCCAAGTACAGCTTCTGTCCTCCTGAATTATATTTCAATGATAGGAAAATATCTGTATGCTTACTATAGGAAACAAGCCTACAAATCATCACTAATATATAACTATAATCAAAGCAGGGAAACTCTTGTATTCAAAACTTGTGAAAAAGAAATAATAGCGTGCATACACATTTACATAATTAGTTATGTTCTAATAAGAACAATTATTCTGTATTCTTGGTCTTTAGCATCTCAATGCAGAAAGGCATGCTGTAGACATGGCTCAGTTTATTCTATTAACCTGACTAGGGATTTACTGATTTAAGAGTGTTCATGCTTTCTGAACTTTAGGCATGGTGTTTTCCTAGAATGACAAGATGAATTGTTTGAGGTGAAAGGTGATTTGGGAATATTCACCGAGAAAGCAGTTTTCCAATGCCTTAAGATTTGAGTAGGTAATACAGTACAATAGACTTTAAAGTCACTGAGCAATCTTTCTGTTAATAATATATATGATTGAAAAAAAATAGCATTTTATGTCAATCTTCTGGTACATCAATAGATTTATCAAATTAGATAAGACAAAACTGACACCAATAATTTATGTGCAATAACATTGTCTTACTGGGGGTGGGGGGGGGGAATCTCAGTAAAAGCATGGTTTTATTATTTGCAATGTATTTATTTATTTAGCGTGTGGCTTTTATTTGCAAATAGTGTCAGGTCCTACAGTTTCCTCCAATTATTTTGTATCTGTGTCTTTCTTAGACTGTATTTAACCCAGAATCTGATTGATGCAGTTAATTTTTCAGTCTAATATGACTTTTTGTGATCATATCTAATGATAATTTTTAAAGATATCTTTACTTCTTTCATAATATGTTACATGGTAACTAAAGGATTGTCCCTAATGTAACAATCTTTGTAAAACCATGCTTCTGAATAAAACTGGAAAATACACTTAATTTATCTAACCCAGTAAAATTTTTGCACAATTAAGATTGTGAACCATCTGGAAGCTGATTAATTATTCTACCTTCTAATTCATGTTTCAATTTACTGATTAAAGTCTGCCTTCCCCAGTCTGAGACCATCCAGATAGGTCGGGACTAGAACACCCTAAATTGCCTGCCAGCATGAGGGGGAAAAATTAATTAATTGAGATTCTGGGAAAAGACAAAATGCCACATTAGGAAAGGGATTAAAAGTGAAACTGCCAATATTGCAGTACAATCTGCCTTTAAGTCAGTGTTGACTCCTGGCAGCTTTCTTAGCAAGGCTTGCTACTGCTTCTTTCCTAGGGCAGGGAGAGAGCTTTGTGCCCAAGGTGGGATTAGAACTCACACTCTCCTAGTTTCTAGCCAGATGCCTTAAACCAGGGATCCCCAACCTTTTCGACGCCGCGGCCCGGTTCCGGCGCGTCAGCTGGGCGCCATGGCCCGGTTCGGCGTCAGCTGGGCGCCGCCATCTTTTTTGACGAAAAATCACTTCCGGTGACGTCACGGAAGTGATTTTCGTCAAAAAGCGGCGCAGCGCTTGGTGAGCTTTTCGGGTAGAAATGGCTTTCTACCCGGAAAAGCTCACCAAGCGCTGGCGCCACCATCTTTTTGACGAAAAATTGCTTTTTTACCAAAAAGATGGCGGCGCCCAGCAACCAGCGGCCCGGTAAGGCTTGTTCCGCGGCCCGGTACCGGTCCGCGGACCGGCGGTTGGGGACCCTGCCTTAAACACTTGACTAGGGGTGTCAAACTCAAGGCCTATGGACCAAATCTGGCCTGAGTGTTAGTTAGATCTGGCCTGTGGGGAAACAGCAAAAGACCAACCTGCGGTGCCTCTGCTAGCAAAAATGAACCTTGGGAGGGCTCTGGGGCTCCATTTTTGGCCATGATGGCCTCCTGCACCCTCTGCCAGTGAAAATGGAGCTCGGGGAGGAATGTGTGTGGCCTGTCCAGGCTCTGTTTTCACTGGCAGAGAGCTAGAAAAACAAACTAAAACCAAAACAAAAGGATAAATGTTTCTCCTTTTGCATTTGAGCATGCAAGAAGGGACAGGAAAGGATAAAGGGAAAGAGGGGGGGAAAAGAAGGAAAGATGGAAAGAGAGCAAGGAAGAAAAACTAAGGAAAGAGGGGAAGGGAAAAAAAGGAGAATGAAGAGGGAAGGAAAAAGAAGAGAAGGAAGGAAGGAGATTATAATGAGAGTGAGAGTGGGTCCGAGGGAAGTCCTACCTTAGCACTTGACCACCACAGGTGACCCCAACATGAGTGACGTTGAGCTGGCCATGCCCACCCTGGCCACACCCACCCCAGCCACACACACCTTGCCCCCCCTGAGGTCAAACACAACCCTGATGTGGCCCTCAATGAAATCAAATTTGACACCCCTGCACTAGACTAACCTGGCTCTCACTTCTTTCTACATTCAAAAAAAGACTGAATTAGAGCTGGAAAATGTGCAGAAGAGGACAACCAAAATGATCAGGACTCACGAGAAAATCTTAAACCATTGATTAGTCTTTTAGCTTCGGGGGAGGGGGGAGGGAACAAAGGAGGAATATGATCATGGTACAAAACATGATTGGCAAGGAGATTCCCTCAAATCAGCAAAAAGCATCCAGTGAAGCCGGCTGAAAAGAGATTAATAAGAGACAAAGAAAACACACCATGCAAAGATAGTCTACAGAATTCCTCCCACGAAGTATGATAGTAGTGTGTCTTTTTGAAAAAGGATATTAGATGAATTCATAGAGGACAGTTCAGTTGAAACTCAACATCTTTTTCCATGCCAGTGACAAGGGGAAAATAGTGAAAGAGGAATGAATATGTTTCCAACTCCTGCTTGCCAGCACCTCAGAGGCATCTGATTAGCAGGATTAGAAACAATATGTTGTACTAAGATGAGCCCTGGTCTGATCCAGCACTTTGATCCAGCCTTACATTATTTATTTGTTGTTATATATTGTATTTATCCATCAAATTTAGATGAATTAGATGAGCCCATCTCAATCACATACAATTATCTTTTACAATATGGCCAATCAGCTCTTAACTGCACATTTTAACATTAATTGTTTAAAATATACATTTATGTTAGAAAAATGCAAGGGACATTGCATTGGAAGAAAGCTAAGGATTATCGATACAGCAGTCTTGTGGCAGGTAGTTTTCTGAGGCACTAGAGGCTTTTTAAAAACTGAGTCATTGATACCCAAATTAATCTCACGGTTCAATTTAACCTAGATTAAATAAAATATAAATTAGATGCTATTTTGATGTGGGTAGGACGTAGCAAAATAACATAACTAGGTAGCTCTTTCCCCTCTTTTAAGAAAGTTACCTTTAAATTAAAAAAAATCAATCTGAATATTTATTTTTCATTTTTGCAAAATGTATTTTGTTTTCAAAATCCCTTTAGGAATTTTCTATAGGTCTCAAAGCAGTATTCAGATATACAAACAATGTGTATATGGGCATACTGTATATGTATAAATTACTTTGCCCAAATCGCCAAGATCAGTAGTGTCAATGCATATGCTTGATAATCTGATTTGAGTCCCAACTCAAAAAGAGTTACCCCGACAAAAAGTGAGTCAATCTAATCCTTATTGAAATGTTCTCTTCTTCTAGATAAGAAGGTTGCCCTACCTTGGTTTTTTCTTTGTTCTTGTTAAATGTGTGGTTTGTATAAGCCAAAGTCCATTCCAAAGTTCATGTAGTTCACTGGAAACAACAATGACCCTATGAATGAAATGAGATAGTAACTCAGTGAATATCAGATGCTAAAAGAGTCACCTTTAACAAAGTATTTGCTAAACTGCTTCTCGTTATTCATTTTAAAAGGATCTTCGATTCTAATCATGACAAATGTTTTCTTAATATTAGAATTGCAATCATTGATCTACTGCAGAATTATATCCAACAGATATTTGCAGATGGTCCTTCTTCCAATCAATTTAGAAGACTAGATTGTTTTTGTCCGAGCAGTAAAATTGCACCACATGACTTGGACCAGAGAGTTAAAGTTTAGCAACCAACTATACTTTGGGTTTGTCCCATTGCCAGCTCTCTAGAATAAGACAATGGTTTTAGGGTAGACAATTTTCAGAGTTTTGAAATAAAGTTGAGATTACTATGTTTGGAAAAAACAAAATCTTGTGAATGTATGTCTTAAGGGGTGGGGGGAATTCTATTATCCCTGAGGGCCAAACAGGGGAACTTCCAGTTATGAATAGACCAGAAGTCAAAATGGCATAAATTCACCAACCAATGCTTTTAAGCAGAGAAAAAGGCTGTGTTTTTCTTGGGGAAGTGGAAGAAAATGTCTTTTTGTACTGCTAGGTGTCATGTCTTACTGGGTTATGCTTTGAATTTGTGATGTATCTCATTTGTCCTCACAACAAATCCATGTGAGTATTAAATAATATGCAAGTGAGAAAGAAAACCATACACTGAGTCCAGAGTGGAGTTCAGAGCATTAAGATCACATTTTGTGGTTGGTGCTATGGTGAACCAATACATATATTGGTTTGATTTGTGGCAAAGTAAAATATTTCAAATGCGTACAAGGAAGTGAAAGAGATGTTTCTCTACTGCTGCTATTTTTCCACTATTAGATAGCTTCTCCTTTCATGCAGAACAAAGGTAAGATGTAACCGACTCAGTTAGACATCTATGTAAAGTAAATTTCAGGGCAATCTAGCATGTTCTAGAATCCTCTGCTACATACAAAGGATTCAATTATGAAAAGAGCTTTTTCAACCATTTGGGCAATATGGGAAGAATTGCCAAAGGGTGAAAATTTGAAATTGCCTAAAATTTAGACCATTCTTTTGCTAGAAATATATATGTAGTCACTATATCAGTATGAGGACTTACCCCAGGGCCCATGATATGGTTGCTTATAACTGAATCATGAACTGTGGAAAACACATTCTCTTTGTGAATTTCAGCAATGTTAACTTCAGCTGTCAACGTGTGGCCTAAATGACTCAAAAATATCTATACACGTCTTTCTTTTGTGATAAATAGCACTTCTAGTTATTGACATTTTGCAGAATTGTGTACTGTATTAATTCTCTGTAGCTATATTCTTCCATTTTTTTTCTCCCAGAAATACTATGAGAAGAAGGTATAAGAAAAACTGAAAGCTCCTCTTGGCCCTTTGACTTCTAGAACAAAGCATGCACAAAAAGTTGTATCTGAATATAAAATCTGTCAGCAGGTGTGAGAGAGCAATCAATTCTCCTAGTTCAAAAGCTGGTACCTTGCCAACCTGAGATGGCTTCACCTGCAAAGTGGAAGAAGATGAATCAATAAATGAAAGAAATCTATCTTATATAAAATAAAATCTAACACAAATACAGGCTAACCCTCTCAGTCCTGAAAGTCATAGACTGAATTTTGAAAATCAGTCATGTCTTTCTGCTCTTAATGGATGGTGTACTTGTAAAAAATATATGTGTTGATTTTGAAAAGAAATGTTCCAATCTTTAAAAGAAAAATAACTCAATACATTGCATTCATTACCATCCTGTGGCTTCTTGGACACCAGAAATAGCTTGCTAGATAGACAAGCACAAAAACCAATACCACGTAGTTCTGTCTCTTTTCTTTTTAGAATAGTTTTTGTTGTATCACGTCTTGGAGGCTATCGATATTTGCTAGACGAGGACCCAAGTTTACATTGCAAACTGATCATTTTTACACTAAAGGAAATCCCACTTTGATCAATGGGGGGTGACATCCAAGAAAGAATGGATAAAACTATTACCTTGGAATTGGGACAAAGTAAAATTGTTTAGTATCAGTGGCAATATTTCCACAAAGTCAACACAACCCTCACAATTATTGGAAGAAAAGAATCTGTTGGTTCCCTGGTGGTCTCTGAGCCTAGTGGTTTTCTTACAGATGTTTCATTACCCAACTAAGTAACATCATCAGTCAGCACTGATGAGGTTACCTAGCTGGATGATGAAATGTCTGCAAGAAAACCACTAAGCTCAGAGAGCACCACGGATCCCACAGTTCAACCCCTGAGCTACAAATATTCTCGTCTGTCAGAAAAGCATCTGTTTTCATTGATTGACTGTATTTCTTGCTTACCTGGGCATTATGTAACAGTCTTCTAGTTTGCTGTCCAGTATGTTCAGATCCCTGAAACAGTGAGACAGAATATTCAGTGTGACAGATGCCAACCTAACCAAGCCCACATCAATAAACACAGCTGAATCAACAGAGAAAATGCATGTTTGAGAGACTAGTCAAGAAAGTTAGCATGCAACTCCAGCTGCAAAAAATCTTATATGGGCTTACAAATTGAACAGCCACCAGCTTTTCTCATCAAAAAAGTAAACCAATTACATTGACAAAAAGCCACTGGAAATAAAAAAATTGCATTTAAGATTGCCTATGATAAAATTCTTCCTTTTTGTCATAGAAATGTAGGTTATATATTCACTGTTAGCAAGAGTTGCATTACTATTATTGTTAATTTTAGTTCTGTTTATTGCCTCAAGGGTTATATATTGTAACATAATTTTGTTGCCACTAGTTAATGTTAATTAGATGTTTTAATAGCCTATAATACCTATTTGTTAAGTTTTGGCAGGTTTACTTTTTTAACTATCAGTAACTTAATCACTTGGAATATTTAACATTGCTGTTGCATACTCAAAATTACAGTTACTATTATTGTTACCTGTTTAACGTTTAGTCATCCTTTGAGTCCTGCGACATATTTCGTTAATAATCATCAGCCATCAAGTCTGATATTCTCAAAAGAAATAACAGCCCTCTATAAACTGCCTTCAAGGGAGGTGATAATTAGCACTGAAAATTACAAATAGAGTTTTTGAAGTTGAATAGCAACAACTGGGCAGTGACACTGATGATTGGACTGTCAAGACAAGTTATTAGAGAACTCCGCAAATGCAGCCGACACACTCCTCAGAGTGAAAACAAGAAGGTGAGTCTATGCAATGCTTACATGTTGAATGGGATATTTAATGTATGGGGAAACTCAGCGGTTGAAGATCTAGCATTTAGACAGTCTAACACTGGTAAGCAATAATCTTACCTCTTTAAACTCCATTACATTCTCACGAGAGACAGGCTAATACAAACGAATCAATCAGAGTGTGTGTTTAGCAAGATCAAACTTAAGAGGAGAGTTTAAAAATCCATTTATTCTTCTAAAGCCACGACTTTTTTCCCCATTAACATGTTATATACATTAGTGTCTTCTAGTCATGAGTCATGTCACAGTTTAGTTGGTTAGCTTTTAAATTATTTAACAACCATAAGTTATTAATACAATTTTTTTAAAGTCTTGCACATCGTCTTAAAACAAACTTGGGTTCATTTATATATAGATTTTGTTTTTGTAAAAGAAAGGGTTTATATAAAAAACATATTTAGGCATCTCTTGAAGAAGAAATCAAGCAGGCATTTAAAGCTAAACACACGTAATTCCAAATTTAGTTTGTTACAAAAGTTTTCAGCTTTATTGACAAGTTATGGCAAACATATTTGACAAAATTATGTTTCCTATTTAGAGAAGCTTACACATGGAACTTTATGTGATTTAAAAAATAATAATAAAAAACAAAACAAATACAGATTAAAACACTGGACAATTTCAGTTAGCTACATCCATACAGTAGCAGCTTGTTGTCAACCCCGTTAAAACAGCATTTAAAATGAAATTTACAAACTTAATATTAAGCATTTTAAATCTAACTAACATATATTAAAAGACAGGTTAAAACAGCTTATCTACATCTCGATTATCATCTGCTTCAAAAAAGGTCATATTACATTTTTGTTAGCAACCCTAAATAAAAACTCAACCTTAGTGTGGGGACAGGGTGTAAGAGATGCAGCTTCATGCTTCTTTTTTTTTTTTTTTTTTTCCTGTTTTGCTTTAAAATTACACACAACAGTGAGGAGGAAAAACCAAGACAACATCATCTTGCTGAAAGGTTTAGTCAACAACTGCCAACAGTCTTTTAAAGTCCATGTCCTAAAAATAATACTAATGCCAGTTTCACTCCATTCTGGAAACATAAGTAGTATACAGGTAATCATAAGCAGTAATTCCTAGGATAGAAAAAAATGGGCTATTACTTGTCTTGTTGCCATTTACGTGGAGACCACGGGTTCTTAATTGTCTTTAAGTTGAGGTCACAGATGTGGAGAATATCTTTCAATATCTACCATAGGGATGTTCCCTGTAACTCCCCCTGGTTGACCTGGGAGTTGGAGCTTTTAGGCTGGGACGACTTATGGTCCATTCTTCTTGAGCTGAAACAGACAAAATGAAGAAGAAATTGCTTTATTTTGGTAGACATGGACATGGGGATCTGATCAAGCTAATAATGCATCAAATATTAGAATACGAAGCCAGCAGTACTGTCTCAGATCCAACTGCTAAAAAAAAGAAAGCTCTCAGTGAGGACCGAAAACTCTCTTTCTTCCAATTTGCAGCACATGTAAACAATCAATGTTTCAGCAAAATCAGCCCTGGGAGAAAAGAAAAACCCACCACTCTTCGATTTTTGCCTGCTGCGAACTTATTTCATACCTGAATTTCTAATATGGTCTGAATAACTGGATCAGGAATTGAGTCAGAAGGGAGGAAGTGAAAGATGAATGATTATCTGTTTTCCCATTTAACTTAAAAAGCACGGTGGAAATGATGGGAAACTTAGATAATATTAAAGTGGGCTTTCCAATACAAGCAGGTAATTCTGGGGACACACAAAAGTCTATTAAGAGAGAGGGAGGGAGGGAGAGAGGGGAGAGAGAGAGAGAGATTGCTATAGGTTATACTACAATGACAATAGACTGGTATTAGCTCTGAGTGATGTTACTGTTGTGATTTTACTAGCGCCCATTTTTCTCTATCTTATCATATACAGACAATCAACAATTTACAACCATTTGTTTCCGGATTGGTTGAAGTTACAATGGCACTGAAAAAGGTGATTCATGATCGTTTGTTACATTTAACACCTGTTGCAGCATTCCATTGGTCACAAATTGATCAAAATTTGAACGGTTGGCAACTGGCATGTATTTACGATGGTCACAGTGCCTGGGGGGGTGGGGTGTCATGTGATCCCTTTTTGTGACTTTCTGACAAGCAAAGTGAATGGAGAAGCCAGATTCACTTAACAACCATGTGACTAACTTAAGAACTGCAGGTGGCAAGAAAGATAATAAAATGGGGCAAAACTCACTTAGCAACTTATTAGCTGAATGATTTCCAAGCAGTATTGGTTCAATAAATATGCCTCTTCTACACTCGCATAACATTGTTAAATCACTGTGAGGAGTAAAATAACAACTAATTTCATCCTAGAAATACATTAAATACATTAATAGGGGGCAGTACAGACCTAATTTATGGCTCTGCATAGAAAAGATAGTGTTTAGATAAACTATATCCAATTAAACATAATAATCTGAAATATTAATTTATGCTGAACGTAATTTCTCAACAGAGAATAACAATGTTCTGTGATATTGCTTGCAAAATATTAGCATAATTTTTCATTCTTAAATAGTTTTATTAAAAAGAACTGGAGCATAGACATCTAATTTTCTTATATTTTAAAAACAGTTACTTAAAAATACTATTATTATTATTATTATTATTATTATTATTATTATTATTATTATTATAATTATTATAATTATAATTATTATTATTATTATTATTATTATTATTATTATTATTATTATTATTATTATTATTATTACTATTATTACTATTACTATTACTATTATCATCATCATCATCATATCATCATCATCATCATCCTGATTTACTATGGCCTCTCACGCTGAAAAATTCTTGGTGGCTTACAACATCCACATATACAATTAAAACAATTTAAAATGAAATGTTTTAGAAACTGCATAGGAAAGCAAGGCTTCTTATATTAATGGACCATTTGTTTGTTGAGAAAAATCTGCAATCCATCATCTCTGTCAGATTCTTTGGTCTATACCCTGACGCCATTCCTTGCCTAGTTATGACTGAATGTAATAGGATATGCTTCTGATTAAACATACTTAGCACTATGCTTGAATGGCTATTGCTATTTATAGAATTTGCAGTGTAATTTTATATACAGAAGTAACTCCCCTGAATAAAGCAAGATTTTCTGGCAGGTAAATACAAGGGACTACAGTCTTAATTACTTATATAGCAGTTCTGTTGATTAAAACACATTAAGAATATGGTAGGCTTAGCTGAGTTTTTCTAGAGGCCAGTTTTTAACTACTGAAAGGATTTGTGATTGTTTTTCATCCCTTTCCTCCATCCCATTCCTAAGCTTTGTATTTGAAGCTAGAATTCCAAGTACCTTGAAATATACTCCAAATATACATTGTTGCCTAATTTATATCTTGACCCCACTTGCTTCCTAGTTCGTTTACACAGGTACACAACTTAGATCACTGCTTTGATTCTTATGAGAATGAAGTTAAATAGGCAAAGATGCATCATTTACCATTTTAGCTTCCTAATCAAAATCTATTCTACTTATATCATGCTGTTTATTTATTAGACTTTTATCCTGCCTTTATTATTTTTATAAATCACTGACAATGGCAAACATGTCTAATACTTTTTCCTCCTCCTATTTTCCCTCCACAACAACATCCCTTGAGAGGTAAGTTGGGCTGAGAGAGAGTGGCTTGTCCAAAGTCACCCAGCTGGCTTTCATGTCATGTGACTGGGAATTCTGGGAGTTGAAGTCCACAAGTCTTAAGCTTGCCAAGTTTGAAGACCCTTGAAGTAGAGGATGGCCACATTTGCTTTCTTTCCAATAGCCAAACTGCATCATTCCTAGCAGCATCCAAGACTTCCACCGAAGGGATGACCTTACAATGCATGTATAGAAGGGTGGAACTGATGTTGTAATATCATGGTGCCTCTTTTATCATTTGGGAGTCTCATCATGGTTGATGATGCCTCTGATCAGCACTGTTTCTAGTTTTTAGCACTTCTTGGACAGACCATGGGATTTGCAAGAAAGTAAACGCGGGCGCAAAGAGCCCTACGTTGTTGTGAGGTGGACTATAATTTTGCTGTAAAAAGACAAAACCAAGAATCCAGAAGCTTTATCCAGTCTCAAAATGAAAAACAATGAAATGCATCAGTCAGTTTATGTCTGGATAGTTTATTAAAAAATCCAGACACAAATCTGTCAGGATAGAGTTCTGCCTTGTAAAGAGAACCTTAAATTGGACTGGATTTAATTTCTCTGCATATCCTTTTTTCCCTTCACAGAAGTTTCTTTTCTTCAGGCGATTGCTCTTTCAAAGGAGATCACAACTTTCTTTGTCACAGAAAAAGATATGACAGGAAGATGTTTTGGGGGAGTAGCAGTTGCTTCTTTTGAAGAACTTCCTATGCAGAACTTGAAATGTGTGAGGCGTGCTGAAGTGTTATTTTGAATAAATTATTTTTTCTAGTATTGCTTGGGATCTGTTTGACCTGAACATTCATTCCTCCCCCTTCGTCTGATTCCAAATGCAGAAAATTAGACTTGTCATATGCCCAGAGTTACCGACAGGATGCGAAAGATGACAAGCTCTGTTGTAGGAGGATGAAAGCATAACATGTTCTATTCCTCAATGCTGGGGTAATTTTGGAGAAAAAGGAAAAGATATATGCTTTAAAAGCTGCAGAAATCCAATCTACGCACTTCTCCCCCTTCGTGCAATTATTATTTTTTATTGCATTTCTTTATAGAACTTTAAAAAGTGAAGAAAATGGCAACCAATGTTAATAAGGAATTGGACCAATTCCTCTTCAGGAAAGATTTTAACTTGGGAACAATATCGGTTAAGAGAAAGGCAACAGAACCAGGGTATTCAGGACCCTAATGTGAAGCTGTCAAAGATTCAGGAAAGATGAATAAGAGAATAACAGAGTTGGAAGCAATGGTGGGCTGCTACTGGTTCAGACCGGCTCATCTGTATTGGTAGTTACGACCACTGGCTGGACCCGCCCACCCAGGCCGGTGCTATCCCATCCTATACATCTCAAATTTTTGCTTGCTCACGCAACCCAGCTGATTTCTGCGCCTCACCCGCTCTACTCACCATGGCTGCTTCGTGCAGGAAATCCCTGTGTTTTTGCAGATGTGTGCAAGCACGGATACTGCGTGCGCACATGCTCACATTTTCAGTTCTGCACTAGGCGAACTGGTTGTTACATTATGTGCAGCCCACCTCTGATTGGAAGGGATCTTGGCGGTCTTCTAATCCAACCCTCTGCTTAAGCAGGAGACCCTATATAATTCCAGACAAATAGTTGTCCAATCTCTTCTTAAGTACGGTACTTCCAGTGAGGGAATACCCACAACTTCTGACAGTGGATTAATTCCACTGAGTAATTGTTCTGTCAGGAAAGTTCTCTTTAGTTCTAGGTTGGGTCTCTCCTTGATAAGTTTCTATCCATTGCTTCTTGTTCTGCCTTCAGGTGCTTTGGAGAGTAGGTGAAAGGAACTACAGGTTAACCTCACTTAGTGATCTTAGTGAGGGCAACCTGTAGTTCCTTTCATCTATTCTCCAAAGCACCTAAAGGCACTATTGTAACTTAGTGAACAGTTTGAGGGATGATTCAGCTCTCTGAGCACATTGCCTTTTTGTACTGTTTTTTTTTTTGCAAGCATATTATAATGCTGCCCATATATACAATCCATGCTGCTCTTTTCTGTAACAAACTGCCATTTCCTTTAAACTTCTTTCCCTCCTTTCCTCTGATAATGAGATTTCCTCCGTTTCTACTTGGCTTTACCACAGTTTGATCCTTTTTGTCTTATCAGGCATCTTTACTGATAAAAAAAAATGTCATTTGGTTATTTTTATCATAAATTTCTAACTAAAGGGGGCAAGAATGGGAAATCCTGCAGACACTGCCAAACCATAATTCCTAGCAGCCCCTCAGCATGGTCATTGCTGAAGCAGGTTGGCATAATCTCCTGCATGGATTAGCTCCCCCCAAAATTGACTCACCATTGAAGAGAACCTTAGAAGAGAAAGGTTGCTCTGTCTCTGCTGGTAAGCTATATAATAGTTATTGGTGCTTATTGCTTTGAATAAAACTCCAAAGTGCATTGTGATGCTGTCTTCTGAAACCTTGTTACCTATCCCAATTAACTAATAGGATGTAACTGAACATAAATCCAAAAATGAGATTTTTGGATACAGAAATAACACTTTTGGTTGGAACTACTTGGGTTAACTGAAACAATGTTTTACCCTATGTTGTACAGTTGGTATATTTTTAACCACCATTGGGTTTAACTAATGAAAATGTGTTTGCAAAGGATCAAATTTTGCTACTATTATAGTAGTCTAGCCCTATACTGTCCACATTAGACAGAGGTTATTCTGGATGTTGTGACTTTATAACATTTGGAAGGTTGTACTGTAGGCTCCTCAATCCTGTCAGAATTGCTGCTCATTTTCCCTTTAAGCAACATCATGTATCTGTCCTATTTGGTGTTTAGCAGCCGATCCACAACTGCATTCTGCTGGAAGGATTTAGTGTATAACATTTTAGTCCTGTACTAGTAGAACCAGTAGAATTCTATCTGCAAAACTCCATCTTGGTCAATCTCGATCAGAAGTCCTGGAGCAAAGGGCCAGGGTGTAGCTTGAGGTATCCAAGGTATCCATGATTAACTATCAGGTTAGTACCCATGCCAGAAGAAATTCAGTAAAGATGACCTTGCCTGCAGAAGGACTGCCGCTCTTGGTGATTAATTGGTGGAGGGGAGGGGGAGAAAGTGGGAGCTCCTTTCAGATCCTGGGTGGAGGATTGAGAGGCTCAGATCTGCAGCCGAGGAAAAGCTGGGGGGCTCTTCCAGCCTCACCTGGAGACAGGCAAGGAAAGGTGTCCCTGGGGGCACTTCGCTCCCTTTAGCACTTCACTGCCAAACCCAGCCACAGCCAGTGATTATTTGGGGATGTGGGGGAAGAGAGAAAGTATCTCTTGCATTACCAGGGAAGGAAAGGAGACAAAACAAAGCTCACTCTTTCACTGAGACCTACAAAATGGCAATCTACTGTGTTCCAGGAGTTCTTCAAAATCATCAAACGCTCCTACTTGCAGTTCTCGCGCCTCCCGGCTCAGGTCCCTGAGATGCACGCTCCCACACATGGCGGCAGTGGCAGCAACAGTACCCTTCCCCAGTGCCCGCCGTCAGTTCTCCCCATTAGTTTTCTAGCCTTGAATTGCTCCCGGCTCTCTCTCTTTCCTCCCCCCCACCCACGTGCAGGCAGGAAAGGGAGACAGAACCTTGCACATCTCTCCCCTTTTCCAGCCCTTGCTGCCTCTCCCAACATCGAAGCCTCGGAAATGCAGGCAAAGCCGCCACAGCGGTAGTGCCCTGAGTTGCTTGCTTCTCCACTACTGCCTCCTCCTCCTCCTCCAGCACCACTTCCTTCTCTGGGTAGGGCATTTCTTAACTAACCGAGCTTGCTAAGGCAACTCAGGACACTGAAACAAGATGGCGGCGCCCAAGCAAACATTCTTTGCGGCTTGGTACAAAATGATCCATGGACCGGTACCAGTCTGGGGCCCGGTGGTTGGGGACCACTGCCTTAAATCCATTTTTCCTTCCCAGAAAAAGATACCAGAGTTAGGAGTGAATGAAAGAGAGGATGGCTTGCCAGCTAAAAGAAGTATCGATATGACATGGGAAGACGTTGCTCTGGAGTGGGGATGCTTAGAGATTAGAGGTTGTATGGAAGGGCCCTCTCTGTCTTGAATTGGAAGAATGGTGCAAAATATTTGGAAGAGAAATGATACAATCAAGGTGAATGCAAAAGGAGGAAAAAGAAGAACCCCCCCCAAACCTAATCATGTCTATAAGTTTAATAAAAAGTTAATTTAAAATAATGGGAATTGTTTTAAAAGCACATGCATTAAATGCATGAGCAGAAACCCTTTACGAATGTGGATATTTCCAGCATTCTGTGTTTTCAGTGAATCAATACAGCAACCCACTATTAGGAATCCTCTCTCTTAAGGATGTACATCTGGTGGGACCTTGTCTGTGGTGGCTCCCTCCCTTTGGAACATCATCCCTATGGAGATTAGACTGGCCTCCATTGTCACACTTTTTTGCAAGGCCCTGAAGACCTGGTTTTGGCAACAGGCCTGGGAAACTAGGAGCTGGATGGAGCCCATCAAGTGGCTTGTTTGATTGTTTGTTGTCACCAAGGTGAGTGGGAGGTTATTGTTTTTACTCTTTGTATATTGGGTGTTTTATTATTTGTGAGTCACGTAGAGTCACTAAAAATGAGTGGGCGGCCATATAAATTCATGAAATAAAATAACACAATGGGAAGTAGGAAGTTAATTGCCATCACTGTTGGCTGCTAGCCTTGGTTTGTCATCAATTGACAGTTACCAATTCTGACTTCAGCCATGATACTTCAAATTCGCACTGGCTCTTTTCCATTATCTTTGCTGGGCTCTGGGGAAACTTCCTACATGTACTAGAAGCATTGCCTTATCATGCATATATAGAACACATATTGAAAGACTATGTAGAGGTCATACAATAATATAATAATAGATACATATCTGTTCTAGGTCCATGCACTGATAACCAGATGGAAATGCCGCATGTTGCTTTTTAAATTAGTCAGTCTTTTATAAAAAAGACTTCAATATTTTAAGATATTAATTAGGAGGAACAAAGACACCAAACATGGGTTGCTTGACAAGCTGAAGTCTGCAGATCGTGACTGGCTCTGATTGCCAAAATAATGTACTTTTCTCGCATTCTATTTCATTTCCAAAGAGTGTGGTCCTTGGTGTGAAGCCAAGGATATTCCATATGCTCTTCCAACTCAAAACCTGGAGTCTGGAATAGGGTATCCTTCCAGTGGTCATGTTGCCACCCAAATGACTTTGCCCCTTGACCTCCAGGCCATAGAGGATGTTTAACATGTCCTGTTGTCCTGTCATTTCTCCCTGAACCTGAGTGAGGTATTGATCCAGCCCCTCATAAAGGAATCTTAGGGAGAAATGATCAATGATATGTTATAGAAGAGAATATTTGTGGCTCAGGATTGAACTTGAAGCTCTCTGAGTTTGGTAGTTTTCTTGCAGACATTTCATTACCAAACTAGGTAACATCATCATTGCTAGAAGGGAATGAGGTTACTATATACTAATAGCTTTCTCTGTCAGTGTTTTCTCCTATGTCAGTGTCTCCTATCTTTAAAAGACCATAAAAACACTATCACTTATTATGTTGCCAAATTCTGCTTCACTGCTACAAGACTGAGGCAACAAATATTGTCCAACACAATTGCATTTCTTCAACATGTTTAAAATTCTTTCCTTTCTTTCTTCCTTCCTTTCCTCTTTAATTCATAAAACTTACTTTAGTTGCCATTTTAATGGACTGTGTGTATTTCACATATATGTTGGTCAAAGATTGTAATAAAGATTTAGCTACTTATCCTTCCCAATTGCTGTGACATAAGAATAAAAGCCATTTTGACGAAAAGGCAGAGGGGAGAATTCCTCCACACTTGTATTGTGCTTTAAAGATATTTGCAGGGGTAACATTAGGAATGGCTGAATTTTCTTGCATATATTGAAAACTATGGGTTTAGTCATAGCTATATGGTTGGGATATTAAATGTGGCAATAAGGATTCTGGCATTTTTGTTCTTATTCCATATAGCTATTTTTTTCTGGATATTATGAAAATGATGGCTATTTAATATAGAGCACATGCATTATCATTTCTCATTGGTATTGAGAGCAATTAAACATCAGTTTGTCACTTTCATAAAGACCTGGAAGATCAAAAGCAAAACCAAGCAAAATCCATACACAGTGGACATGTTTAATGGGGTAAGTGTGTTATGCAAATACTGCCACTCTATTAACACTGAAGCGGAAGAGGACAGTTTTTAATTCCAGAAATCTATCCATTCATTTGTTAAACTGCTTTCATCTGATCAGTTGTGTTGTATGAAGACCATAAACCAAAACAAGGACAATTGAAAAGCTTCATTTATTTAAGCAGTCCTCCAAAAAGAAGCAATGGAGAGGAAAAACCACTGGAAATGTAAGAATGTTCTTGCAGAATTCGGGTCCAGCAAATAGTGAAACTTTCCCAGAGTTCTCTTGACCCAAGAGCTGATTGAATTCAAGGAATTTAAATGATGGTTTCAGATCCAGCAAGAGTGATGCATGCTGGCAGAGCCACTAGTAAGTTGACAGTCTGGTGGCTTACAACTCCTCCTCCTCCTCCTCCTCCTCCTCCTCCTTCTCCTCCTCCTTCTCCCATCTTAAAATCTTCCAAGTTCTATTAACACTGGACAATGATAGACTCCTATCTTTAGAAGTAGATGATTCTTGGGAGAAGTTTCTTATGCTCTTACAATCTAAAATTCTTTGTTAAAGGAGATTTACTGAAGTATTTCATAAATTATAGTTACATTTTTGAAAAACAGATCTTGATCTTTACAAAAGCAAGAAAATCCCGAAGAGAAAAATGCTGATTAAGAGAAACTGAAGAAAGAATGAGAGAAAGGATGAAAGAATGGGCATTTCCATGGGACAGTTTTAAAAGTTGAGGCTAATGCTGTCTTTTTCACTAAAAGCTGCATGTGATTACTACTCGTAAATTTAGGAATAGTGCACATTCTTGGTATATCAGCCCTTGAGGATCTAGCAGAAAATATATCTAATAGCGTATGTTAAGCAGCTCATTTACATTTATGGATTTGAATCCCCCATCCTTTTCTTTTTTCTTTTGCTTAAATATCATTATATCATCATTATTGGGTGGCATAAGGAATGATATTTGGACAAGAAATATTAGCCTATTATGAAGAACTAGTTGAGAAGCAACTGTCTTAGTTAGATTACCAGATTGAATCTATGTTTTTTAATAAGCAGAGGTCAGCTTTCTAGATTTACCAGACTTGGATACTGAAGCGATGAATGCTAAAACTACTTTTATTACAGGGTTATAGTTCAAGAAACTTGAAAAACTGAATGTGCTTCCTTCCTGCCTGCCTTTATCCTAACCAGAATTAGCAATATCGTCTGAGATGTTCTTTCACATTACAGTTTTGCTTTGACTAAGATTTCTCTTATCAGATTTCTCTTGTCTTGTTTGAGACTCTTCCTCCTGTTCTTCAAGGTTATTCTCATAGCCCATGACCGATATATGGGGCTATCACAAGCCAAAGATGATATAGCTCTTTGGAAAATTCTTTTCATATTTAGACACAGATAAGAAAGAGACCGACAAAAATAAGTATTTAGGAAATGTGTATTTCCTGCAAACTTTGCAAGTGGTGCTGATGTTTGCTGTAAGGATAATCGCAGACATGGAACAGATTCAAATTCTGAATGCTGTACAACTATAAAGAAATATAGAAAAGGGAACTGAAGATATCTTAGACATTATTAAACAAAGTACCTCAAATGTATACCAGGTGAAGTTACTGAGTTACAATTGATCAATGAATTCAATATGTTTCTGGGGCAAGCATGTATTGGGTGTATTGCTATTTTTCAGTTATTATTGATCCTACTAATGCAAAAGTATCTGAGGTATCACACAACAGCTCTGGGAGAAAGGGGATTAGACACAGCCCATTTATTTATTTAATAAATTGATATGGCTGACCATCTCACATACATGATTGTGGTGGCTAATAATTACAAAAAATAAAAAATAAAGATTAAAACAAAACCAAACATTAAAAACATAAATAACATAAACTGGCAGCTGAAAACAATCACAACATCCTACTATCAATATCAGAAGTGATATTCAGCAGGTTCTGACCAGTTCTGGAGAATCGGTAGCAGAAATTTTGAGTAGTTCAGAGAACCGGCAAATACCACCTCTGACGAGATTTTACAGTATCCTTCCACTGCCATGCCCACCAAGCCACTCCCACAGAACCAGTAGTAAAAAAAATTGTTGAATCCCACTACTGTATCAACATATCCAAGAAATGCTCTCATCCACACTACCAGGGCCCAAGGCTTGATGGCAGAGACTAGTTTTCAAGGCTTTGTGAAGATCCAGCAACGATATGGCCGGTCTGATTTTTTGGACGGGGAGAGAGATTCCAAAGAGAGGTCTCCAGGGCAGAAAAGGCCCCTTTTCTACATCCCGCCAGATGCAAAATCAAAACACCTTTATTTGTGGATGTTGGGGCTGCACACCTGACCAGTCACAGATTGCACACCACCACATCTGCTTAGTTCAGGGGTTCCCAACCTGGGGTGCTCGCACCCCCTGGGGGTGCGAGACGATATTCCAGGGGGTGCAAGAAAAGTCCAGGTAGGACTGGACAGGTAGGATATTGGCTATATGTTGGCATTTTTATTTATTATTTATTTCAGGGGGTGCAAGGTTCGAGTGAAATTTCTTTAGGGATGCGGGGCGAAAAAAAGGTTGGGAACCACTGGCTTAGTTACTGAAATGGACCTCAGTTGTATACAAGGGAAAGGAAGACAAGGACAGGAGGATAAACTGAACCAAATTAGACAGAGGGCATCACAAGAAATGGAGAACTGGAAATTGGAAAGAGTTCATGAAAGAAAACACAATGACCAGTGGATTCAGGTGTTCAATTACAGTTCATTGTCATTGTCTTGTGGCTTTACAGATTCATTTGATATTACATGTGGAAGAAATGCCATTTTTCATTTGCAGGTATTGATGTTGACATTGATCTATTAGGAAATCACAATTTTAAGTCAAGCGTGAGAGAAATAAAACCTTACATAAGATACATATACACTCAACACTCCAACAAACGTAATTATTTTTGAAACTGTCAACCTACAGGAATATGTGAGCATCATTTGCCTTGTTCTGTTTATTTTCACAGGTGGTTTATTCACCTGCTTTCCTGGAGTCACTTGCAATATTTTAAGAAGATTCTTTGTTCCAATAGAACGAAACCAAAAATATTCCCCCTGGCTCTTTAACAAAAATTACATGGACAAAATATTATTACATAGTGATGAAGTGTTAGCTAAAATTAAAGTAATTTTTCTAAAGCATAGGAAATATTTTGAAGTCAAATATTATCTAGATACAAATGCATTTTCACTGGTAATATATTGCATGGATTTTTCCCCCAAACTCAGAAAGACACAAACTGTTCAAAGTACAGAACTTTAAAGTGGCAATAATCCTGTCATAGTTGGGAAAGCAGGAGCAGCTGTACATCTTCCCTTCTGAGATTGGAGAAAAATCTCAAACCCAGAGAGGATGAAATTATCTCAGAAACCTACTCCTAAGGGTGGTAGAAACTTTGATAATTTCTACTACTATGAAAGCAGAGCTTTGCTGTGGGAGGGAAGGAAAAAGTGACAATGTTGGAATTACTTTAGACCAGGGCTGTCAAACTCGTGGCCTGTGGGCCGGATGTGTCATGCGCTGGCCACACTCATGCCTAGTTTAGCGAAGGGGGAAAAAAGTCATGATACATAATGTGATGATGCTGTGATGACATGAGTTTTACACCCCTGCTTTAGATTATCTTGAAGTGATAGTTCAAGGGAATAATTAAGCACATGCTTAAATCTATTTTAAAGAAATCAATTAAATTTAAAATATTTAACATCAGCAAGACTGAACTTCTCTCGGACTGTTATCAGTTCTAAAGAATGAATAGTTTTGTAGCATTGGGAAACCAATGGGCCAATTTATCTGAAGTGTATAGCTAAAGCAAGATCTTGCTCAAATGGAAAGTAGTTTATATTTACATGGTAACCAATGCAACAATAGAAAATATTGCTGTAGCCTCATAGTCCATGAAATCTTGCTTCCTATAGAGAACAGGAATATGAGATAGCTGGTGTGTATAAAGTTGTTGTTACATCAGTGACATCACTAAATCTGATGCTTGTCACCATGTAATAGATTTGCATATTAATCGGCATTTTCGCCGTTGCTTTTGAAAATTGACCCTACCCCTGTGATTAATGTCATTGCAAACCTCTGAACAAAACGGATTTGTTTGGTTTTGTGACCTCAATCCCATAAGTTACATTTTACTTCAGAATGACATAAATCAGTTTAGCCTGCCCTCTGGGAAAGCAGGAAGAGAGAACGTACAAGTAATTTTGGGTTGTCACTGAATGATTGCTTTTCTGATTTCACACATTTACCAAAAATAGATCAAGCCTTACCATAGCTGTCATAGGCATCTTCACTTGTTCCATGACCATAGTCATAATATTCAGGCAGACTGCAATAGATTTAGACAGCGAGTAAAAAGTTATTGCAAAGGGAAAATGGCTCAATTGAAACAAAACATTAACTAAACTTGTTATTTTTCTCCCTCACTCCTTTTATAAAAGCTACGATGGCGAATCATTAGTTATAGTTATAGTTATATTCTGAGAGAGAAAACTGAATTTTTTAAAAATAAGTGAACACAAAACACAGCCTGTTCCATTGTCCCTCTTTTTCTCTTAAATAAAAACAAATCTTATAGCAATGGTGCTTTGAAGATTTCAAGGGAAACACGTGGAGTACTCATTCTGTACCTTCACTTTCAGTTTGCCAGGACATTATTTATGTAATCAGGGTTTTTTTTTCATTCTCCATTACCCTGAACTAAAAAAATCAATTGCAGATTTGAACAACTCAGTTACAATATCTAGAGGTGTGCATCTTTCTGGTGTAAAATGTGACCTTGAAGATCTTGGAACATTTGCATGCTACAAGTGATTTTTTTTTCCAGGCACCATGGGGAAAAAGTCACATTAGATTCCAAGCTGTAAAAGACTGGAAGGATTTAAAATTCATTGCCATCATCATCCTATAACTTCCTAATAAATTTTTCCCAATAAAAATTGTAGAAGAAATCTGAGCACCACGACATGGCAAATGTGTTAGCAGCACAAAGGACAATTTGGGAATACAAATCTTACATTTTAATAATGTTGGAAAGATTGTAAGCATCACTAAAGAGAATCAAAAATAGCAGAAAAAACAGTTTTCACAGTAGGATCCCTTATCTCTAGTAAGAGTAATATGCCGTCATTCTTCCTTTCTGTTATGTAGTATTCATGAATTTATGAGGCCTGCCTTTTACACAAGGTCATGTTAGTAACAGAAACTATCATAAGCAAAGTTTAATGTTCATTACATTAGATTGTATTTTGTTTTCTGAAACAAATGCCCAATCTACTTGGCTTTATTTGTATGCAAAGCTTCCTGAATCACTATTATTTATTGAGTAATTACAATTAAAATAAAGTGCTACAATTGTAATTGTATAGTATTTTGAGACTTGTTGCTATTCTTTGCTTTGATTGGGAAAACAGACATTGTTGTCCATACATATACACTGCAAATGTTTTGTGTTCTGAAAAAAAAAACAACCAGTCTGATTAACATATCTCAGCAAGATAGCACAACTCAGTAACTCATAACATGTAACTTTTCATAACTACTCATAGGGATTTCTTTATAGAAACACCACAAAATCACAATCACTTTTTATGTAGTTGATAATAGGTTAACTCAAGTTATACATGTTGAACTACTTACATACTAGAAGAAATGGCTTGAAAGGGTGACTCTGTTTTAGATTAGGTTTAGAATTATTTTAAAACCAGTGGCCCCCATCATTAACCTGATGGAAAATACATGGCTCTAGTATACGATTCAAATCCCAACATGGATTTAAATTACCGTCAACTTATATTAATGTGTGTGAGAAAAAATGCTAGCAATATCAGAGTCAGTTTGGTGTAACAGTGAAGGTGCTGGCGTAGAAACCAGGTGACAATGACTTCTAGGCCTTCCTTAGGCAATGAAACCAGCTGTGTGACTATGGGTTAGTCTTTCTCTCTCAGCACAATCTACCTCACAAGATGGTTGTTGTGGGGAAAATAGGAGGCAGGAGAATTAGGTATGGTTGCTACCTTGAAATGACCAGATATTGAAAAAGGCAGGATAAAAATCTAATAACAAAAACATACAGAAAGAATTGATAGTACAACTGCATTCTTTTAAATGCTTTCCAGTCAATGTTATCTCCTGATGAGTGTCTGGACTAGTCCATCCAGTTTTCTTGGCAAGGTTCTTCAGAAGTAGTTTGCCATTGCCTCCTTCCTGGGGCTGCAGGACAGTGACTGGTCCAAAGTCAAACAGTTGGCTTTGTATCTAATGCAAAACTAGAATTCACAGTCTCCTAGTTTCTGGTTCTTAATCATTATGCCTTAGTGATATCTGTTATTTTCTTTCTAGTTGCATTTATTATTTTATACTTTCAAGATATGTATGGGTTGTTTGGTTTCAGAAAAACACTGACTTCCATTTTTCCCCCTAATTGTCATATGGAAGACTGTGACTTGGAATGTAAGAATAGTACATTATAAGAGCTTGAATTACACATTAAATGACTGAATGAAAGAAAAAGATATGTTGCCTGTTTGTGAAATTAAAAGTTAGAATACAATAGATCTGAATGAAAGTGGTCTGATATTGTGGAGTGGAGTTCATGAATATATGTAAGAAATTGAATGGTATTGTTAGATGTGAAAGACCAGGACCACATGTGAAGTTCTGATTAAACTCATTTATTATTACTTATACTTATGCATAGGAATCTATGCAATTAATGGTTGGCTCCATTTTGACATTAGATAAGGGTCAACGGAATTCAAAAGGAGTTAACATAGTCTGCTTATGGCTATTTAGAGACTCTAGGCTGATTCCTCTTTTGACTCCGCCCCCAATTCTGCCACCCTGTCTCCTACCAGTATGGATTTAATTAGAAGGAAGGATTAAATATATTTCAGAAAGTGTAAATTGGAGTCAAGATTGTTGGGAGTGTGTGGTAGAATAGCTATTCATAGCTGGTGATTGTTACATGTTAAGCTCCAGTGAACAATATTAATGAAAGAACTGAAGAGGAATTTTTGAGAAAAAAAAGGGAGAACATTTTAAATAAATATGATCTGGGGACAAAAGTTATTCTGCTTGGTGACAGGAAGAGATGGATGATGATAAGACAAGAGAGAACAAAAATATGACTGCTCATTTGGAGACACAAGAATAAATAAGAATGGTGAATGTTAAGTCAGTATCTAATTAGAAAAGGTGGGGTTTTTTTAAAGTAAGAATGGTGACTGTTTAGTGAATATCTACTTAGAAAAAGAGTTTTTTAAATACATGGTCTAAGCGTTTTTTAAATACATGGTCTAAGCATAAATCTATTCATTGATACACATAATTAACTTGATATTTATGATAAAAGATTGAAAGATTCAATAAATGGCACTGGGATGATGAGAGGTTGTGAATATGGAATACAACTTTTGGATTTTTGTCAAGTGTGGGCACTGAAAAAATGGGTATGAAAGAAAAAGGAATAAAAGAAAGAAATGAGACAGAATGTAGAACAACTGCAAAAAACAAACAAAAAACAAACAAACAACAACACATGCATTTTCCATGAAATGACAACATTTAGGAATATGGAAATGACAGGAGCAAAAACAGAAAAGTGTAGAGACACAAAGTGAATGGTGCTGGTGTAAGTTGGATTTGGTTACATTTCCTTTTCTTTTTCCTTCTTTTTCATGGTTCCCTCTTTCTTTTCTTTGTTCCAACCCCGGAGGCATTTAAGAGGAGACAGGACAGCCATTTGTTTAAAATGGTCTAAGGTCTCCCACTTGAGCAGAGAGTTAGAGAGCTAGAAGGATAGGACTATAAGACCTCCAAGGTCCCTTCCAACTCTGTTATTCTGTTATTTTGTTTACCCCATCTTACTCTTTTTCTGAGGCTCACATAGATTGCATAGCCAAGATGTGAACAGCATAAAGAATATATATGTCAATTTTTTTAAAAAATATGTCATCTGAAAGAAAGGTTTTGCACAATAATTATGTGTGATGGTACTAATCTCCTTGGCTAAACTTTGTTGAGGAGTCTCATTTTAACAAAAACGATGGTGGATTGTCTTATTAATTTCTGTTTGAAGAGCATGATTAATTCATATTATCACAGCAGTGGTGGTATTCGACCGGTTCTGCCTGGTTCTGGAGAGCTGGTAGGAGCAATGAGCAGCAGAGACCGAACCAGTTCTCTTTGCTGCTCTAATGGCTCTGCTGTTGGGCCCACCCGCCTGCCCGGGCTCCCATACTCACCTTTATCCGCTGAATTTAAAGCTCAGCTGCTTTGTGCGGCACAGAATAGCGCCACATGGCAGCTGCTGAAGTGACCGGGATTGTGCAGGCTCGCAGGAGGCAAGTTAGAATGCCTCTGCACCTGCGCAAACGCCTTTGCGCATGCACAAAGTGCACATTTGGCGCGCATGTGCATGCAAAGTGTGTGCACACATGCAAAGCGCACCCACCAAGCCATGCCCACCGAACTGGTGGCAACAATATTTGAATTCCACCACTGATATGGACCCCGTGTATTAATGAATAAATGTAGCCCATGATTTCTACTCTGTCAAAGCAATGCAAGTGTAAATAATCTTTCACTCACCAATGGATAACCATAACCAATCCTTTAGAATTATAAAGTACAGCTGTGTAATGTTCAGATTCAATAGATAGACACTTCAGAGTAAAAATTACAGACAACTGCTGTGTTTGTATCTCTGCACACTGCCAAGCACTTTTCTCTGGACACGTGTCTAAAGAATTTTAGAAAGATGCCAATATAATCCCTTTATATTAATCAATGCTGCATCTGGAATATTGTGTGAAGTTTCGGCCACCACACCTAAAAACGGATATAGTTAGAATGAACTAGAGAAGATTAAGAGCAGGGCAACTAAGACGATGTTGGAACAGTTTCTTTCTGAGGAAAGCTGGTTGCAATGGGGGCTTATTTTAGTTTAGAAAAACTGAATTAAATGTCTTCCTTCATTCACCCTCCTTTCTAAACCAGGAATCTCCAAACTTGGCAACTTCAAGACTTATGGATTTTAACTCTCAGAATTCCTCAGTCAGCCAAGGCCACACCTCTTAAAATTACCAAGCTTGGAGTTCCCTGGTTTAGAAATGAGGTGAATGAGGAGGGGACATGTTTGAGAAATACAAAATTATTCTTGGTATGGATAAAGTGCACAAGGAAGTTATTTTCTCCTTCCTAGACTACAAGAAATACAAGTCACTCTATGAAACTGATACTGAGACAAAAAACACAAACAAAAGGAAATATGGCTTGGAATTCCCTGCCATGAGTTGTGGTGGTGGCTACAGTTTGGATGGCTTCAAAAAAGGGCTGGATCAATTCATGAACATCATGGGAATCAACGTCTGGATGGCAGTGTGACTACCTTTGAAGGTCATCTGTTGGGAGATTTGTAGATGTCCTTGTGTTGGTTGGTTGACCACTATGAGACAGACTGCTGGACTGGATAGCCAGGGATGTAATCCAGCAGATTATATTGTTCTAAATAGTGTTTATATTCTTAGGTTAAGGAATGACTTCTACTTCATCAGGTGTGATCCCTTTGGGCAAATGGGTAATTGCATTGAAAATCTACTATTGTTTACCCAAAGAGAAAAAAAAAAGCAGACTATTGTTTAGTAGATTTGGGGCTAAGCTTACATCACTGTTCTAATGTGTGAAAAAGAAGCACAGAACAAAACTGTTAATGTCACCCATCTGCTTCCCCCCCCCCTTTCATTGGTTAAGTATTTCTCTCTTATTTTTCCATAGCAGCTAATTATGTTCTTAGATATTACGAAAATGATAAGTAGGAACAATTACTCTATTACTACTATTTCTATTATTATTAGAACTAAGGAGAAATTTCCTGACAGTGAGAACAATCAATTAGTGGAATGACTCACCTCCAAGAAGTTGTGGTTGCTACATCACTGGAGGTTTTTAAGAAGAGATTGGACAGCCATTTGTCTGAAATGATATTGGGTTTCCTGCTTGAGCAGGGGGTTGGACTAGAAGACCTCCAAGATCCCTTCCAAGTCTGGTATTCTGTTCAGTTACTACTATGATATACGATCATCATCATCACCATCCATGACTTCATTTTACTAGATGAATGTTTGCTTAAGAAAAGGAAGTCTGCTAATTCCCGTGCGTGTCTCCTATACTGTCTGCCAGCATTTGCTTTTCCTGCCATTTTCTTTTTCTTTAAGGATAGAAGAAGTAAAGGTCCTTGCTATTCTATCTCAGATCCACTCATGTAGCAAAATGGATTCAATACAAGATGAGATAGAAACAGACATGTAGCAAAAGCAACACTGAAGATTTTTTTTAAAAACAATTTTTTTTGACAGGGGAGTAGAATGAATGAAAGTGGGGGTAGCAGATGAAAGAGATGAAAGCCAGAAGACAGACTGTACATAAAAACTAAAAGTCAGGGAAGGAGACACTTAAGAAATGATAAATAAAAAAAGAAAAGGAAAGGATTTACCTAAGGAAGAGTGAAGGGCCGCAGGGTAAATCTAAGTTTCCATCTCTCTCAATCTCACCCACCAAAATACCTGTCTAAACATTAATTCTAGCAGAAGGATGAAAAACAAACTACAGTCCCTGAAATAGACAAACATAGGCAGTCCTCGACTTACAGACACAACCGAGTCCAAAATTTAAATGAATTTTGCCCTATTTTACGACCTTTCTTGCCACATTTGTTAAGCGAATCAGTTCAGCTGTTAATTTAGTAACGTGGTTGTTAAGTGAATCTGGCTACCCCATTGGCTTTGCTTGGCAGAAGGTCGTAAAAGGGGATCATATGATCCCCCCAGGACATGTTGTGGTTCGTTGACTGCCAGAGGAGGTTCCTGGGTTATCCTCGGGGCCTGCGGAAGGCTCCGAGGAGCAGGAGGTCTCAGAGCCAGATGCAGAGCAGGGCCCATGTACTCACCCTCAGGCAGAGAGACATCTGTTTTCAGGGTCTGAGTTGAGCGAGGGGGAGGAACAGCTGGGGCCTGTCCCAGATGCGCATATGCACAGAGGAGTGCAGAGAGGAGAGCAACACAGGAGTGGACCAGCTATCCAGGAAAAGAAGGCGACGTTAACAAGCCCCTCCCTGGATGGGATATAAGGAGGAATGGTGTCAGAGGCAACCATTCATGCTCCAGAAGAGTTCCCTCCAGCAGATTCCACACCAGGATTTTTTTGCCACTACCCAGGTTGATCAGGACTCATTGTGTTGGGATTGAAGAGCTAATTGAGGTTCCCTGTGGGGAACTCAGAGACTGCTACAGCTTGTGAATCACCTAAGGATGTGTGACCTGGAGCTTTATGTATTCCTTCCTTTCTAAATAAAAAGGGGTTTCTCTTCACAGGTAGGCTGTTGAGTGGGGCTCATGAACAGGACATATGTCATAAATATGAATCAGTTGCCAAGCTTCTGAATTTTGATCCCGTGACCATGGGAATGCCGTAACGGTCATAAGTGTGGAAAACAGTCATATGTCACCTTTTTCAGTGCCGTTGTAATTTGAACAGTCACTAAATGAACTGTTGTAAGTTGAAGACTACCTGTAGTCAGGATTTGCAGAGACAATGTGGAGGCAGTAAAATTCACTAGCATATTAACATCAAGTAGCTTTTCACTCCTCTTCCTCCTCCTGGTTTTTTTTTTTTAATATATGGAGAGAAAAGTACACACTGCTCGAGGCTGCAAAGCCAGAAAACAACCAGAAGACCAACTGAATAATTTTTGAAATGCTCCAAAGCAATTCAAAAGCACCTGTTTCACTTTGACGCCTCAATTTGAAGGGGAGATTCAATTGAAGCCTCTCCAAATCTAAGCTTCACGCAGACCTAATGTACCATGTGCACTAAATCAAAAAGTGGATATAAATACATGCATATTAAAACCACTTTAAATGGAGATGTGATTAGCCCATCTGTATATAAAAAGCCTAAAGTGGAGACGTGGAAGAAGAACTGTATAGAACCTGAGACACTCTATTATCGAGGCTGTCATATAAAATATTGGAGATCTATAATGGAAAGAAATCTTCTATGACATAGGGGAAAGAAACTTTAATTTCTTCAGAGGTAGCATACTTGCTTGTAGTTCTGTTCATCGAATTTAAATATATATATATATATATATATATATATATATATATATATATATATGCATTTCAAAAGAGTTTTGGATGATGAACGCTATACATGAATCTCTCCGAAACCTGCCAGCTTTTTAGGCTTGCTAATTTGATTCATTCAATAGCCTCAGAAGAAAATATTATATATTATAGAAATCTTAGACAAGTATCAATATGAACCCCAAAATGGTGGAGAAAAAAGCAATTTCTCTCCATCCCATGCCACCTTGGAATTACTGCCTTTTGTTCTAGATGTCAGATTTGATCAATGTGCTAATATTTGATATGTGTTCAGAGGATCTCTAGAAAAAAGCAGCACTGGTGGATGCTGATGTCATTAGCAGTTTACTATTGGGAAGGGCACCTTTGTCACTCCATACCATGTAGGGCCCTGGAAAAAAAATGGCTGTCCCTTAAGCTTCTCTTAAGCCTACTCTCTATTTTAAGTCTTTCCTTCCAGGATGGTTGTATTATTTGCTTCTCTGAACACAAGGATGAAATGTGGTGTCCAAAATGAGAGGTAATACTCCAGATATGGTATGATGACTATGGAATGGAGAAGAATGATTCTTTCCCACTAATTTGCACATTATGCTTCTAGTGCTACAGCTTAATGAACATTTTTTTTTTTGAGCAACTGCATGGCATTACTGGCACAGATATGAATACTATTTTTTTAAAACTGTTATGTGCACGCAAATAGCTCTGAAGGCAAATCTCAAAATGCTACAACTGTGCTATCCATATTAATAACTAATTTTAAGCCTTTGGTGAAGTTCATCTTGGAAGTTTTAACCCAAAGTTCTCAGTTTCCAATTGTGATTTTGTCCTCTCTGGTGTCAGTGAACTTTTATAACTTCATGCCAACTAAAACCTGACATACCCCCTTTCTATGCTGTACCATGCTAAAAAATAAATAAATTTCTATTTGTTATGGTGGTCATTCATTGAATCAATTTGACTCCCCACAATAATCAGTAACAAAGACTATAACATACCTCCACAACTCTTCCATTAATTTTGACATTTTTAATATTAAAAGATTTGGCTAAAGTTTAACTAATTTATGAAACTAATTTATGGAATAAGTATAACCATGGTATTAGCAGTCGTTGCATAGCTCATAGAACATCTCTAATCTCCTTGACTTGATGCTTCAGAATTACACACATGGACATGATGTTTGTTGCTTTTGAAGTGATTCTATGGAGTCCTCTAAGAGAAGCAGTAGCAGGTTTGCACAGGTTGATCCTGGAGAGACACTTGGATCAACCGTAGAGCAACTGTATAAAATATACTATTTTTGGAAGTGGGAGTGCTTTGGTTTGACCTAACTCTTCTGAGCCCTTTTCTTTCTGGTGATTGTGTGAAGAATTACTGTAGCTCTAAAACAGGACTACAGGAAATGAGATCAAGAACACACTCACATCTTGAAAACATTTACGTCCCACATGCTAGTCTGTCCAGTGCTGGACACTGGATAGAATCAGGTCCTCTATTTGAGAAAGAAATCTGATTGAACCAAATTTGAATGGTCCTTGGTTGTTTTCTTGCAGACAGTTCATTACCCAAACTAGGTAACATCATCAGTGCTACAGTACATATTGATGATATTATCTAGTTTGGGTAATGACACATCTGCAAGAAAACAACCAAATCTCAGAGAGCACCAGGGACCCCTTATTTCAACCCTGAGCTAAAATATTCACTTTTATCAGTACCAAACCTGAAGACATCCATTAGCTGATTTAAGTATGGCAAGGTCATCATATGAACTCACTTTATTAAATGATATTGTGGGTGTTTATTATAAACCAGATTTTATATCATCCAGCCACTCTGATGCTTTTTGCCTTGAGGTTGCTGATGAATACAAGAAATTAACAAGCTTCTCTGGAACCCTACCAAAGCCCAATTAGTTATGTGTTTCATACACAGCTGTTCACAAGACAATGCATTGAAGCCAATAGAAAGACAGCTAGAATTCTGAAGCAAAAAATAAATAAATTAAAAATTATTTAGAATTTTAACTTAGTGAGAGATCTCATCACCTCCATAATGCATATTGACTTCCTCTCATACGAGACAATACTTGACAACAAAAATTGAGAAAAATAAAAAGCGTTGATTTTGTATATCAAGCCAGGTCCTTTTTTGTTTTAATGCCTAGCACTCTAGGCAGAATTTCATTATCCTTTTTTGTATGCAACAAAGTAGATGGGATGTAATCTGTCACAGTGAAACACGGGAGTATTATCTGTTGCTCCTAGAATCAAAGCTCACAGGAAGATACAATCTTCATCTAGACAATAAATCTCAGAGACCACCTCGGCATGTTTTATAGCATGTAAGAGAATTACATAAAAAAATTAAAGGAAAAAATGAAGACAAAATCAATTTTTGGTTTACAATTTGGGCTGGGGATATTTCTATGTACAAAAATGCACTGTGTCAGGACTCCAACAAATCCATCCCAATTGGTGGTCCCACAGCAATCCCTGTCTCTTCCCCTGTTCTCACCTCCCAACCATATTTCTGTCCATCAGTAAAAATTGAAAGCCAAATGAACCCTGGTATATAACAATGTGAACCTTCTAATTCTAGAGCTGTCCAATCTTGGCAATTTTAAGACTTGTGGACTTCAACTCCCAGCATGGCTGGCTGGGGAATTCTGGGAGTTGAAGTCCACAAGTCTTAAAGTTTCCAAGGTTGGACAGTCCTTGTTCTAATGAATACTCTTGGTTGCCTGTGTAATGCACCTTCCTGTCAGGGATAGACACTACTGAAAGAGGGTAAAGGCAGATCTCCTTTAGCGACTGCCATGTTTAGCAACTGTGCAATTATGGCAGTGATAAAAAAGTAACTTTATGATCAACCCTCGTATTTTTGTAGGTCTGTAAAGCAAAGGAAAGCTGAAGTAATATTTTGTGCACTGCCACAGTTTCACTTAGTAACTGTTTCCCTTAACAACTGAGTTGCCAATCTCAGTTGTTGTCACTAAACAAAAACTACCAGTAATTATACATCTCAATTGGAACTGAATCCATCCATCCATCATGGGGAAGGTCCGTTCTCTAGCTAATCATAACTTGGAAGAGCATTCATTTTTGACTCACGTGTAATTTGCATCTGCATTAGCATCTATCTTACTTTTTCCCTCATCCTACAAGCCATTTCCCTCTGTGCCTCAATTTAAATCTTACATCAGAATAGCCACTATATGCATCTGATATATGAGCTGCAGCCCTATAAAAGCTTGTACCCTTTGATTAAATTCATTTGTCAGAAAAATTACACCGGACTCCTATTTTGCCACTATACACTCCTATAATTTCTGTTTACAGATTATCTGGATATCTCCTGACTGTGCTCCAATTATTACTGTGCAACATTTTTTTTAACTGATTGTCTCTCTCTTTCTCTCTCTCTTTAAAAAATAAAAACAAAACAAATTCCAAGGAAATTGAAAACAATTATATAAATATCAAATAAATTTTAAAAATGGTGCCGTACTGCTGGCAGCAAAGGAAAAAGAATCACGCCTGCTGAAACTCTACCCACCTACTTGCCTCACACTTAATTTGGTAGCAGAACTGATTCTGTTTCTGATTTGGATGGACGCTAAATGAACAAACTGCGAGGGATTCCTATTGCCTCGGTGAAGATGTTAAACTTCTTAAGCACTGGAGTTCTGCACTGCAACCATCTAACAAACAACACACACGTAATAACAGGATGGAAATAATATAACTGGGGAGGCAAATCCCTCAAACTCAATATCTGATTGTAAATTCAATTTCAATGGTCGGCTGCTGTCTTGTGCCTTCCAATAAAGTTGAATTATTGAATCAATGTGATTCGGTTTTACGGAGAATATTACTGCGAGGATTGTACAGCAAGCTATTACATAGTTATTAATTTGTGATTTCAATAACTGACAATTGTCCCCATGATACTGGGAAACCATCCTACATCTTTTTTTTGATGGATAGATATTTTACTTTTAACAAAGCAACAAGCCCCTCTTTATTTCTTTGTTCAAAACGATCTCCAATCTGCTTTGCACATGGACATCGCCTAACGTAGTCATTTTTCCTAAACGCTACAAATAGTCAGATTCTCCTGTCTATCAGCTCTTGGCTCCTTTCTCTCATATTATGTGTTAAAATCAGCAGCCAAAACACCCTTCCAGAAGATTTATGCATTCACGGGGGCAAAATACATTTTGTAGCAGGATACAGGTCTCACACCGGGTCTGTAATTCTTTCTCCAGCCACTCCGGCGTCATATTTATGTGAGTTCCTGAGGAGTTGGATAGGAGTTGGCAAAATGCCCATGATGGTGATTATAGAATCTGCCGGCTTCTTTGCTTTGAACTGAGGCCTTTCTGAACAATGGATAATGACTTACATTTGGTATATTTTTGAACACCTGCCTATGTAAGTCTGTTACGATTCATCTTGCTTTGCTTGGAGAAACAAGGATTTCTCATAAGTTTGAAATTTAAAAGAGCTGTGGTGGCGCAGTGGTTAGATTGCAGTATTGCAGGCTGATTCTGCCCAAAGCCAGCAGTTGGATTCTCAACAGTTCAGAGTTGAGTCAGCCTCCTATCCTTCTGAGGTTGGTAAAATGAAGACCCAGATTGTTGGGGGTGGGTGGGTCAATAGGCTGACTCTGTAAACCGCTTAGAGAGGGCTGTAAAAGCACTGTGAAGTCTAAGTGCTATTGCTATTTATAGCTGAAACCTTGTCTTACTTTTAATCAGTTTTTGAAAAACGTTGGCGGTTAGCAGGCACATTTCAAGCTGGAAGGATGTGGATTCTCCCATAAAATGGCTCCTATTGTGGATACAGATAGTCCTCGACTTACAATCATTCATTTAGTCACCAATCAAAGTTATAACAGCACTGAAAAAGTGACTTACGACCGTTTTCCCACTTATGACTGTTGCATCATTCCCATGGCCACATAATCAAAATTCAGACAGTTGGCAACTGGTTCATATTTATGACAGTTGCAGTGTCCTGGGATCATGGGATCACCTTTTGCGGCCTTCTGACCATCAAAGTCAGCAGGGAAGCAAGATTCACATAACAATTGGGCTACTCATTTAACAACTGCAGTGATTCACTTAGCAACTATGGCAAGAAACATCATAAAAAGGGGCAAAATTCACATGACAACTATCTCAATTAGCAACATAAATTTGGGGCTCAATTGTAGTTGTATCTTGAGGACTACTTGTATAGGCAGTCATAAAAGGATCCTGATTTCTTTCATTAGCTGCAGCTGGGAACATGGTGTTTAACAAGGGAAGCTGTGCACAGCAAAGTTGTTGGGAGCAAATTGTGAATTATCTGGTATCATCGAGGTTTATCTGGGTTCTTGGCGTCTTCCCAACCATGTGTGTTTTGCTGGACTTTCAAGGCTGCAATTCCTTCTCCTGCCCTGTCAAGTTAATTACTGCAGCGTGGTTTGTGTGGATTTTTATTTACAGTTTGTATGTACTTTGTTTTCAGATTGAATTTCCTCCACTTAAAGACTGTTCTTGGGAGAGTTTTTTCTCCAGCTGAAGGTAACTTGGACACTGGGGCCAAAGTTGGAAGTATTAAAGGGACATTTCTTGCTTATCTGACTGTGTTGTTTTTGTGCCACGCCCTGGATCATCACAGACCTCCTCTTCCTCTTCCCCTCAGCATGATGCCTACCATTCCAGCCTCCAATATTTTTCTAGGCAGATGGGGAAACTCTTCCACAGTGAAGTCTATCTTAAAGTCATACAATGTTTTGTCTCCCTACCACTCCAAATCTGTGTGACCCATTTGTGGCAAGGCACTATTTGTTAAGCCTAACACTCCGCAAGGCTTTGGTTGGGAAATGAGGAGAGGCCACAAGTACAAACCCTGAATTTTCTACAGGAAAAATAATGTACAAATGTAATAATAAAACAAACATTGCCCACGATGAGAGGGATAGCAGATAAAAGAATTTGGGTGACTCTTTTATAGTAGGATAAGAGGAAGTAGGATTAATATACTTGTGCTTGCAAAGAAAAATAGCAATGTAATGCAACAGTTGGAATAACATTACAACAAGGTGTTCAAAAGATAGTGGCAGGGGTGGGATTCTACCAGTTCACACCTTCTACCAGTTCACTAGAACCGGCTGTTAACATTCTAAGCAGTTTGGAGAAGCGCTTGTTAGAAGAAATGACTGGCCTAATCCTGTAAGGAAGGCAGGAAAGAAACATTCTGGTGTTGCTTACAGAAACTGCCTCTCCGTTAACCCTTATTACATTCTTGGCAGAACTAGAGTTCCTGTCTCAGGAACGTCTCTGGAGTTTTTTTCCCCCTCCTTTGCTGGTACTTTGCTTGTGTGGAGTGATCATTTAAAGTTACAATGGCACTGGAAAAAGTGACTTATGACCATTTTTCACACTTACGATTATTGCAGCATCCTCACAGTCATGAAAGGCCAGTCATGAGAGGCCAGGCGAGGAGATGCGTGCCTTGATGTAAGTAATATTGAGTTGGCCACACCCAGCCAATAACCACCAAGCCATGTCCACCAAGCCACACTCACTACCTAAGCCACGCCCACAGAACCGGTTGTTAAAAATTTTGAATCCCACCCCTGGATATCCTAGTTCAGGGATCTCAAACTCAAGGCCCATGGGCTGGATCCAGCCCATGGGGAGCTTAGATCTGGTATACAGGGGCACCCTGAAAACAGTGAAGGTTCTCCGTGGTGCCTCTGCCAGAGAAAATGAAGCTCAGGAGAGCTGCAAGCGATCCTTGCAAGCTCTGTTCTCGCTGGCAGAGGGTTGCAGGAGGCTGTCACAACTGGAAACAGAGCTCAGGAGCCCATTTTTGCTGGCAGAGCACTTGGGCCATCACAGGTGCCCCCAGCACAAGTGACAAACTGCCCATGCCCACCCTGGCCCCCTGAGGTCAAACAAAACGTTGATGCCGCCTTCAATGAAATTGAGTTAGACACCCCTGCTCTAGGATGACAGGCCATCTCTATAAGCCAAAGTGGGATCCTCCACCTCTCTAGAAAGAGAGTTTGAGACATGCAAGACTGATGTCAGCTTTTGAAGCAGTGCAGAGCAGGATACCAAAGTCTATGAATAGTAAAAACTACTTTTCTTGCAAGGCTATTGAATCTTGCAAGTCTGAAAGGTATTTCCCCACTTCCTGACCTGTATGTACCAGAGAACTAAGGGACGATCAATTCTGAGATGCTGTCTCAACTTACATTTCTGTTTGGGCTCCAATTTTGTTTACCAAACTGTTGCCTAGGGTGGGGTTCTTCCTCCTGTCTTTCAAGGTTATTCTCACAACCCATTGCAGAACATACAAAACAATGATTTGCCCTTTCAGTGCTAGGCACCTTCTAATATACCTTGCCTTGAAAGACTCAGTTATCTTCTTCAGTAGCAAACGTTTCACTTTTGTTGAGCCACAAATTCCTTTCTGCTGAATGCCTTATCAGTTCTTGACTTCTGCTTCTTTATACTATCTTGCATCCCAAGTTTTTGTTCAGAGTCTTTCTTATGTAAGCCATCCTGAGCCTCTGGTCTTACAAGATTCCCATGGTGTTACTGAACCTAATTCTGTTCCTGGTTTCCAATGTGTATAGTTTTCATGGGCTTGGGAGTGAAATTTTTTGTACAGTCTTGCATATCTACCATGTCTTTGCCCGCCTCTTACATCAATAATTTGTTACAAATTCAAATTTTATTACTTATTTATCTAATTCATATCCTGCCTTTATTCTTTTTACAAATAATTCAAAGTGCTGCACATATTCAAAGCACCTTCCTCTTTCTGGGGAACCACAACAATCCTGTGAGATAGATTGGCTGGGAGAGAAGGACTGGCTCGAGGTCACCCAACTGAGATTGGGATTTCAATCCACATCTGTCTCTTGCTTTCTAGCCTGGTGCCTTAATGGCTTGACCAAATTGGCTTATTAAACATTATAAACAACAGCAATAAAATATGATTGCCTACTATAATGTTATAGGTTACTTTTGTTTTTGTTTGTGTTGTTCTTCTCATAGCTATATTTGCTGCATTATAGTCATCTATCAGGAAGAGATTTAAGCAAAAATGAGAGACTGCATTTGGGCAGAAATGGTAGCCCATTTACAAGAAGCCTTCTCCTTTGGGATCGTTTTTTTGGGAAAAAAGTAATTCACTTCCATTTTGACTGTCGCACCATGAAATGTAATAATTTTAATATTGTTGAAAAACATATTGTAAGAACTGAGATACGTTAAGATGTTGTTCCAGCAATAACCTGCGATGGAATAAAGAGTTAAAAATTTACAGAAACCCAGGGGCAGTTTGTCATTAAAATTAGTACTTACTTCTGTGTTTGTGTAGTATAGCTGTTATCATAGGCTTCATAACTTGGTTCATCATATTCACCCCCATATCTATCATCGTATCCCTATAAGGGAAATAAAAGATCTAATTTAGAAGGCTGATCCAGTAACAGATTGACACCTGTAATAAAATCTTAATATTTAAGTATTATATTCATGCAAATTAACATATCTTCAAAAATACAGATTTGAATGCTTGTGGTCCTTCCAGTCAAAGCATTCCCTGAGCAGAGTTTTTCTCACAATTTCCAGTCAGAAAAGATAGTTACCTTCACTTTTGACTCTGTTATTGAGACTCATCAGTGCTGTAATGCAGAATTTGGGGAAGTGTTCAAGACTTTGAAAAGCTGGATTATTAATTTTCTACTAGGAGAATTCGGAAACCTCTAATTTGATTCAGTGGCCTAATCCAAAGCATCATAAGCGTGCCAATCAGGTTGAAATTACTACAGAAATAGTTTGGTGCCACAGAAATAGTTTGGTGACAAGACTGATAAAAATTGAGTTCCCTTGGTCAAAGTATGGCCTAGAACAACATGTAATTTGCACTGTTTTTCAACTGCATAAAGGTGAAACAATCATGTAAGCCATCTCTATGAGGAGGCTAATCATGCCAAGCAACTTGAAATAGGGGTCTCAAAAATGCCAGTTAAGTTTGTTGTTTTGGAATACAATAAAACATAAAGTGATGAAGATAAATGGGTTAGCAACCTTTACTGCAAAGAATGCCCATCCCAAATTCTAAACAGATTGTTTGTGAACTTGGCACTTTCTAACAGTATGAAAGAGGTGGGCTGGCAGATAAACTCTAGGCAAAGAAACACAATATGACTCTGGCAGAGAAAGGAAAATTGATTCCGGGTAGAGAGATAGAGGCTGACACTAGGCAAAATGAGGATATATGGCTAAAAGTAAACTCTAACGAAGGGAGCCCAGAACCACATGATAACAAAGGAATATTTGGAATATTTAAGGTTGAAAGTTATATAAATGAAAGAAAGGTAGACGTGTTGCAATTAGAGCTGACCTACTATATGGGGTCAGCATGGAATGGACAGTAAACTCACAAAAGTAGACCACTAGTATACACAGCTGGTTACAAAAGTCTTCCACCATTATTTTGATCAGGTTATGTACAACAGTGGTCTGAAGAGAATCATAGCGGAAAGCTAGGCTGCTGTTTTTTTCTGCCTTAAAATGATCACGACCCCTTAGAAAACCAAGAACTGGCTACCCTGTTGGATCTGAGTTTTTTTTTTCTGCTGTAGAAAAATGAAGAATGTCTCAAAAGGTGCTTTTCTAAATGGCAACTATGCTTTCTTGATTATTTTTTCTTTGAAAATGATTTGCTTCTAATCCAAGTAGCATCTTCAGCTTCTTTGCTGAGAAGCTAAACATTTTCAAAGAAAAAAGTTTTGAAAAACATCTTTGGGAAAACCACGATCTGGATGATTGTGAATCTCCATTAGACAAATGTGAGGAATTCCTTTTCTTCATCTCACCTCCACCCTGTTTCTTGCTTTATGGTTCCTTTACAATTTCTACCAGCATGGTCTATCATCTAATGTTGGCCCTTCAGAAACTGCTATTGACCTACAGTAGGTGTGCAAATGATGGCCAGCACATATAGCTTTTCTGATGCAGTGCTTTTATCTCAGTCTTTGGCTATTAGGTATGCTCCTAGTAAGGCTGAAGAGCAATTTATTGTATATCCTAGGAAAATGTTAATGAAGGCTACAATTTTTTTCCCTGGAGTTCAGCATATAAATGCATTTCTAAATAGTGGTGGGTGAAATAATAGCTTAAAAAAATGACTAGATAATTACAGGAATGCATTGCCTCATTATATCACTAAGAAGCTTATTAGTGGCATATAAAACATATTTTTCTCTCTGTCTCTGTGTCTTTCTTTTCCTTCCTTCCATTTTCGTACAGAGAGAGCCACAAGTAAATGTTGTACCAAATGTGTTCTTAACTTATGTCATGGTTCTAATTTCTTCTGCCCAACTAATAATTGGAAGGATACACTATAAGTGCTTGGATAAAATCATAAAGCCTATCAGTAGTCAGGTGGGTCATGCAAATGAGCTGCTTTGGCTTCTAATTCTGCAAAATTTCCAAGAATGACTCTCAATGTTGATTTTAGAAGATAGGGTTGCTTAAAAATCACATCTTCTAACAGTATGAAACATTATGAAATAGGTGAACTCATGAATTAGCTAAAAAAAGAGTTTTCCAGTAAAAAAGATTGGGGCCTGAGGAAAATCTCTTCCAAGCTCTTCACTGGTCAAAGCTGCAGCTCAGAAATTCAATCTGATGTTCATGCTTCTGAATCAAGCTGACTTTCTGAGTCAAATCAGATTAAACTAGGTTATTTGTTCTAACCCAATTGAAAAACCTACAAATCTGAATGAAACAACTCAACACTCCTATAAATAAAATAGGCATCCACAAAAATTTGAACCTATGTCTCACATTGCTCTAACATCCATCCATCATCCATCCGTCCATCCATCCATCCATCCATCCATCCATCCATCCATCCATCCATCCATCCATCCATCCATCCATCCATCCATCCATCCATCTATCTATCTATCTATCTATCTATCTATCTATCTATCTATCTATCTATCTATCTATCTATCTATCTATCTATCTTTTATGAAGTTCCAAATATTGCATGTTCAGGAAAGTTCATCTGACAAATAAATGCAGTATTAAAAAAGAGATATCTTTCAAATGAATTAACATTAGGCAAGCTACTTTTCAAAATACATTTAAGAGCTAACTGTTTAACCTCTGTGGGTTTTCTGTTTCCTTTTGTTTTTTTTCTTCTTTACCTTTTTTACTGAGAAGTATTTTATGACATTTGAACAGACAAGAACATTCCATGGTATTTTGCAAAAAGCATTGGAAGAGATGCACACTCAAAAGGTCAAGAAAATTAAACTCTTTTTCAGAATAGCTTTGGCACGGAAAGAGAATCTCCTATTACTATTATATATTTAATTTTGAGTACCTACTTCCGCAAGCCACAGTAATTACAAATAAGATTCATGGCTAAAGTCCAACAGCTATGAGAATGCAGTCACTATTCATAGCTTGAGTGCAACCATGAGAATGCACTGCTACGAACAACTCCAAGGAATTGCATCATCACAAATTGGATTTTTTCCTGGTATGTTAATCGCACCAGTATTATCTTCATATTTGGCAATTGACAAAGCAGCAACACTTAAATTTATACTCCTCAGCCACTTTTCACTTTACCCAGATTATATTAAAATGGATAATTTTCAAGTGCAAATATCAAAAGCAATATGAATGCATGCTCTGCATCTGAGCACATTCTGGCAAAGGGACTGATCACTAGATGCCTCTTCTGGAACATGCTGCTACTATGGAGTAAATAACTGTAAAACATGCCAGAAGAATTAAAAGCTTAGAGAAAATAAAATTTAGAAATCAAAAACAGAAGAACAGTGGGTCAAAAACACAATAATACTGCTTTGCAAAGAAGACCAGCAATTTAAAACTGTAAAGTCAGATGGAAGAAACTGGAATCTTAAGATTATCTTTAGAAAGCTTTCTGGTCTACTGCTATAACTTGTTTTGATTGCAGAAATCAAAACTAGAGGAGTTTTTAAAAATAGCTTGGGAATTTCCTCTTCAGGTTTATATTAGTTGTCTCATGTATATTTGTTAGTTAGAAAATTATGTAGACAGGCAAACATAAAACATGAAACCAAAAAATGATAAATCTACATTTGCTAAACATGCTTCTACCTATTGCTGCTTTTTTAACTATGGTAACTTCCTAATTAGGGCAGATGGTTTCAGAATGGAAGGCAAAAGCAGTTTATTCACTTTACAGATGTTCTTTCATTAAGTGCAATCTGTCTGCTTTCTGTTTTAATCTGCAATTAAAAAAAAGAAAGAAATATCTCTCAATGAATTCCTAAACATTTATTTTGTACATATTTTCTTAGATGTTTATTTTAAAAACTATTTTATACTAATATGTTTTTATCATAGATTTTGAATTGTATATTTATGTTTTGAGATGAGAAGGACAATTTAAAAACTAGGAAAGATTAAAAACCGTATTTCAGTATATACTGGGACCATTAATATGGACCAGGTTGGTTTACTCTGAAATAAGGTTCAAATGAAATAGTTCAGCATCCCTAGGTTGGTACCTCACTTGAAAGAACTTTCTTCTATACTTAACAGCCTCAAAAATTATTAAATACACTACATAGAATTTTTAAGTTTCAGTTCGGACGTTACCTCCCCAATAAATCAACATATGCATCATCTTCTGTCATCTTCTGATCAATCGGCTGCATTTAACAAAAGCTTGTTGGAATGGGACTGTAACTGACAATAAATAATTTCATGGGGATCTCCCCTTGTGAGAAATGCAACCTGTACAAATGCATAGTGACACCAGTGTCATCTATTCCTTATCATAAGCCTGGCACCTACAGAAAGCTTTGCAGAGATTTTCAAAGAGGCTGTTCATTCTGATGGAGAATTGAGCCAGGTGTCTCTTCAGAGTGCATTGAAGTGATGATTTCCCCCTATATCAGGGATGTCAAACTCGATTTCATTGAGAGCCGCATCAGGCTTGTGTTTGACCTTGGGGGGCTGGGGTGGGTGTGGCCAGTTTGACATCACTCATGTCAGGGGCACCTGTGGTGGCCAAGTGCTAAGGCAGGACTTTCCTCCCTCTCATTATAATCTCCTTCCTTCCTTCCTTCCTTCCTTCCTTCCTTCCTTCCTTCCTTCCTTCCTTCCTTCCTTCCTTCCTTCCTTCCTTCCTTCCTTCCTTCCTTCCTTCCCTCCCTCCCTCCCTCCCTCCCTCCCTCCTTCCCTTTTCTTCTCAAGGCCCATGGGCCGTTCCTTTGCTGTTTCCAGATCTAAACACCCAGTAGGCTGGATCCGGCCCATGGGCCTTGAGTTTGGCACCCCTGCTCTATATGGTGGTGCAGCTGAACAAAACAGAAAAACAGAGTTGGAAGGGACCTTGGTGGTCTTCTAATTCAACCCCCTGCTGAGGCAGGAAGTTGTGACACTTTGCTTCTTTTGGAGATAGTGGTTTGGTTCTTATTTGAAAGCTCTTCTTAATGCAGTGTATGCAATGATTTCATCCAGGCAGGTTTTAGCAAACAAACAAAACTGCTTATGAAGAAATGAAACAAAGAATGAATGAAGCATGATATCACAGCAAGCAAGTTTTTAAAAATGCATGTGAGAGTTGGAAAGCAAAGTGACTTTACCAGTAAACACATAGAAAGTGCACACTATAGAAATGTGCACAAACCTGCATTGCACATACTTCAAAGAACACAGGATTAATGCAGACATAGGAAAGAACTGTCTGAAGTTTGGAAAAAATAAGAAACTGAGCATATTGAAATTGTTTAATTGTTAGGCTGAGCTATTTTTTACAGCCAGGCTACTTAATTCCATTATAGGAAATCATACCAACAAAATGAAATACCTATATTGTGTTAGACTGACTATAAAAGTATCAAATTCTTGCATGGCTTTCTCTTATCTGCTATCATTAGAGGGTCAAGCACCTCGTTGATCATCTATAAATGTTTTCATTATCCAGTAAGGGAGAGAAAGATTGTAAGGCTCCTATATCAAGTCTTCTGCAAAACCAGCCTCAGTTACTAGTAAATACTCCATCGTCCTACAGCTGAAAGTGAATTGGAAAACTGGGCCATTTTGCAATGCTAAACAACAGATCCTCTAAGGCAGGGGTTCCCAATCTTGACAACTTTAAGATGCGTGGACTTCAACTCCAATAAATTATGGGAGTTGAAGTCCATATGTCTTAAAGTTTCCCAAAATTGTGAACTCCTGCTCTAAGATTTTGGATTCTAGCTTACCTTAGAAGGAACAATAAATGTTTACCAAGATATAACATAAAAAAGTAAGCAAATTTGATCATTTCTTAAAGTCAGAAGAATCCTATGCAATCCCTCAGCCTCAGCATGTGTTGGCTAATGGTTAAGAACAGGTAGGATGGTTCTTGTTCCCAATATCAGCAGGTGTTTTAAGGGAAAACCTTATCTCCATTGAGTTGAAAATGGACAGGAAATAAAATCATACCTTCTGATTTTCATATATGTAGGATTCTCATTGGAAAACAAAATACTTGCTGAAATTGTTGGCATTGCTTGTTAATGCATTTTATCAGGGATTGCAGTAGGTTGCTCTAGGGACCGACTCCTTCCAAGCAGCTAGAACAGGGGTGTCCCACAGGGTGCTTAGAACTGGTCCTCAGGCCTGCCCTGAAAATAGCAAAAGATTGGCCCATGGTGCCTCTGCCATTGAAAATGGAGCTTGGGAGGGCTCTGTTTTCACTGGCAGAGGGCTGCAGGAGGCCCCTGCAGCCAAAAATGGAGCCTCGATGAGTGACGTCAAGCTGGCCATGCCCCCATGTCCACTCCTGCCCCACTTAGGTGAAACACAACCCTGATGAACACAACCCTCAATGAAATTGAGTTTGAAACCCCTGAGCTGGAAGAAGACCTAGACATGCTAGGTCTAATGCTCTTTACACGGAGGTCAGCATGATAGCTGGAAGCATTGTTTGGTTGCCTGCCCTTAGAAGCTTTGCAGTGAAGAGGAATTCTTTCATTTTGGTAAATTGTGGAGATGTTTTAAAGTGCCATTAACCAGTGGAATGGTTTGCCTTCAGAAGCTATGGGCGCTCCAATATGGGAGGTTTTTAAGAGGAGATTGGACAGCTCTTTGTCTGAGATGGCATAGGGCTGTGATGGCGAACCTATGGCATGCATGCCACAAGTGGCACGCAGAGCCATTTGTGCTGGCATGCGAGCTGCAGGTAAACTTACCTCACTGCACATGCATGCGCCTCACAGCTGTTTTTTTTTTCTGGTTGGTTTGAGGCCTTTTTTGGCCTCCCAGAGGCTTGGAAAAAGCCTCTGCAAGGCTTCTCAGGCCGAATTATAGGCCCGTTTCATCACTTCCTGTACCAGAAGTGATGAAACGGGCCTATAATTCGGCCTGAGAAGCCTTGCAGAGGCTTTTTCCAAGCCTCTGGGAGGCCAGAAAAGGCCTCAAACCAGCCAAAAAATCAGCTGTGAGGCGCAGTGCAGATAAGGGGGTGGGGTGGGGATTGAGCGTGCATGTGCAGGGGGTATGGGGGGGATGCACATTGCATTCTGGGTGCTGGCATGCAAGTGCGGGCACGTTGGCGCGCTTGCAATTTTTGGCACAGGAGCCCAAAAGGCTAGCCACCACTGGCATAGGGCTTCTTGCTGGAGTAAGGGGTTGGACTGGAAGATTTTTTAGCTAAATGGGAGAAGAAGGGTTTATATAAATAGATACGAAATGCTGGCACTTAGACTTTATGATTCATGAAAAGTAAAGGCGGGAGACAGGAGAGAATTAGGAAGAAGCAGACAACGCTAATGCAGAAGCTCGGGCGGCAGAAGCATTGCAAAGACATTAAGGATGAGATTTGGTCATCCCTTTAGACCACTAACAAATGGATGGGTATCATCCACTCCCAAATGTTAAAAGTGGAGTCTTAATTTCCCTTCCCAATTTCTGTATGCATCTGAGATGACGCAGGTGACTCTACGCATTACAAGAAGCCTGCTTTGCATGAATGTTAGCACTGATTCCCTCACACAACAAGGCATTTATGGCAGAGTAGCAGCTCACTGAAAAACAAGCTGTCAACTCCATTCCAATTATTTGGTGTGCAGCTTCAGCACTATGGAATCTTTTGTGACTGTAAATTCAGAAGTAAACGTTCTTGCAATCATAGATTAAAAAACAACAATGGTACCGTTAAATTGTTTTGGAAGGATCTTTAGCTAAATTGGTAATGGAATTGATCTGCCTACTGCTGGCAGATTCTACAGGTATTCCTCGACTTACAACCATTCCTTTTGCGACTCTTCAAAGTTCTGACATTTCTGAAAAAGCTGACACTTGTCTGGTTCTTGCATTTATGACCATTGCAGAGTCCCTGCAGTCACATGATCAAAATTTGGGCCCTTGATAACCATCTTGGATTTATGATGGTTGCAGTGTCTCGGGGTCACATAATCAGCATTTCCAAGCAGCTTCTCACAAGCAAAATCAAGCTGGAAGCTGGATTTGCTTAAAGACCACTTGCTTCACTTAATGACCATGATTTGCTTAACGACCATGACAAAAAAGTCATAAAATTGGGCATGACACACTTAATAACGACCTAGCTTGCCAATGGAAGTTCTGGCCCCAATTATGGGCATAAGTCAAGGACTTTCAGTATTATAAAAAACTTAAAAGTCAAAAGATTATGGTGAGAAAAATCAAAGCCCTGTCAATGATAGCCCCATAATTATGGACTACATTGATTGGATTAAAAAAATCATACCCTTACGTGCAAATCATGCCAAAGATGGAGATATCATGCCATATTTATAGATTTCCATCTGTGAAAAATGTATCATTAACTTTATCCTTCCTTATTTACATTCACCCTTAGAATAGTTTCATCTTATTTTAATTTTAAATTAAAAATTGTTTTTGCCATATCAGCGATTTGGGGTTTTGCATTTTATGATGGAAAGTCTGGCTTGAAATGAAACAAATACTGTTTTTTCCTTGATGTTTAATACCAATTATTGTATTATTGTTTTAAAGGTTTGTGTATTGCTTTGAAAAAAATGCCTTTCCATGGTACATAAAATAAATTTAAAATATGATAATATGTGTTCATATTAACAGAATCCTTTAAAAGGTGACTTAATTAATTCAAACTATCTCTAGGATTTCAGACATAAGCATTAGCTTATTTAAATAATTTTCTATTAAGTTCCTGGGTGAGAATAATCTTTTGTTTTTCTTATTGTTGCAGAGTGTAGCAAATTGATTTAAAACTCATTCTGTTTTGTAATACTTCAGAAATAGTATTTGCAGTGAATATTTCAAGGGAGTGCCCTTCCATAATGCAATTTTTTTCTGTGAAGCATTCATTTTGTTTTTCAATACAATATCTGTCAATACAATATCTGTAAATGGAATGATTTAATAGTAATATCGTTTTACATATTGGAAAGTGGAAGAGCTTTTGCTTATCCCAAAGATGTCTGTGATTTTAACTTGCATGGAATCCAATCCCAGCTGGGCACTTCTTAATACAATTGCAGTGATCCGTTTCATTGACCTTGAAAACTATTTTGGGAAAGCTTACATTGATGTCATTATTCTTTGGTTCCCATTTCTTTCTTTCTTTTTTCATTTGTCCCCCTAACCAGAATGCCTTATTAAAAACACGTGATTATTTTTAGTTTTCATTTGTCACCGTATCATTCCAGTCAAACGTGTAAGAAAGTCCACAAAACTGAGAAACCCACACTTAAATCAGTAAACAATGGATAAAATTAATGACAGGGTTAGGTCCCTATTAATGTCAAATAATTTTGAAACTGGCCTCTGAGCTGTCATATACATTAAACTCAAATGATCCATGTCTAAATATTTGATACCAGCATCAACATTGAAGATATTTCTTTATTATTTTTGAAGTCTTCAATCCATTCCTGACTTTGGATGACTGCTTGGATAAGTCCCTGCAGTTTTCCTGGCAATTTGGAAATGGTTTGCCATTGCCTGATTCCTAGAGCTAACTAGAGCTAGTGACTGGCCAAGATGGGACAAGAATTCACAGTCTCCCAGTTTCTAGCCTAGCACCTTAATCACTATACCAAATTGACTCATATTTAAGAGTCACAACAAACATCTTCAGTATAAGTGTGCATATGTATACACGCATACACACACACACACACACACACACACTGAATATCCTGTCCTTAACATAATTACATCTGATTAAGCGCAATAGTTTCCTGTGTAATTTTTTACTTTGACAAAAGAATTCCAACATCCAATCTCTTATATAATTTAGCGTTACTGATTGACACTAATTGACTTTTTAAAATAAAGTTTTAGGGTATTCATTCACAGGTAATCATATTGTCGAGATTATAAAGCTTTTTAGCAACCTCTTCTATCCCTCTCGCTCTTTTTAAATTGACCTTTTAATATATTTGCCCTTATAAAGTTTTCAAAGCATTCTGTTTTCTTGGCACTTTCTGCTGCTACTAAGAATTTACATTTTCAAAGCCTTACAATTACCATTTCTCCACATTTCAGCATGTTTTCTTAAACTAACTTTGTCAAAATTAAGGATCATCTCTCCTTTGATGGATTCCAGAATTAAGCATTCCAACAAATGATCATCTGGTCTAGACATTCCTTTGATATTCCAGAAAGTGCAAGAATTTTAAAATTTGTCCTTTTACTTACATATTTATCACCTGATGGATACCTAAGAAAGAAAGTTACCAAGATCAAAGCTGGCCATTTGATATTTATCTCTATAGCAAATACTGGCTTATGCAATATTAATATTGGCTCCATTTTAAATTAATAGGTTCTACTGTAGTAGGAGAAATTGTCATGGCCCCATCGGAGCCAGAGTCCATGGAGAAGGATGAGCCGGAGCTGGGGACGATGGAGGTTGAGGGTGTGGTTTTGTTGGCTCCCATGTTTCTAAGGCCAGGGACAGCTTGCCAGCAGGGAAGAACAGGGGCAGGATGACTGAGAGAGGGGGGAAGAGAGGGCAGACAGTGGAGAGGAGGAGTGACAGAGCTCAGGCGACGAGCAAGGATCACCCCCTCCTGATCCCTGAGCATGGAGAGTGGAGAGGAGGAGGAGCAGCACAGGCCGACATGACAAATCTGGAGAAGAGCACCATGCCCCTTTTCACAAGGCACACATGGGGACTGAGACTTAAGGAGATGCCATGGGAAGGGGCACTTGTCAGGAGCTGAATTAGTGGAGTTTCATGTGCCGTTGCTGACATCTGGAGTTTGCTGGACTCCTTGTCTTGTTGTTGTCTTTGCTTCACTGGACTACTTGCCTTGAAGCCATCATGCTAACAGTGTTTTGCTGGACTACTCACAGCCAGAGGCTGCTGGAGGTGTGTTCACACACACACACACACTTTGCTCTGGGATGTGCCATAAACATGGGAATGTTTGAGGGAAAGTTTGGGCAATAAAAGAGAGTTCAAACTATCATCTGGCTGTGTGGTCTCTGTGCCTTGCTCCGGTCATCACAGAACCAGAAAAGCCAGAAAAAGTTGGGTGACCTCCCAATTTCCTCAGACATGGCTGTTTCTCTTTATTGGGTTTTGGAAGTTAAAGTATGGACAAGGCTACTTCAGTGATGGAGAGTCCAATCTTCATTTTTCCATCCAACAAAGGGTAAATAGATTGCTCCATTTCCATTGCCTTTGATGGGATAAATACATTTGACAACAGGACTGACAGATTTCAGCAAAGGAGGGCAGGATTTGGGGAATCATAGCAAGGTCTTTTGGAGGTCACATGATCAGAGAAGATATGAAGCCTAGAAAGTACAAAATTTTCTCCATAGGGGCTGCCATTTTGAATACAAGTTTTCATATAATTGGTTACTCAAATAAGCTATAGGCCAGGGGTGTCAAACTCGATTTGATTGAGGGCTGCATCAGGGTTGTGTTTGATCTCAGGGGCCTGGGAGGGCCTGGCCAAGGGGCCTGGCCAGCAAGAAGTCACTTGTACCAGGGGGTGCCTATGGTGGGCTAAACGCTCTGCCAGTGAAAACAGACTCCTGAGCTTCCTTTTCAGCTGGGACGGCCTCCTGCAACCCTCTGCCAGCAAAACGGAGCTCGGGAGGGCCACGGCCAGCCCTCAAGAGCTCTGTTTTTACTGACAGAGGCACCATAGGCTGGTCCTTTGCTGTTTCCAGGGCAGCCCTGTAGGCTAGATCCAAGCATCCCGCGGGCTGGATCCGGTCCCCGGGCCTTTACAGGAACTTCCCGTAAATGGTTTTTAAAAGTGTGAGCATGCTTATAGCTGTTAATTATTGGGGCCGGGGGGCATTGGCTACACAAACAAAAAAAGATAGAATAGAAAAGAATAGAAATAGGCAGTGGGAATAGAAAATTATGGAAGGGAGCATGGCAGAAAGACTAAATTCCAAATTCCATTTTGGTGCCACCATATTAATTTGGTTCTTCCTCCAAAGAGCCCAAGTCATTTTTATTTTACAATTCTTTTTTTATCCCAAAATAATTTTATGAAGTACAGTAAGCCGAGAGGTTGGCTAATGTCACCCATATGCCATGTGGATGAATCAAAACATAACAGTTTACAATCCCTTTCTAGCTTTTTTTTTAAAAAAGACATCCATGCACTATATTATATTTAATAGACAGAATTACTGTAAGAGATATTGGAAATGTAACAGATTATTTAGTATTAAGCTGTGGGCAGGCATTAAGCTTATTATACAACTATTTTCTTGGTTTTTACAGATAAGCATCTTTAATGAATCTAGAGACATTTTAAACATGAGTGATTGCCAAAAGGTAATGTAAAAAGATAGACATGGTGTTAAAAAAAAAGAAAGAAAGAAAAATAAATTTGAGGCAGAAATGTAAACTGAGTACCAAGCAGAATGCAATGTAATAGCTAGCACAGTGATTAATGAAAGAAAGTCAGGATAAACACCATTATTAGGTAGTAGCTGCTAGTAATTAAAGTAGCTTAATTAGAGAATCATAGCACTCTTGGAAGATATTTTTTTTCTCCTAATATTTATGTTTCCTATTTTAAGTCTTTTTTTTTTTTCTATTCCCAGTGATTGGGCAGGGTGAAGAAACAATCCCACATTGTCTGTTGATTCCTGCAGTCAGCTATCAGAATTATTGGTGGCTGGGGGTGGGGGTGGGGAATGGGTTGTTGAAAGCTCTTCCCTGGAGAAATACCTGGAAAGTAACAGGAAGTTTAACTTTGCTACCCTGTGATCTCAACAGAGAAAAGAGATTGTGTGAATGTGAGCTTATATAAATGAGAGGGAGGGGGCAAGAAAGCTTCCCACTAGCATTTCACTAAGCACTATTATTATATCCACTCATCTGGCTTCTAACATGATTTCACAGGCACCAGTGCGATACCAACCATATTTTCAGGCATTAGAATATGCCTTTTGCAGGATGACAGATTCCATGCTGCTAAAAATTAAGGGGGTCAGGAAAGAAGGGTGGTATCATGGATAGGAAAAGAAAAATGAACTGTTAAAGGAGGACCCAAAGATGCTTTTTCCAAAAGGCAACTGGACCTTCTTGGTTTTATTGATTTTTCTTTGAAAAAAACTACTTTTCATCCAAGAAGCTTCTTCAGTTTTGGATTCTCATTCTTGCATGAGAAGGAAACTGTTTTCAAAGAAAAAAACAAAGTCCAATTGCCTTTGGGGAAAAAAGCATCTTTGGAAAAACCATGACTTGAATGATTGAGAATCTCCAAAGATTATTAAAGGAGGACCATAAATATACTTTCTTTTTAAGGAACTATTTCCATGATGTAGACTCTTAGAAACATCTGGTTTGGTCATTGAAACAAAGGCATGTTTGTGATGGGCATGTTGATGGCCTGATGTCTTGCTTGCCTCAAAGTTCATTAATGTCACAGTGAAATTAGAATTACTGATGGACAATGTTGGGTGGAATCAGTGGTCATGAAGGTGCACCAGTGGTGGGATTCATTTTTTTTACTACTGGTTCTATGGGTGTGGCTTGGTGGGCTTGGCGTGGCTTGGTGGGTGTGGCAGGGGAAGGTTACTGCAACATCCCATTCCCTCCCCACCCCACTAACTTGCTTTCCAGCTCCATTCTCCTGACCTTTCCTGTCATCATGGATGTTCTATCGCCGGAACAAAGTAGACTTGAGACCGGAGTTGAGTTCAGCTCTTTATTTAACTGTTAGTAACTTCAACTGAAGTCGAGCCGCGGCAGCCCCTTTTATAGCGGCTGCTCGTGGCTCGCAACCAATGGCATTTATTTAAAACTCCCGCCACTTAGGCGGCCAATTAGAACTGTTGTTATCTACCAATCGCTAGGCTGCAGTATCTGTCCAATAGGAATGCAGTATTACGAGTATGCAAAACAAGTATACTACAATGGAAATATGTTTACCTGAAATTGGGACAAACTCTACAGGAAAATTATGAGTTCTCCTTCTGTGTGAGGGACATTTCTTGCATTTTAGGTAGTTGACATGTGGATCTTTTTAAGATATTCATATTATGCTGGGGTGTAATTACTATATTTCTATTCCTTTTAAGATAATTATCTATGCAAATGCAGGTAATGTTAAAGCTGTTGATGGCAATACAGTCTACACAGGTTGGGTGCTGGTAAAGGATGTTCATCAAAATTCAAAATCTTGAGTGGGATGTCCTCTGCAGCTTGCCTTTTCAACAGTCTAGTTAGGCACGCAATATCAAATAATATTAAAAACTTCGAAAACAAGCTTGTTTTTCCTTTAAAAATTATACTTCATACTTTTTGCTAATATTTACTGCAAGTGTTTTTATATTATGATTTGACTGGTATTCTCACTGACAACAGTTGCCATGGACAATACACAAGCCAATAGCCAACTAATATGGTGACTAAACTTACAGTTGTAGGATAGCAGGATAGATTTCATCACAGACACAAGGAAAAACAGAGTATTAGGATTAATATATTTATAGGACTCTGTGTAGATTCAAAGCAGTGATTCAGCTCAACAAAGCTTCAATTACAGCATCACTTTGAAGCAAAGAATCAAATTGAAATGAAGCCTTGGACTGAAATGATACCCCAGATCAAAGCCCTAGATAGGAGTAGTCATAATGCTTTGATGAAACTGAAAAAAGGCCTTTTTTGCACATACACATATATGTGCAAAATACCCTTTACCCTTTTCTCTGGATCAAAGTACTATAAAAATGAATGGACTTGCTTTGATAATTCAGTGTGAAATGTTGAAGCAGAGCAGCCTTTTTTTAAAATCAAAGCATGCTTTCAAATCAAATAATCTTGAATCAAACTATACCTGAAATCAGAAGCAAAACTTGGGCAAAATCTTCCCTCCCTTTTAAATTTTATATACTTATTGATTGATTTCTACATGACGGAAAAAAATCATTTTTGCTCGAGAGACAGAGGAGACGATAAAAAGCTATTGTCTCTTTCATACTGTACTAGCTTTTATAAGGGGCCTGGGGTTGATTTGAACATACTCAGGATGATTCTGCTTGCCCCATATGGGCATCTAGAGAAGCCCTTAAAGTTTGGTCCATGTGAAAGGCAAGGAAGAACACTGGAGAGCAGGAAGACCTCTGAGATGACTGCCTGAAAAGTGAACTTGAGATACTTCATTTTGGGTGGTTCCAGAAAGCCCTGAACATCTGGATTTTTCCATGGGCATTTGGCTTCTAATGAAAGAACATCCATTTTTAGTAATGTTTTTGTTACATGTTTGTTCGTTTTTGTAAAGAGAGGTTATGGAGACGATTGTTTTAGTAAAATGGTGTGTTTTATGTTACAATTTTGCTATAAACCCCAAGAGTCGTTTTATTGGGTGGCATAAAAAAATGAGGTTAAATAAGTGCCAGCACCCTGGCTTGAGGGAAAACACAATATTTTTATATTACATAGCAAGACAATGCAGAGATTTTTTCATAAAGAATAAGTAGTTTGTGTAGATGTTCTAGCACTTTATTACAGAATCTTAATCCTAGAGTGTTCCATTTACTCATTTTCCTGCAAATTTTCCTAACTCTGTTTAAAATACCTTTAGCCACATGGTAGACCAAAATGAGCATAATTTGGAAGGGTATTGGAGAGCCTGAGTATAGCAAATTAGAATGCTCTCATCCATTCCAAATAGGGTTACTAGACATCCAGCAAAAGGAGGACAAGTTCTCCCTTTGGTCCTCATGTCCTCTCTCTGGCAGGCATAGCTTTAAAATCCGATATTTTCTGGTTTTTTGAGTATCTAACAAGCTTCCTGAGCAACGTTTCTCTATGGCAGGGCGGTCAAACTCCCGGCCCATGGGCCAGATGAAGCACATACTGCCTACGCCCATATCCAGTTTAGCGAAGAGGGAAAAAGTCACGATACCAGAGGTAATATTCAGCAGGTTCTGACTAGTTCTGGAGAATCAGTAGCGGAATTTTTGAGTAGATTGGAGAACCAGCAAATGCCACCTCTGACTGGAGATTTTACATTATCCTTCCCCTGCCATGCCCACCAAGCCACACCCACAGAACTGGTAGTAAAAAAGTTTGAATCCCACCACTACCCGATACGATACATCATGTTGTGACAACATGAGTTTGACACCCCTGCTCTATGGTGTAGTACTTTCCTAATAAATGCCAGCTGCAGGGTTAACAAGGTTTGCTCTCTGACCTTAATTAGTTGATTAGTGCCTTCTGGCCAGCTTCTGTGGCTGCTTGAAATTGACAAGAACTTGATCAGTTACTTGCTGAAGTCTTTTGCCTCCTAACTAAAGTTCTAGTACAGGGGTCCCCAACCTGTGGGCTACTTTTGGCTACTAGCGGGCCGTGGCCAATTCGCAAACAGGCCATGTGAGTGGTGGGCACATGTGCACACAGCCCAACTCACACAAGTAGGGAGTGTCGGCACTCACAGCCCCACTTGCCCATCACTCACACAAATGAAGGTGTATGCGCATGCATACGCCTGCCCCTCACACAAAACCATCCCCCTTTCCCCCCTCTCCCCCTCCCCCCATGTCAGGCTGCCAGGCTTGCTCTAGTATACTTCTGGGATTGAAAAACCAGTCTTTCTGATTCTGGAAAAAGTAACTTCCATTTCCTATATACATGTAAAACCTAGGTACTTTTTCTTGCTAAGGTTTTTCACTGTAATTTTTACTGTGGATGCCAAGACAGTTAAATCAGTAACACTTTCTCTAAGCTTGGTTGTTTTCTTGCAAACCTTTCATTACCGAAACTAGTGACATGATCAGTGACATGATGTTATCAAGTTTGGATAATGAAATGTTTGCAAGAAAATAACCAAGTTCAGAAAGCACCAAGGACCCTTCTTTTTAACCTACAAATATTTTCCTTTAAGCTACAAATATTCTCTTTATTAGTGTTTTCTTCTCTCCCCCCATTTGTCTTCCTTTCCAATTGTCCCTGTTTTCCTTTGTCTGTTCAGATATCTTGTAGGTCTAATCTCAAACAGATAAACTTCAGGAGCAGTATACTTATAAAGAAGTTACCAGTTTAAGTTATTTTAAAAATTGGACCATTCATGTGGAGAAAAGGAGTCCTTGACTCAAATAATAAAGAGCATGCAGTGATATACTGACCCAGAAAAAATCTGAAGGCAGTAAAGAAGTTTTAGAAATGAAATGATGTACTGGGGAATATGGTGATTAGCAAGATTGACTACTGCTTGTGACAGATACCAAAAAATAATTGCAAAATGTCACCCAGAATCATCTCATGTCACTCAGATGCATTTTACTGTAATTGCCATAGTCCCAATTAAACCCGATCTAGACCTACAGTAAGATGGGCTGCCTGAATTACAGCACAGAAATTAGATATCTGAAGTTGTATGTGGGAAAGACCTTTAGGGAATGGGGGAAGGGAAGAGATGTCGCTTAGTGAACAATCAGATAAGAGGTCACGTAGCCTGCAGCTGCGCAACAGGCAAAGCCAGAAACTCAGAAAGGAATGTTCCTAACATCTCAGGTTGTAAAAGAAGTGGGAGGAGCTGCTAGATCTAATGGGACTGATAGACATAATCAGGGAAAAGCAATCCCTGAAATAAATCCCTCAGATTTTTATTCTACCTGACAGGTTTCCCACATTGGCTGGGATGAGCAAAGAGCAACCTCATTTTCAGGCTGGGATCTGGAGTCACATTTCAAAGTAGATAACAGGAAGAATGTACCCAAGCCATTTTTTTTTTTAAAAAAAGCATTATCAATACTGAAGTTTAATGAATGTGATGAGGCCATGGCAAACTAGTAATCCCACCATATCTGGAGAATACTAGGAAGAGGAGAGTTAGCTTATATTGACACTGCATGACTGGGCAATGCAAGTTGTGCAAATACAGTTGTGGTTCTCTTTTGCATGTTAAAATTGATGTTTGATAACAACTGTTGATAACTACAAGAACATGCATAGCTAGCATGTTTAAAAAAAAAATCTGTGTAAGACTTCTGGCAGCAAACAGATAGCTGATAGTTCTCCTTCAAAGAGGTTAACTGTATGCGGTTGGGACATATTTTGAATCTGCTTATACAATAAATGCTTCAGTCAAAATTAGTTGAATTTAGGACAATTATTTAGAGTAATGGAAGGCAGTTTCTTTGAGCAAGAGTTATGCATCAAATAATTAGGTTATTTATTTGGAATGTGTTGCTGCCAGAAGGCTCCTCTAGGATTCAGGAAGAAAAAAAAACAGAGCATGGGAGGGCCACATAGCACCCTCCACGCTCCGTTTTGGGACCTTCCTGGCCTCAGAGGAGCCTCTGGGAGGGTATTTTTGCTCCTTTGGGACTCAGGAAGGCAAAATATGGAGGGAGGGCTGAGCCATATTTTGCCTTCCTGGGCCTCAGCAAGGGGAATCCCAGCACAGCTGATCATATGAATAGCTGATTGTCGGAAGGGAAAAAAAGAAAGAAATACCTTAAGGGGCGAGCGTCAGGTGAGCAGGGTGAGCGAGCATCGGACAGGCAGGGCAAGCGAGCCAGCGGTGACCAGGCGATTGGGTCGGGGGACGTGGCCAGCCAGAACTTGCCAAATCCTTGCTACCAGTTCACCCGATGCAGTGTGAACTGGCTGAATACCACCACTGATCCCCTGATATTGAAACTGTAATGACAGCATCTTGAAATGGAAATGAGTGGACCCTTTTGTGACTGGATCTCAAGCTTTCGGACAGTAAATAAATACTTGTATAGATTGAAATAATAGAAAATACTTATAGCTCGGGTTTTAGATTTTGGCAGTGGTTTGCTCTCCAAGCTTGTTTCAATTTAGTTTCTGAATGTTTCATTACCAGACTAGATAACATCATCAGCAGGTTGTCTTGTCTAGATTATTAAAATATCCCTATTTTGCAACAGGTCAGTAAAATTCAGTTGCCCTTTTCATAGTAAAGAAATCATAATGCCACAGATCAAAGCCTATTGTAACATTTTAAAGGCCCCAACTATACGAAGTAGACTGTTCCAATAGGAATTGAAACCCCTAGAAATTATGTCTAGCAGTAAGAAACAAATACATGTGCACAAGTACATATGAAAAATATATGGATATGTTTCTGTTTAGAGTTAATTTCTCATTTAAGAGGGCATGGAAAATAACTTTTAGGCTTGGCACATATTCCTAAGCAGGTTTATTTGCAGAGAAATCCCATAACATTTAATGGGACTTATGTCCCAAGAGCTTTTTTTGTAATCTTAATTAGATGCTTCAGTCCAATGCAAAGCCTTAATAAAGTGGTGCAGTTCTACTCCAATATACATGGAACTTCCATTCCCTTCAAAGGAATCCAGTTCCAATACCCTTGACTGGATGTAAAACTGCACAGCTAATCTGCAGTCCTAATAAGACTATCTACGGCAGGGGTGGGCAGCTATGGGCCCTTTATGACAATATGACTATGGACTTCAACTTCCAGAATTCCTGAGCTAGCTATGCTCACTCGCTTGCTTCCTCACTCCCTCTATCCCTTCCTTCTTCCTTCCCTGAGCCAGCATATTTCAGGATTCTGGGACTTGGAGACCACAGGTCATAAAGGGACTGTAGTTGACCACTGATCTAAGAGTTCCATTGGACTAAATAGTCGAAATGCATAGGACCGCGTTAACCAGAAATGTAGTTTTAAATATGCCTTGGATCAAAGAAACAATAAAGGAGATGTTTCTTGCAATGTTACAAAGTTAAAATGCAGCAGTTTTTAGATTAGGAAACTTCCTTCCTTTCCAGTACAAAGTGAACAGATCAGTGATAGTATTCAATTTTTTTAAACTTCCGGATCTGTGGGCACGGCTTCTGGGCATGGTGTGGCTTGGTGGGTGTGGCAGGGGAGTGATACTGTAAAATTGCCATTTCCACTCCACTCCGGGGAAAGATATACTGCAAAATCTCCATTTCTATCTCACTTCAGGGGAAGGATACTGTAAAATCCCCATTTTCAGGGAATATGTATTTCTTTCAATTGTGAGTAGTAATAAATGAATATTAATGGAACAAAATATTCCAAAGCAATATATCTAAAACTGATATCCTTCATAGCATTGCTACTTCCAAAATTCCTGTGTAATACAGTTCCAAAATTTGTAAGGTGCCAAGTTGAATCTAATCTAAGTCAGTCCCTTCCTTCCTTCCTTCCTTCCTTTCCTTCCTTCCTTCCTTCCTTCCTTCCTTCCTTCCTTCCTTCCTTCCTTCCTTCCTTCCTTCCTTCCTTCCATCCATCCATCCATCCCAACATCTGAGCACCTAATACTGCCTACCTGTCACTTAAACTGAGGAAAGGTGACCTACACAAGGTCATAAAACAAATTAAGTTTTCATTTCCCATTCTTCAGTACTTTAGTGGTTTCACTGAAGAAATGAATAACAATACGACATTAAATCTCAGGCAAGCAAGGCATGAAATGAAACTAAGCTCCTCTAGCTGAGGGTGAAGGAGGATTTCACTGAACTGTTGGAATTCACTGTAAAACATGGCAGAAAATTTATTTATTTATTTATTTTGTTTAGGAAATGTGTATGGCTGCCTACACACACACAGCAACTCTAGGAGTCTCACAAGCAATAAAAACACAGTATAGAAAATAAAAATAAAAAGTAAAAAATAATAACTCTCTTCATTAAAATTCAATTTTAGTTATAAGACAGAGGGAAGAAAATGGGAGAGCCTAGATTCAGCCCCTTCTTTCTCTAGCCTTCACGTCTTCAGCATGAGATCTGAAAGGAGGTTACATTCATCTTCACCTGAATAACAATAAAGTTGTCCACATGATTATACTTGCGTTCAATCAAAAAAACCAGCAACTCCCCTTCAGATCCAGTTTAAACATACGGAAGCAAGAGAGAGGCAAGACAGGATTTCACGTACAATCCTGTTCTTGGGCTAGTTTGAGGCCTTCACACATATTTAGGCAACATGGTAATAACTGATTAAAGCAATTTATCATTCAACCCACTCTTCATTTTTTTTTGTAGAGTTCTGAGCTTTGTGGCACTTGTTCTACTCATAAGCTTGATCTTGGCACTGATTTTTTCCTTGACATTTTAATTATTCTCAAATGATTAATTTGAGAAAATCATACAATGGCTGCTAATCCTCCATTATCCTTATAATTGAGGGCTCCCATCTTTTACCTCACGTGAAGGTACACCATATTGAATATGGCCCACAAGGGTTTAATAAATTAATTCAGATCTTATGTTGAAGACTTTGGAGAAGGAACTACAAAATAATATAGATTAATTTTTTATAAAGCCAAAAAGGCCCCACATTTTTATTTTATAAATCTTTATTTTATAAATCTTTTATTTTATAAATCTTTATTTTGAAAGTCTGAATCAGAAAAATAAACTCTCAAGAAGTGTTGGAATAGTCAGTTTTCTACTAGGTTTGGAAGCTAGGCCTACTTTTGTACAAGAATGTAAAAAGAACCCTGTTTTACTAGATGAAAGGCCTATCCAGTCTAGATTTTGTTCCTACAGAGTCTGACCTCCCCTCATGCTTTAATTCCCCAACAACAGGTCTTGAAAAGTTCATTCTTAAATAAGGCTATCCCTGTGACATGGGTGCTCTAGAAATCATAGCCCACGTTCTGACAGTTGTACAGTGACATTGGCCCCCATCTCATTACCCTCTTTTTATTTCCATATAATTTAAATTTGCATCATTTGTTAGATAACCAGGCTAAATCTCTCTCTCTGTAAAAAATATCTGCCCATTGCTACATTATGTGTAAGTTTTGCCCATAATTGCTAATAGTCATTGATGTTGCTTTGTTTGTCTTTCTTATTTATTTACCATATGGTATCTACAGAAGTGATGCAATCATTTATATATAAATTTAAGTAGAGCATTAGCAGATACTGTGTGTATACATGTATACGTATATGTATGTATGTGTATGTATATGTATTTTATTTTATTTTTATTTTTATTTGGTTTGTCAATTGCTTACAAGATAATAGGTATAAGTAAAAACATAGTTATGAATACATGGATACATATAAGAAAAATAAAAGAAACAATAGGACAGGGACGGTAGGCAAGTTGGTGTGCTTATGCACGCCCCTTATAGACCTCCTAGGAAAGGGGTGAGGTCAACAGTAGAAAGTCTAAGGTTAAAGTGTTTGGAGTTTGGGGAAGAAACCACAGAGTCATGTACAGTATTCCAGACATTGACCACCCTGTTGCTGAAGTCGTATTTCCTGCAATCAAGTTTGGTGGGATTAACCTTGAGTTTGTATCTATTGTTTGTTCTTGTATTGTTATGGTTGAAACTGAAGTATTCATTGACAGGTAGGACATTGCAATGTATGATTTTATATACTATACTTAGATCGGACCGAAGACAGCGTAGTTCTAGGTTTTCTAGTTCTAGAATTTCAAGTCTGGTGGCATATGGTATTCTGCAGTGAATAGAGGAGTGGAGAACTCTTCTTGTGAAATATTTCTGGACTTTCTCAACTGTGATAATATCAGATACGTAATGTGGGTTCCAGACTGATGAGCTGTATTTGAGTATTGGTCTAGCAAACGTTTTGTATGCTCTAGTAAGTAGTGTAATATTACCAGAGAAAAAGCTACATAAGATTTGGTTAACAACTCTTAATGTCTTTTTGGCTATGAAATTACAGTGGGCTCTAGCACTTAGATCATTAGAGATGAGTATTCCAAGATCCTTGACAGAGTTTGGATCATCAACAAGGTCTTGACTATTCACCCTGTATTTTATTTTCTGATTTTTTTTTGTCAATATATAAGACAGAGCATTTATTTGTTGAGATTTGAAGTTGCCATTTGTTTGACCAATCTGATACATAGTCGAGGTCTTTTTGAAGGGTAGCAGTATTGTCTGTGGTGTTAAATAGCTTTACATCATCAGTGAAGAGAACGCAGTTGCTCTTAATATGATCCCAAAGGTCATTTATGTAGAGTATGAAAAGAGTTGGTCCTAGAACGCTGCCTTGGGAGACACCACCATTGACAGGTACAGAATTTGATAGGATGCTTCCAATTTTGACCATTTGTTGTCTGTTTGACAGGAATGCTTCTATCCAGTTATGCAGGTGTCCAGAGATACCATAAGATTTTAGTTTTAGGAGTAGTTTGTCATGTACCACTGAATCAAAGGTTTTACAGAAGTCTATGTATATTGCATCTATTGCTTTGCCCTGATCGAGTTGTGTAGTCCATATGTTTTTGCAGTGTAAGAGTTGCAGATTACAGGATAGTTTTTTTCTGAAACCAAATTGTTTATTAGAGAGTAGGTTGTTTGTCTCTAAGTGGAGGATAATGGATTGGTTCATAATTGATTCCATGACTTTACAGGTGACGCAGCAAAAAGAGATTGGTCTGTAATTTTCAACTAGGCTGGGGTCTCCATTTTTTAAGATGGGGATGACTGTGGCTTGTGACCATAGTTTTGGCAAGGAGCTGGTCCTGAAAGATTTTTCAAAGATTATGCTTAGAGGTTCGGCTATGGCAGTGGGTAGCTTTTTTAAGAAGTAGGCACATATTTTGTCCGGTCCAATAGATAGATTGCTTGGTTTTAGATTGCGTAGTGCTTTTTCAACATTGTCTTCTGTAAAATCGATATGTATTAGATCATTGTAGTTGTCTGTGGTTCGACTAGGAAATACTGGGCATGATCCATTGCTGTTTACAAATACTGAGCCAAAGAATGTGTTTAAGAGGTTGGCTTTAATGGTGTCGTCGTTGCAGTCTTTACCATTAGGTCCTTTCAGGGGTGGGATGGACCTTGAGTCTTTTCATTTGTTGTTTACAAATTGTAGAAAATGCGGGTGGAATTGGTGCATTGAAGGTTTTCCTTTTTTTTAATGTGATAATTGGTACATTCAGTCTTTATCTGGTGGCATAAATTTTTGTATCGGCTTTTGAAGTTGGCAACGTGACCAGATTTGTTTTTTCGCCAAAATATCTCTTTTTGGATTGAAGCTTCCTTATTGTTATGGGTAATCTGTTTTTTCTGGTTTTTGGCGTTGTTATTGGTACATATAGTTTGATGACTCTTTTAACTTCAAGTAAAAATACGTTGTGTTGGTCTTCAAAAGTATTGCATCCAGTGAATAGAAATTGCCAATCAAGGGATGAGAGATTGTTGTCTATAAGATAATAGTTGCCTTTTTTGAAGTTATAATTGGAGGTCACATCGTTGTGTTGATTTTTGTGTGGATGTATATTGAGACAAAAGTCAATCATGCTGTGGTCACTGTTGGAAAAGGGTTATGCATATATACATACACATAATTATAATTAAATTAAGGAAAAACCATGTTAAAATCATATGGTGATGATTAGATTTTGTCTTACTAAGTGCATTTTTATTGGTCAATGGGTGAAATAAACTTACTATTTGTCTATCTGCTTAAATAAGGAACCCTTATTTATTAATTTGTTTATTTATTTGATTTATGTGCCACCCATCTCATCCAGAGGTGATTTTAGCTCATCTGTACTGCACCATAGATTTTGTGTTGGACTGGGTAAGAGAATCTGAGTGAATTTTTACCCTTTGTGTTTTGTAGTGTTTGCAAAGTATGATGTAATGTAAAGGCTATTGTTATGTAAGAGTAGGCATGGTGATCCAGTCTTTCTTTTTAGAAGAGGAATAGGGAAGAACTATGTGGCAAAAAACACAAAACTTTTTTCATTTAAAGAGCAGCAGCTGTGTAATTACATGACCATGGCATGAATCACTCTCAAGACCAGAGGTGGTATTCAGCAGGTTCTTACCAGTTCTGGAGAACCGGTAGCGGAAATTTTGAGTAGTTCAGAAAACCTGCAAATACCGCCTCTGACTGGAGATTTTACAGTATCCTTCCCTTGCCATGCCCACCAAACCACGCCCACAGAACCGGTAGTAAAAAAAATTGAATCCCACCACTGCTCAAGACCCTTGAAAACATGTATAGTTCTGCCATTCTTTCTTTGTCTGGAGATTAATGACCCCAGATTGTATGACTGAAGTGTGAGAAACATTTTTTATCATGGACACGTTAGGGAAATTAAGTGATTTCATACAGGGGCGCATACAAAAATAATAGGAGTAATGAGAATCAGAACAGAGTAATGAGAATTGCCCCACTTTGAGGGAGATGGGCAGTTTAGAAATATGAAATATAAACAAACAACATAGGCTATCTTGTCCATCAAGCTTTGTAATTTTGATATTACCTCTTCTAACCAAGGCTTCCTGAGACACCAACAAACACACATTAAATCCAAAACCCTTTTATTTTAGTTCAGTAGCTATGAATTATCATCATTCACAGCCCGTAATGAGTCTCAACCAGTTATAAATAGTCCCATGGAAATCTGCCAAAGTCCTTTGGGAGAAGTCTGATAAGAACGCACCTTTATCTTTCCTGAAGTGTTACCAATGACTATAAGTACCAATTAGTCTTTGAAAACCAAACAGAGCACAAATTCACCACATAGCTTTCAGGTTCCAAACTGACCAGAGCGAATAACGTTGCTTCCTGCAAAGGTTCCTGTCCCTTTGCACTTCCTTTGTATCTTATGGGAGGGGGCAATCACCTCCAAGTCTTACTCCTGAGTAGCCCCTTTTGTCTTAACTGCTCTTGCCTTCTGGCAGCTCTGCGCACGCGCACACTGGGAACAGGCTCCCTTTGTTCCTCTGCCTCGCTGCTTTCAGATTCTGGAGGCCCTGGAATCAGCACATAACTCCCAGATGGCCCTGGCCCCATCTCTGTATCAGACACAGGACCCTCACCTGAGTCCTCCCCAGACTCCCGGACTTGCCCATGTTCTTCCCCACTGTCTGATTCTGCTACTGTCTCTGCAGGCTGCCAGCAGACCACAACATTACCTTCCTGGGCAAAGTAATCAAAAGGCTTGGTCTAAAATGTCTTCAGTACTTAGAAGCCTATCATCCCTCTGTCTCTCTCATCTATACATAGAGATGTTTAGGGGAAAGCACCATCACAAATGACATGTTGGGTAATGAGACTACTTATAGGGGCCTCTTCCACATTCATATTGTGATAAATTCCTTTCTTATTTAAAAATACTGCTTCAATTGTGGTGAGCATTGTTACTGTGGCAAGAAATCAACAGATTTGGACAATTTTTCAATGGCTGGTCTGGAATGGCACTGTATCCTCAATGAAAATGGACACTCAATTTGGCTATTTTTCCCCTCACACAGTTATTCTTATAGAATATTATCAGTCACTGTAGTTTATCTGAAGCATTGTCCTAACTAAAGAAGGTAGAAAGGAAGGACTTTAACTGTGAACTTGAATGTTTTTTCACTGCAATCCAGGTAAATTGTTTTGGGCAGTGTTACAGAAGTAATTTACTATCGCCAACTTCTGTCTTTCTATGTAGCCTACAGATGATTCCCCATCCAGGCTACATTTACATATTCCAAAATGTTCCTTGATTCTCCTTTGTGTGTCTGGAGGGGGAAGGAAAAACTATAGCCCCGCAGATATTTTTGAAGGGTGAACAGTATAATAGAAAGTATAATATAACTAGTGGGAAAAGTGGCTCAATTGTACAAAATCAGATGGTGTAATTGCTCTGCCAAAAGGTGAATAGGATAAGAATGGAGGCTATTTCAGCAATTACCTAATTAACCACCTGGATAAGAGGTGGCATATCACATCATGGAATTTTATACAGATACTTCTCTGCTCTGAGATTATTAGATAGACAATGAAACAATGACTTGGTCAAAACAATATTTATTCGGGATTTTTTAATTTAAAACCTCAGTTCTGAATAATGCCAAATCTATCTTGGTGAAGGAAAAGAATATATGACCAACCAGCAGCATATGAAAGCTTCATATGCATTGTGTTGTGTACTAATATCCTTTATTTTGTTATGCTTTGAAAATTCCCTGCAGAGTGTAGTGCTTAGCTGATGAGTTAGGACTTCCTGAAGGTCAAGGTGCTCTTGAATAATAGTGACATCTTCAAGAGAGCTGCTGTCAGTATCCTGTTTTATCTTCAGATCATATACACCTTTTGCCTTTTAGTAAAAAGGCTTACTGTCCAGCTACAGCAAAATATAGTTAATGCTGTAGGGAACAATTACCTACAAATTTATAGTGGCTCATATATTTCTGCAGCTATACAACTTACCTCTTGTATCTGGAATATTCATAAGACATTGTAACTGTGAGAATGAAGAGTGTGGTTCCTAATTTTTTATAATATAGGCATTCATGCAAATACTATAGAAGGAAGGAGGCTATACACTACTCTCTAAAACCATACAGTAAGCTTTGGCAAAGCATGATATCAATTAGTATAGTTCAGCACGTAGTCAGCCAGATACTCAGACCAGATTCAGCATTTTTATCTACCATTAAGTCCTTCCCATGGACTTGGGAGAGGCAGAGGTTGATGTTTTATAATATTAAAGGTATCGTTGCGGGATGTAAGCTGTTCCAAGTAAAGCTGCCTTTTGCAATTGATTGATGGTGATTTGTCAGTGCTGATCATGTTCAAGTGGTGCTCCAGTTGTTTTGGGATTGCATCCAAGGTGCCTATTATTATCAGTATTTCTTTGCTTTCTTTTGCCACAGTCATTCTATTTCTATTTGCAGATTTTTACTGTTGTTTTTGAACCCAGTCACTGCCTATTGACATTGGTGGCATGATGTCAATCCTTTTAAATCTTGAGTATGCCTTCTAAACATCAACCCCCTCTCAGCTTTGGGATATCTGCAAATTTGATAAGCATTTCTTCTGTCCCTTCCTACATGTTATTTATAAAAATATTGAAGAACACACTTTTGTTCTCATTTCATTTTATTTTCAAAAAGAAATTCATCCATTATCTAAAGTAGAATCACGGAGTTTTCTCCCAACCCATTGTCTTCCATTGCCAATATGGATATAACTTTACTGTCCTTTGATAGGTGTACTGGGAAAAATACTGAAGTACAGATTGATAGACTAGGTATAGCCTAGCCAACAAAATGCTGATGTGTTTCACTCTTAGGTAGTTAAAAGCAGGTGCACATATAGAAGATAGGAGATATCAGGTTTAGCAGCAGAATTTGAAAGAAATATCTGGGTGTTTACACATATCATAGATTAAGCATGAGTTAGAGTGTGCTCCTGTTACCAAAAGACCCAATGTAATCATGGGCTTCCTCAAAAGAAGTAGAAAATCAAGATTCTGGAAAGATACTGTTCTACTATATGCTGCACTAATTCATCCATACCTGGTGTACTGTGTCTAGTTTTGGTCACCACAATACTAGAAGAATGCTGAGGAACTGGAACAAATGCAACAACAATAGTGATGGGGAGTAAAGATCAAAGCCATCAAATAATTGTTCAAAAACTGGGTACATTTAACTTTAAAAAAAGGAAGGTCAAGGGGAGACATGTCTTCCAATACTTTGATTATTTATTAAATAAATGTACTTGCTATTCAGCTTTCCATTGAAACTCTGGCAAAGGGAGAAGGAATGAACAAAATATATAAATATGCAAAAAGGTTGCACAGGGAAGTGGTGTAGATTTATTCTTCATGGTGCCCAAAGATTGAACAAGAACCAGTGGGTGGAAGCATTACAGAGATTCAAGCTTCAGATAAGAAGGAATTTCCTGACTGTAAGAGCAGTAAAACATCTACCATCATTGGAGGTTTTGAAATAAAGGTTGGACAGTCCATTGTCTGGGATGGTCTGAGAATTCCTGTCCTGGGCAAGCAGGTAAACTAGAAGACCTCCAAGATTCCTGTGATGCTATTATTTCCATTGGCTATATCTAGGATTATCAAGAAGAAGAACATAAGGGCAGTAATATTAATATTCCATTGAAAAAGCTGTACACTGTACTCAGATCTTAACTGCTAAATACATTGAGAAAAGGACCCATAAAATGTATTTGACACTTAGAATGAGCACTTGTATTAGACCATTTTAATGCACATTTTAGTTAAATGTTATTATTGCTATCTAGGAGATATATGAATTCCAGTTTCATTTATGTCTTTTGACCTCCTCTGTGTGTGATCTGCAGGTCTTCTTTTTGTCAATCTGAATCTCACTGAGTGTGGGATAAATGATTTTTCATGATCTACTTCATACCACCTACAATTATCAATTACAAGTCTGGATCTCCTATGGTTTTCTTGCTCAAAGGGGAAGTTGTTGGTATTAAATTTCCAGAATACTATTACACATTTTATCTTACCGCAGTTTTCAAGTGCTTCAAGAATACATGCATATTTGTTTTCCTATATATTCCATCCAATTGTATAGTTAATGCACTAAAACTGCCACTCTTTTTGTTTCTGTAAAATACATCTTCTATGCAACTGTACTGCATTCCTATTTTCAATGGTAATCATGCACAGATCTAATCAAGCTAGATATTTTTTATGTTCTAAAATGATTTTATGTACTAAAATGAAGCTACATTATGTGAGCTTACAAAGGTTGCTTACTGCTTAGGGAGAAAAGAATATTCAAAATGTTCAAGCAAAAATAACTTTTAAGAAAAGCATTGCTAGGCATTCAATGGGTATAACTGATCAGTTGTCACAGAATAATAAATCAAAATCTAAAAAGTGTGCACAATTTTCTCTCTATGCAAAGAAAATGCAGTTTTTTTAGCGATGTATGTTGGAATGATTCTCTAGTTGCCTTCAGCAAGAAACAACTTTGCTGTTTGTCCAAAGTCCTGGGAAGGTTTAGCTTTAATAGAATCACCATGAAGGGCAGAGGGAAAATCAGACTACAAATCTTACAACATGTTGATGACATCTTACGTTTTACAGATACAAATCTTACAACATGTTGATGACATCTTATGTTTTACAGATAAAATAAATCTATTTTATCTGTCTATCTTTAGATCTCATAGCTATATCTCTTCAATAGATATATATTGAATATATATAAAATGTATTAAAAACCCTAATTCAGGGAAGAGCCGGGGCAACTGGATGGAGCTGAGCATTTGTTGGCTGGATGCCCTTCCTGACGCCACATGGAGTTTACAGCAGCTATTTTTCTTTGAGCCTTAGGAGAAAAAAAAACACATCTGCCACTACCTTGGATTGAACTTGCAAACTTCTGAGTGGGAGGCGAGTATCCTAACCGCTAGGTCACCATCCCACTCAAAAATCTATTAAAATAGATATAAATATATCTATTTATCTATTTATCTTTTTTTAAAAGTATATTTCTAACCATTTGGCATTGATGCGAGAGTCTGGGTTCCTCTCTAGTCACTTTATAATTTGGAATAAATCAGACTGAATGAGATTGGACCATTGTAATAACTTAGGAAATAATAAGGATAGTGGCTTTATGATACATTCTAATTCCTTTATCTTCATAATAAGGATTCCCAGGAAGTTTTCTTATCTAGACAATTTAGATGTAACTCCTCTTTTGATGCAAATGAAAGAAGATTTCGACAGATGGTTTAGAACACCTTTGAGTATCTGCGGTAAGATGAATGTGATTAAGATCAATTGAACTCCAAGGTTGATTTACATTTTGAGATGCCTTTCCACTTTTATTTCAGCAAATCATTTTCAATGAATGAACAGGACACTCAATAAATTTCTTTGGCAAGGACATTTTGTGTATTTTCTGTTGCACAAGTAACCATTAACTGTTGAGAAAGGCGGGTTTAACATTCCATATTTTATGGGCATTTATCCTGGCTTTAATCACTGGAATTGCTGTAATAAGTAACTATGGAATCCTATTTCTCTTTGGGAGTCATTATTTGACCCCATTAAAATCCCTGCAAGTATTGTATGGAAAATAAATGATTGTGATTATAATTTTGATCCATTTACCCATGGAAAAACTTGCATTCTGGGATAATCTTAGTTTAAAAATACTGTAATACCTAAATCTAGTTTTGGGAATGGAATTAACTCCCTTCCAACTCTTTTATGATGAAGCTATTTTGAATTATTACTGAAGAATTAAATAGCCAGCTTCCTTTACTTTCTTTATTTGCTTAAATAACATTTATTTATTTAAATTCCATACAAGCTGAGTGTGTGCCCATGTGGACAAGGAACTATCAAAACTAAAGCTCATATCCTAGTATATTGTACTTTCTATAACAGGACTGTCAAACTCCCGGCCTGTGGGCTGGATGCATCATGTGCTGGCCACACCCATGCCCAGTTTAGCGAAGAGGAAAAAAATCCTGATACGCAGAGGTGGGTATTCAGCAGGTTCTGACCAGTTTTTGGAGAACCGGTAGCAGAAATTTTGAGTAGTTCAGAGAACCGGCAAATACCACCTCTGACTGGAGATTTTACAGTATCCTTCCCCTGCCACACCCACCAAGCCATGCCCACAGAACCGGTATTAAAAAAAAATTTAATCCCACCACTGCCAATATGTCATATGATACCCCCATGACAATGTGAGTTTGACATCCCTGTTCTATAAGAACTCATGGGCCTATTTCCTAACACCTCATCTGATAAAATACCCAGGAAACACCTATCTTTTTTTGTGCATGATTGCTGTTATCAGATCAGTCCAATGTCATCTCTTTGAATATAGCTAAATTTTGTTATACTATCTACAAAGTTAGGCAAATGTTGACTTTCCACTGATAACCCACCAGTAACTGTGATATATTATCACGTCTTTTATTTTATTTTTAAATGCTTTTTATTTAGTCTGGTCGGTGACCATAATAAACAATTACTTATTTATTTGTGATTCAGTTTATTTGGTCCACACCCTATTGTTGCTTCTGAAATTTGGCAGTAGTTATAGTTTGTTTGTTTGTTTTTTTAAAAAAACTATGGCTCCTAAGTCATGAACCCACTTTTTATGTAGAGTTGAAAGAAGAGGATTAAATTAGCATTAGTTTATTTATGTGATCTCTTGAATAGTAAGTGTCAATACCCTGCATTGATAAAGCAATGGAGAGTTTCTTCATTGGTGTAATTAATTTAAAATTTTAATTTGATCTTAAGTTAACACAATAAAATTGCTTTGTAGTTATCAGATTGGAAATGGTTAATAACAATAATTGGTTACAATTATATTTGTCTTGGAGCTGTTACCTCTGAAATTATTTGGGACAGACATCAACAAAATAGTTGATACGTTGCTCTTAACTGTGTCCTTGGAACCCGTGACTTATGAAAATAGCTAGAACTGTAGATCTGGAGGGCATGAAGTTTGAGTAAAATAAGAATCATATTACAGGGGATGGAGAAATCTGCTTCTGATCTATCATAAGGAATGACTTGATCCATCAACATTTGAATTCTTTTTTTTAAAGATTGGGGGGTAAGGAAAATGGTTAAATTTTGGGAGATTATTTTTATGGAAATAATTTCTCTAAGCCTTTTCTCCTCACCTCACCGTTTTTTGTAGCTGATTTTAGTTGCTTTACTTCATCAACACCACTGAATGTATCTGTAGGTTGATATTTGGCACAATGAAACATGACAAAAAGACCAAAAAAAGAAAAAAAAGAATCCCTCTTAAGCAAATAAGATTTTCTATGGTATTAGGATAAAACTAAAGAAGGAACAGTCAGAATCATTCCCAATATCTGAGGAATACAGTTTCTCTTCTCTTTCCATTGGAAAAAAAGCAGAAAACCTTAATATCTCTTAATTGTCAACTAGGCAAACAATGGGAAAACTTTGAATTATATGTTGTTTGGAGGAAAGGAGGAAGAAGAGGAAGGAGGAAGGTTAGAGAGGAATTAATCCAATTGGAAAAAATCCAGTAATTTATATGTGTTGTCACAAGGACCAACACTCCTTCTCAGTGCCATGTTTTACTTAGATCTACACCCTGTACACACATGTACAATTTATATTAGAATAACCAAAAAGCAAGATTCTCAGACTGCTGTTGATTTGGCTTTCATAGTACCATGAAATAGTTGATTTTATTCTGTTATTGTTCATGAAAACCAACTTTTTTTGGATAGTTAAGTTGCCAGGATTGTGTTATGAGTTTTCTTAGCTCTCTGACAACATCATGGCACTGTAAGTACAATGGGGACCAAGGCAAATTTTACCCAACATAGAGGTACATTATTTGCTCAATGTCTGCCAGATGCTGTACAAAATTTTATAGGCTCCTGAAATTATTTCTCGGCTACATTGGCAAAAATTGGACTTCTGTGTTTCACTGCACACAATCCAGAGAAAACAGTAGGAATTTAATGCTGTGAGACAAAGTTAACACAGCACAGTGGGAAAGAAGAAGAAAAAGAAGAAAAGAACCCTTCATATGTTGAAAACTTGTCACTAGGATTTCCAAAGGTAGAAAATCTATTGAATTGTATTTGCTTTTATCCATTCTCCAAATGCAGCTATATTGAATGTGAAAAGCCATAGGCAATGGCATCATGCGGAGCCAGACGATGCGAGCAACACAACCCTGCTGCTTTCTTGGTAAAAGAAAAGAGACGAATATTTTCAGCTAGTTAATGTTAAAGTCGAAAATTGTAAGTGCAATATATACTGCAATACTGAAATTCTGTCAGTGTACTTTTTGTATGCATGGAGTCAGTCTTCGGTTTATGATCACAATTGAGCCCAAAATTTCCGTTGCTAAACAAGATAGTTGTTAACTGAGTTTTGCCCCATTTTACAATCTTCCTTGCCATGATTGTTAAGTGGATCATTGCAGCTGTTAAGGCAGTAACATAGTTATTAAATGAATCAGCATTGCCAAAAAGGCATTAAGAATTGTAAATCTAATCTTACAAATGTTCTCTGGAAATATTGAATTGCTAACTGGGGCATACAAAACCTTTACTAGACCAATACTTGAATAAAGCTTATCTGTCTGGAATCTGCACTGTTAATCAGATATTAATACAATTGAGCGAGTCCAGAAGTATTTCACAAGAAGAGTATCACACTCCTCTGCTTGCAACAGAATACCCTATATCACCAGGCTTGAGATTTTGGGCTTGGACAACCTTGAACTATGCTGCCTATGGTTAGACTTAAGCATAGTACACAAAATTATCTGCTACAATGTCCTACCAGTCAATGACTACTTCAGCTTCAATCACAACAATATAAGAGCACACAACAGATACAAACTCAATGTAAACAGCTCCAAACTTGATTGCAGGAAGTATGACTTCAGCAACAGAGTAGATAATGCCTGGAATGCATCACCTGACTCTGTTGTTACATCCTCTAACCCCCACTCCTTTAACCTTAAACTATCCACTATTGACCTCACCCCATTCCTAAGAGGTCTGTGTTCTGACCCAACTGGGTCCCAGAGAGCAAACCCAGACAAAGGCAGCAGCCCCCACCTTTCAAGGTTTAATCACGAATTCTGTTCCTTTATAGATAAAAGGCTGCTTTCCAACAATTAGCTCTGACAAGAAAGAGCCTTGCCAAATTGTTTGTCAAGGCTGCCAAAAACCCAGAGATAAGAACTAATTTACAAGATTTTCCAAACACGAACTAAGATGTCCACCAGTTGAGCTTCAGAACTTCTTTGCTGTCTGCAAAGAACACTTTTCCAAACCTGGCTTTTATCCTCTGGGGGGGGGGGCATTACCTTGCAGCCTTACTCCCAAGTCACCTGTGCTGCTGTAATTGTTCTTTCCTCCAAGCAATCCTTCTTGCATGTGCACTTGGCACAGGCTCCTCAGGAACCTCCTCATCACTGCTGCCAGCCCCCACAATCTCTAAAGGCAGCAGTCCACTCCCTGATGGTCCTGGCCCCTCATCAGAGTCCTCGCTCTCCTCAGCTATCTGCACCTGCTGCTGGCTAACCACAACAGTCTGTAAGGGGCGTGCATAAGTGCACAATCATACCTACTATCCCTGTCCTATTGTCCCCATTTATTCGTACCTATTTCGTGTATTCCTACTCATGTTTATACTTCTACCTATTATTTTGTAAGTGATTGACAAATCAAATAAACGAAATAAATAAAATAAATTTGGCTTCCTGATCAATTTTGCTTGCCTGAAAATTGCAAAAGGTGATCACAGGACACCAGGACATTGCAATCATAATAAATACATGCCAGTTGCCAATTGGTTGAATTTTGATCACGTGACCATGGAGATGCTGCAACAGTTATAAGTCACTTTTCTCCAGTTCCGTTGTAACTTTGAATGGTCAATAAATGGTTGTAGGTCAAGGACTACCTATAACCCTAAAGTATTAGCACTGAAAATGAAATACATTGCTTTCAGCAAATTGGTTCCTAACCAGAGATGGAAGAACAGTTATGTTCTTCATTAAACTGTGCTTAGGTTTGCTGAATTTCTCTGATAAACATGAGACCATATAAAATAAGTTTCAATAGTATGTACAGTAATTAACAAGGTTTCACTATTATTTTATGTTTCCTTCAATATTACATATTGGTAGTTGCGTACAAAACATCATAAACCCTATTTTTCAATGGAACCTGCTTTCATACAGAGAACTAAATTCTTCAACAAAAGTCTACAGTATGTGAACAGCTGCAGTCAACCCAGATATACTTGCATTAGGGTGCAGGAATACAAATTAAAATAGGTTATCGTCTACACTCACTGAGTAACTTTGGGATAGTCCTTTATTGTGGTAGAAAGAAGTAGAAGAGGAAGCTCTCTGTGTGCTCCTGAATAAAAGATGGGATATCAGTCAAATCAAGTTAAAACAAACTGTATAAATAAATATTGATTTTCCTCATTTTTAAATACACTGATACAACTATGCTGTTTTAATAAGATTTATGCAGAAAACTCCATAATGTCCTTGAGAAAACTTCTGGAGATTGCACAGTCTTAGAAATATTTAGTTAACCCTAAATAACTGCTTCTCTCATACTGTATCCTCTTTTTCAAATCTTGTGTTTAACTCTGCATTTGAGAATGTTGAAAATTGCTTTTCAGAAATTCTATGCTATTCCTAGTAATGAAAAAAATGACTTATTTTCTATGTTGAAAGGTTAATTTAAACTAAACATAATTACACCTCTCCTAATTAGCCTCCTAAGTTCTAGTACAGCTGTGATTAAAAAATACCTTCAAACCAACTGAATGGAATCATGATTAAAAATACTAATCTTGAGGTAGCTTGAAAAATGCAAGGAAAATCTTCATGATCTTTTTTTCAACTGTTTAAATTCATTTTTTCTTCATAATCTGCAAGTGTGACTATTGTTCAGATCAATTATATTTTTATAATAATTTTTATTGAAGATTATGTTTTACAGATAAAGTGTTGAAAAAGGGAGAAAAAGGAAAAAAAGGACTCATTCCTGCCCCAAATCCTTTGCACTCTTTTTCTCTGTACCTCTTCCTGTGTAATCATACTTCGGCCTTCCTTCCTTCTTTCCTTCCTTCCTTCCTTCCTTCCTTCCTTCCTTCCTTCCTTCCTTCCTTCCTTCCTTCCTCCCTCCCTCCCTCCCTCCCTCCCTCCCTCCCTCCCTCCCTTTTTATTTAACAAATCTGAATGTGGCTACGAGTAACTTATAAAAAATTAAAAATCCACCATATAATAAAAACCCATAAAATCTCCCCGGCCCACCCCCTATGGCAGCAACAACACAATCAAATCAGTCACTTGATAGGATCCATTCTCAACCATTTCCCAGGTTCTTTCAAACCATCCACGGATAATCACTGCAAATTTACATTCTCTACATTCCTGTTGATATAAAAATCTCCACGAGAATCTTCTGTCACTAGCAGATCTGTGTCGCAGAAACTTCTACAGTTTCAAGAGCTTTGGGCAGTGGATCAATGCCTGTCAATAGTTGTTTTAAGATGGGAAAAAACTTTACAGTAACAATTCTAATTACAGGAAGCTGATATATTTAGTTCAGCGGCATAATGTACAGTTTTCCTACAAGAGGCATGTTCCATGTGAAAATCTGCATGGGTATTATATATCATGAATATACAGTATATCTCAAGGATTGATGAAAAATACCACCACAACATACGTTAATCAAACTTGGCTTTCACAACAGTTTTAATTGCCTTCAAAGGCTTAGCATTCTGATGATACTCAGAAACTGACAAAAAAAGGCATCCAGATTCAATTGTCTCATTGTAGATTAATGTGCTTTGACAAACATAACAAAATTCTGATTAATGACAGAAGTGAAACAATGTCTTTGTTGTTGAAATTCTGGAATCAACTGCTAAAATTTACATACCAAAATTAGTAGTTGGTGAAGAAGTGGTCCCCCCCCCCCATAGTCCCTTATTCAGTGTAGAGTCAGGGCAATAGCAGATGATATTTCTTTCCTAGGGCGCAAAGATATTGTATGTATGTATGTATGTATGTATGTATGTATGTATGTATGTATGTGTGTGTGTGTGTGTGTGTGTGTGTGTGTGTGTGTGTATATATATATATATATATATATATATATATATATATATATATATATATATATATATGGTATTCGGCTTGGTTCGGGTATTTTCCCACGTCATTGTAGTTGTTCTTTTAAAGTTGTAGCAACGTTTCAGCAGAATCTCATCTGCCATCATCAGGCTTCTGTATTGTGTCCGTCTGTGGGTCAGACTTTTACAGTGGTTTCAGATTTAAATTTGGGGCAGCCTATTGCTGTGCCAGAATGGTTTTTTCTTCATCCTGATTGGTTGGGAGTCTTGGTCTGTGTTTATTGGTCTCGGAGTTTGCTGTGTTCTGCTTGATTGGTGTCTCTAATATCTTCTGTCTGTTTTTTGGCTCTTTTTGTATCTTGATTGGCTGGCAGCATTGTGTTACTTTATTGGAGGCCTTTAGTGCAGCTTGGCTTCGGGTAAATGGATGGCTATCATTAGTTAGGAAGCTGGGTTTCATCTGGGTGCCTGGTTGGGGTGTGTTTGAGCTGGAGGTATCAGGGGGGATCTGTTTGTGCCCAGGTGTTTGCCTGGCTTGTGGTGTGGAGATTTTTTTGTTTGTGAGTGCAGGCTTCCAAATGATTGACAGCCTGGTGGAATCATCTCTTCTATTCATGCTTTCTGGTCTTTTTTCAATCTCTATGGCTTCTCTGATGACTCTGTGGCTAGGGTTTTCCATAGTGGCCAGGGTTTTGGTGCCATTGAAGTTGATGCTATGACCTGTGGCTTCCATGTGTTGGACTAGTGAGGAAGTGTGTTCCAGCTTTTTGACTGCATTTTTGTGTTCATCCAGGCGGGTACTTATTCTTCTATTGGTCTGTCCAATGTATGTGGCTGGGCATGATGCACAGGGCGATAGTTCTGGTATTTTTAAAGTCAATCTCATGTCATGCACTTATTCTTCTGTTAGTTTGTCCAATGTATGTGGTGCACGCGTTGAAGAACATAAGAACTCAATCAAAAAAGAAGAACCGACCTCTTCCCTGGTCCAACACCTCAAAGCCACAGGACATGAGATTGACTTTAAAAATACCAGAACTATCGCCAAAACCGAACACTTCAACAACAGAATAATCAGAGAAGCCATAGAGATAGAAAAACGCCCACACAGCATGAATAAAAGAGATGACACCTCCCGCCTACCAGCCATTTGGAAACCCGCCCTCATGAACAAACGAGTACCTAACATGAAGAATGACACCAGACCCACACCCACGAGGGCCACACAAGATGCCACCACCACACTTCCACGTAAAAAGCAGACTCACACCCACACAGAAGATGAGACACGACCACAGACCAGAAGCCGCACTGCAGCTGCATCACTACCCACTTCAAACCCCTCTGAGCCATACATGAAGCGAACTGACCCCCCACCACGAAGATGCAGCACGACCACGAACTCGAAGCCAAACAGCAAGATCACAGCTCACCAGCTCAAATCCCCCCAGTAACTAAGACCAACCTGAGCACAACCAAGCCCCCACCTGAACAGAACACACCTCCAGCCAATCAGAACATGGCCAACCCCCAACCAATCAGAACACAGCCAAACCCCAACCAATGAGAACACACCCCACCCAATCAGAACACAGCCAAGCCCCCACCCAATCAAGTCACATCCCCACTAGCAGTTAAAAGGAAGAAGCAGCTGCAAGCTCACATCACTCTGAGAAGCACAGAGCTGAAGACAGAAGCCTGAAGATGATGAATGAGACTTCATCGAAACGTTGCCTAGATACTTCCAATCTTACGCGGGAGAAAACCCGAATAACCAAAGATCCACATACAAATACCCGCGAGAACCTCAGAAAACAAATACACACACACACACACACACACACACACACACACACACACACACACACACACGCATGCATACATACATACATACATATATATATATATAACAACCAACATGAATAAACGGGACGATACCTCCAGCCTATCAGACATCTGGAAACTAGCCCTCACCAACAAATGAGTCCCAGCCACGAAAACCAACACCAGACCCAAAACAACAAGGGACACCACCGCCAATCCCCCTCATCAGACCCAGGCCCAAATCCATCCTATAAATGAAGGACAACCACCATCCAGAAACCAGACCATGGCTGCTTTGCCAGCTGTTGCACCCCCCGACCCCAAAACCAAACAAGCTGACACACGCCAAGAACACAGACCCAGATCCCAAACTCGAAGCCAGACCAAAACCCAGAATGCTACATCACAGCCACCCGCTCAGGATATCACATCAGAAAACTCAGGAAATTACACCACAAGAACTCAAGAAGTTGCAACACAGCAAACGACCCAGGAAATCACAGCACAAGACCAAGGATACCACTCACAAGGTCACCAATAAAACTCACAAGGTCACCAACCAACCCATTACCCAAGCTGTTTCAACACAGGAGGCTAATGGAAAAGAGATCAAAACACAAACGACCCAGGAGATTAAAGCACAAGATCCAGGATATCTCCACAACAAAACTCACAAGGCCATCACACAGCCCATTACACCAACATCAACTACATCAACCAATTAAGAGGCAGCAGCACAGCCAACCAGACCAGCACACCAGCCCCCCCCCAGTATTTATAGAGAGATGGCAGCTCTGATCGCACACTGCTTGCACTGTCACAAAGCCGCTTCATGTGTGGCTCAGGGGGGTTTGAAGTGGGTAGTGATGCCAACCCCCCAACCAATCAGAACACACTCACTCTGAGAAGCACAGAGCTGAAGACAGAAGCCTGAAGATGATGAATGAGACTTCATCAAAACGTTGCCTAGATACTTCCAATCTTACGCGGAGAAAACCCGAATAACCAAAGATCCACATACAAATACCCAGAACCTCAGAAAATATATATATATATATATATATATATATATATATATATATATATATATATATATATATATATATATATATATATATATAATCTATCTATCTATCTATCTATCTATCTATCTATCTATCTATCTATCTATCTATCTATCTATCTTTGGTTATTCGGGTTTCTCCGCGTAAGATTCAAAAGTATCTAGGCAGCGTTTGGGAGGTCCCACTCGCCATCTTCAGGCTGGTGCTTGCTTAGTGCCAGTGCAAGCAGTGCTTGCACTGGCACTAAGCCAAAGCACCAGCCTGAAGATGGCGAGTGGGACCTCGCCAAGCGTTGCCTAGATACTTTGAATCTACGCGGGAGAAAACCCGAATAACCAAAGATCCATATGTATGTATGTATGTATGTATGTATGTATGTATGTATATGTAGCACCCTAGGAGAGAAATATCTTCCGCTACCTGGGAGCAAACTCTCAAACTCTCAAGTGGGAGATAAGTGGCTTCATCACTAGGCCACCATGCTGCTCACATGTAGAGGTGGTCATATTTCTAATAAATTCAACATACGTACTATGGTATTTTTTCTGGCCTCCCCATAAATTATGTCTAGTATGTGGCTTTCATCATAGGGAAGGCTGCTTATGTGCTTTTTCAATGTATCTCAGGTTTAAGAACTGTCATTTAATAAGAGGACTCGTGGAGAATTTCTGTCAGACAAGACAGGTAGATGGTCTCACTCAACAGAAGGTACTATTCATATGTTGGCTCAGTCTCAGGTGGCTTATTTTTTAAATATGAAATAACAATATCATTATTATCCACTTGATAGGTGGATAAAAATGCCAAATCCTGTCTGAAAATCTGGCTGACAATGCAACCAACCAACTTGGTTGCATTGTCAGTCAGGTATTCAGACTGGATTTGGCAATTTTAGCCATCTATCGAGTCCTTCCTAAAGACCTAGAAGAGACAGATGTTGTTGTTTGATAGTATTAAAGAAATAGCCAGAAGATATTATTTTTAATTGCATTTTTATATGCCTGATTTATTGCATTTGTAATCTGCTTATAGTTACTTTGATAAAAGTACCATAAAGCACTTGCACCTGCATGCATACAATTAGGAACATACAGTAAGGTGATGAGAAATGAGGAATGAGTTGTTGCCTCCTTCTCTAGTAGGCCTACAACTGGCATTTATCTGAATCTGGCAAAGGCTCCCGTGGCTAACAACAGGAAGAGAACACAGTGGATAGCTGAATGTGTGGGACATGCCAGCAAGATTCCTAAGTTATCCCCACAGTCCCTATTTTCCATGAGTTCTAGGGTAGGGCTTCTACTTGGCCTAGCCAAGTTGTCTCAGAGGCTCATTGCCATTCCTCTCTCTAATTTTAAAAGTCATGGTTGTTGAGGGACCTAAAACTCAGGGTAACACATCTCAGACAAGATCATGTTCTCATCCTTACCAAACCAGGCTTGATGATATGCATCAGGTCTACTAGTTTGTCCATATCTCTTACACAGAATTCATTTTCCCAGAAAGATCAGTTGCCAGGATGCCTGATGGGACTTTTCTGTACTCCCACCCATGTCCTCTGCTACTTTCAGAGGTCTCTGTTTTCCAGATCCAAGACTCTCTTATAGTCTTCTCTCCTACATCTTTCCCATTGCTGAGGACAATCTCCAAGAATCATCTGCACTGCTCACCATTCATGTTGCTTTTGCTGGCCTTTAGCTGTGGTCCTGGCTTCAAAGGCTAGGACTCCAACTCATTGGACTGAATGCCACACTGAGAAGTGGTAAACTATCATCTAAAGAGGCACTCCCAGGGGTGGGAATTCACATTTTTAACAACCGGTTCTGTGGGCGTGGCTAAGTTGGTGGGTGTGGCTTGCTGGTCATGTTATTGGCTGGGCGTGTCCAATTCAATATCACTCACATTGAGGCGCGCTTCTCCTCGCCTGGCCTCTCATGACTGTGGGGATGCTGCAACAGTCGTAAGTGTGAAAAATGGTTATAAGTCACTTTTTTTCAGTGCCATTGTAACTTTGAATGGTCACTCCACACAAGCAAAGTACCAGCAAAGGAGGGAAAAAACCTCCAGAGACGTTCCTGAGACAGGAAGTCTAGTCCTGTTAAGAATGTAATAAAGGTTAACGGAGAGGCAGTTTCTGTAAGCAACACCAGAATGTTTCCTTCCTGCCTTCTTTACAGGATTAGGCCAGTAATTTCTTCTAACAACTGGTTCTCCAAACTGCTTAGAATGTTAACAACCGGTTCTAGCGAATAGATGCAAACTGGTAGAATCCCACCCCTGGGCACTCCCTTAAATCCACATGAAATAAGTGGAGAAAGTAGCATTTAACAATAACACCAACAATACTAACAGCAATAGATACAAACTCAAGGTAAACCGCACCAAACTTGATTGCAGGAAATATGACTTCAGCAACAGAGTGGTCAATGTCTAGAATACTCTACATCAGTGGTCCCCAACCTTTTTTGTACCAGGGACCAGTTTCAAGCAGAAACACTTTTTCAAGGACTGGGGGATTCTATTTTCCATTCCCAAAACTTTATGTTTACCCTACAACTAGCATTAAAGACACCTGACTGCAGTCTCTCTAGCTCTAGGTCTTGCCCAGCTGTGTAGCTATAAAATTTCATGCAGGTGTTTCTCTTATCTCTGTTTGGTGAAAACAGGAATTGAATGAGGAGCATTTAGTCAGTGTGTTTTCCCTAGGAAGCTCCTGTAGTCCTTGTTTAGGGATCATTCAGAGCTACGATGGACCTCTAACATCCAGCCCAGGAAGAAACTGCTTCAAAGAAGCCGGGGGTTGACTTTTCCTGTCGCCGCAGCTCCTCCAGCGCCGTTCACCCCCACCTGCCCGCCACGCGCGGTTCAATCCAGTGCTCCGTTCTGCCTGCCTGCCTGCCTTCGTTTCTGGTTGTTTCGGAGCAGCTTCAGCTGATAAAAAGAGGCGAATAGTTCTTATTCTCAGCCGAAGCTGCTTCGAATCAACCAGAAACGAAGGCAGGCAGGCAGGCAGAACAGAGCACTGATTGAACCGCGTGCGTGGGGGTGAACGGCGCTCGGAGGAGCTGCGGCGAAGGAAAGCCACCCCCGGCTTTTTGAAGCAGTTTCTTCCTGGGCTGGTGGAGGAGCGAGAGAGCGACTGAGAGAGGAACGAGGCGGGAGGAAACTGAACCCGCTGAGCCGGAGAGCAGGACAGGCTTTGGTTGCTTCCTCCCTCCCTTCTTTCATTTGTGTCCTTGATCCCTGATCCCAGCAGCATTCACCGAAGGCGAAGAAAGCCGCCATTTTTTTATTTTATTTTCTTTGTGGCCCGGTACAGAGTGCTCCACGGCCCGGTACCGGTCCGCGGCCCGGTGGTTGGGGACCCCTGCTCTACATGACTCTGTGGTTTCTTCCCCAAACCCCCAAAACCCCTTTCCTAAGAGGTCTGTAGGGGGTGTGCATAAGCGTACCAACATGCCTACTGTCCCTGTCCTATTGTTTCTTTTTATTTTTCGTATATGTATTCATTTCATGTATTCATAATTATGTTTATACTTATACCTGTTATCTTATAATTGCTCGACAAAATAAATAAATAAAAATAAATTTGTACTTGTATGCTTTGGAATATAAAATTGCTTGGATGCTCCATTAAGTGACATACATATACCTAAAAAGAAGTAAACAGTTGAATTACCTGTTGAAAAAAAAAACTTAAAAGTGGAGATGTTAAGTAGTTATACTAGCAGAATATCAAAATTCTGAGCTAAAATCTGTTATATTTATTTTAAGCATCTTTTTGATATTACAAGTAGTCCTCAATTTACAATCATTCATTTAGTGACTATTCACAGTTACAACAGCATTGAAAAAAGTGAATTATGACTGCTTTTCACACTAACAAACATTATAGCATCGTCATAGTCACATGACCAAAATTCAGATGCTTGGCAACTGGCATGTATTTATGACAGTTGCAGTGTTCCGGGATCATGTGATCATCTTTTGCGACCTTCTGACAAACAAACTCAATGGGGAAGCCAGGTTCACTTACCAACGTGAATAACATAACAACCAAGTCACTAACTTAACAAGTGCAGTGATTCACTTAAAACTGACAAAAAAAGGCCCTAAAAAGGAGCAAAATGTACTTAACAGCTGTTAAGTCTCTGTGGCTTAGCAACAGAAAGTTTGGGCTCAGTCGTGGTCGTAAATGAAGCTTGTGCTGAAAAAATCTGGTCTAATTTTAATATCATGTATTCTAGATATTTTATGCCAGTAATTTACATGCATTGACTCTCAAGGGTAGATATTTTCCATAAAAGCTATGTTACAGGAATGACAATTTTATCTTCAACTAATAAAAGTTTTAGTGCTACTTTTACTGTTTGGCAGGAGAAGGGGTGTGTGTGTGCCAGAGGTGGCATTCAGCAGGTTCTGACCAGTTCTGGAGAACCGGTAGTGAAAATTTTGCGTACTTCAGAATACCACCTCTGGCTGACCCTACCCCCATCTATTCTCTGCCTCCTAAGTCCCAGCTGATCGGCTGGATCTTCTTTTGTTGCCCTGTGTAGGAGAACTGAGCTGGAAAGCAGGTTAGTGGGGTGGGGAGAGAATGGGAATTTTACAGTATCCTTTCCCTGCCATGCCCACCAAGCCACATCATGCTCACTAAGCCACATGCACAGAACCAGTAGTAATTTTTTTTGAATCCCACCACCGGTGTGTGAACACTGAATTACTTTCCCCCCTTTTATAACAGTTTCAAGATGCTGAGCCATTAGGAATCAATGTTAAATATATCACACTAGTCACTTCACCAAGACAGCAGGTATTCTTTTCAAAAAGAATTTCCTCTAATGTTGTTTTTCACTAACTTTCCTTTTGCCTCTTCAAACCTAAGGCAAAAAAAGAAGAAGAGGAAAAAAATTGATGTCACACAAATAATACCAGACATAGAGGCATGCTTCATTTGGAAATGTGAATTTATGGGCTTAAAATAAATGAGTGTGCATATGTTGCAGCTGGAGTTTTTAGGAAGAAAAGTTTTAACAGTAGGAAAGAGGTCATCTATAATGTATAAGGAAGCTCTCTTCTGACACTTGAATCATTTTATATTCTGTTCCACATAGATGGAAATCTTTTCCCTTTCAGATCTGCATGATTGATCTCAGTTCAGATCGTCAGCTCTCCGTCAATATGCAGAACACCCACTGATATCAGCGGGAGGACCTTATAAAAGAAGCAGAAAGAATCAGATTGAAATTGAGAGTGACCTAATTTTAGGTTTTCTTCTGCCTTCCCAGGCCAGAAGCAATTGTTCTTTAAACTGGAATATAATATAGGTGATACCGGGATGTCAAAGGACTAAGTACATTCTCTCTATTTTGTTGGGTGTTAGATCGGGTAGATTGGTCCCCACAGAGACGCGAGACCAAAAGTGAACATTCAGCTCTTTATTCAGTATACAGTTCTGTACAAGACCTGCGATCCGCGGCAGCCCTTCATATAAGAACTGCTCGTGGCTCGGCGGCCAATGACAGGGATTTGAATCTCCCGCAATCGGCTCGGCCAATTGCGGTTGATTCTTAGCGCGCCAATCACGGCCGTTTAGTTATCCAATCGGGTTGCGGTCCGTGTGGACCAATCAGGATTCAGGGTTTGGAGTATGCTAATATAGAAAACCCCTTCCCTCTTGGTTTCATCCGACGGAACATGGTCACGTAGTCGCGCAGGTAGGTGGAGCTTCGTATCTGTCTAGTTGACCTGCGCGGCTCAGTTGCTGTTTAGTCGTCGACCGGTTCGGACGGACTCTTTGTTCCTGTATCCCTGGATGGAACTGCCTGGAAGGGTGAGCTGGGCCTATTCTGGTAGCTCCCTCCCGGTCTACCCGGGTTGGTTGAGCTGCTGATTCCGCCGTTCCCACCTGGTCTTTCCGGGCTGGTTGAACTGGCTTGGCTGCTCCTTCCAGGTGAAGCTTCTAGTTGTTCGTCTGCTGTGGGTTCATCGCCTACTAGTGAGTAAGGCTGGTTTATTATGGTTTGGGGCTGGTTTATTCTAGTTGGGGGGTGTTCTGTTTGTGCTTTAGGATTTTCTTCTTCTCTTTGCTTATGGTTTGAGGTTTCCCCTCCCCTTCTGGTTTCTTTGTTAGTTGTTGTTGGCGGTGTTTGCATGCTGTCAGTGGCTATTCTTGACCTCAGCTGGTCGATATGCCGCTTCCAGCTTCGTCTGTTGCTTGTCTATAGTCTGTAAGACCGGGGGCCCGTTATCTGGGTAATTTGTGCCGGTACCCAGAGTGGGTCCCCTGTAAAGTTTTTGGCATAGACGGTGTCTCCTATGTTGAATGTTCGGTGTTTGCTTGATGAGTCTGGGGGTTTCTCGGGGTTATATGTGGGGTGTAGTCTGTCTAATGGGGATCTTAGTTTTCTGCCCATGAGCAATTCTGCTGGGCTTTTGTTTGTGGTAGTGCTGGGTGTAATGTGTTGTATTAAGAGCATTTTATTTATTTTATCTTGTATGTCGCCGGTTTCGAACTTTTGTATGGTGTTTTTCATGAATCTGACCATGCGTTCCGCCCGCCCGTTCGCCACCGGATGAGCCGCTATTAACGCATGCCGTATACCCCGTTCTGCCAAATTTTTTTCGAATGCTAGTGAAGTAAATTGTGGGCTGTTATCTGACACTAGCACATCTGGCAACCCATGCGTGGTAAAAAGTTTGTTTAGTTTTTTTTTATGACGGCCTCCATGGTTGTGGTTTTCATGGTGCTTACCTCCAGCCAGTTGGAGTAAGCATCGACGGTGATCAGGAACGTGTGTCCCTTGGTAGGCCCAGCGAAATCTATGTGAATTCTGGACCAGGGGCCCCTGGGAGTTTCCCATTCCAGGGTCGGGGCGGTGGGGGAGTTCGGTCTGGTTTCCTGGCAGCTTTTGCATGTGGCTACCCAAGTCTCTATTTGTTTGTCCATCCCTGGCCACCAGGCGTAACTCCTGGCCAGGGCTTTCATTTTGACAATGGCCGGGTGCCCCTCATGCAACATAGACAATACCCTTTTTTGCAAGGTCTCTGGGATCACAACCCTGTCCCCCCAAAGTATGCAACCCTTCTGCGTGAAGAGTTCAGTTTGCCGGTTTCTGAAAGTTTTAAATTGTTCGCCGGGGGCTGTAGTTCCGCTTGTTCCGGCATACCTTGGCAATGTGCCCCCGCTTGTCGCAATGCCAACAGATAGCATCGAGGAAACGGCATTCTGAGCGGGGGTGATCGCCTCCACAGCCGCACATTGGAACCCCGACTTACGTCCTCTCCGCTCCCGCCAGTCACGTTCCGCCTGGAGTCGGTGGATCTCTTCCTCCTCGTCTTCAGTGTTGGATAGGGAGTCGCCATCGCCATGGTGGGTGGTGGTGATTGCCCGGTGGCTGGTCTCCATGTGCTTCTCCAGGGCCAAGGGCATCTCGATGGCTGCTGGCCGGTCCACTGCGCTCGCCTGCCGCATCCGAGCCACCGATTTCTTGGTCGCTTCGGCTGCAGTTGCCTCTGCGAGGGCTTCAGTGAGGGAAATGTCGCCCCTTGCCATCAGCCGACTCTGCAGAATGGGGTCCTTGAGTCCGAGGACGACGCGGTCTCGCAGGGCCTCGTCCATGTCGGTAAACCCGCACATGCCCCCGAGGTCCCTCAGTTCAGCCACGAAGTCGCTGATACTTTCACCCTCCTTCTGGTCCCGCTGATAAAAATCGTGCCTTCTGATGAGGGTGGGCACGGCGGGGGCATAGTGGTTCCGCAGCAATGGTTCGAGATCAGCCCAGTCCATTTCTTTCACATCATCGGGTTTGGCTAGGGCCTTTGCCATCTTGAACACTGCGGGCCCGCAGTGTGTCAGGAACACTGCCCTTTTTTTCTGTACATTGGCATCTTTCAGATTGCTGCTTTCCAGGAACATTAGGAATCAATCAATGTAGGATTCCCAATCCTCGGCAGCCTGGTTGAAAGGTGCGGGTGGCGTGGTGCTGCTGGCCATCTTGTCGGTTGTCTTTTGCCACTTTGCCACGTGCTTGGTTGGTCTCTTGTCTCACGATCCCACCTTCGTCGCCAGTGTTAGATCGGGTAGATCGGTCCCCACAGAGACGCGAGACCAAAAGTGAACATTCAGCTCTTTATTCAGTATACAGTTCTGTACAAGACCTGCGATCCGCGGCAGCCCTTCATATAGGAACTTCTCGCGGCTCGGCGGCCAATGACAGGGCTTTGAATCTCCCGCAATCGGCTCGGCCAATCGCGGTTGATTCTTAGCGCGCCAATCACAGCCGTTTAGTTATCCAATAGGGTTGTGGTCCGTGTGGACCAATCAGGATTCAGGGTTTGGAGTATGCTAATATAGAACATTGGGATTTCAAAAAAAGAATCACTTGACAGAAGCCTGAGGCCAAGGTTTATTAGGGATCAGTCTGGTCCATTTTATTGTCTGCGTTAATGAGACAGTTTTTAGATTATTTTTCTCTCTGTAAACCTACAAAGGATTAATATATTAACACTATTTAACATGGCACACACTCATACATTCTTACTCTTGAAATGCCTCTGCAGTAGCTCAAGAGATGTTGGGGAAGACTGGATATTTGATTTACTAGTTGCATGCCTTTCAGAAGTTATTGAAAATAGAGTTCTCCTGGAGAGAATTCAGAGAATAAAATTATAAGCTTTGTCTGGATGCTAGATATAGGATATTGAATTGCTTTATTGCATGCAATTATATTTTATATGTTGTGTAAAAAAAGTTTCTCCTGTACAGGTGTGTCTGACTCTAGGGGGAGATACTCATCTCCGTTTTCTAGCTGAGGGAACCAGTGTTGTCTGAAGATGCTGCCATGTGGCTGGCATGACCATATACCAAGGCACGCAGAATGCTGTTACGTTCCCACAAAATGGTACCTATCAATCTACTTGCTTTTGCATTCAAACTGCTAGGGCAGGAATGGGAACTCAACCCATCAAGGGATGCTTGGGTCTCGAACTGCCAATCTTCCAGTTGACAAGTCCAGTGTCTTAATTGCTAGGTCACCACTTCTCTTCATATGTTGTATCATATATTATAATTATATAGTATTTTACACTGCCCAGAGCCCCTCTTTGAGAGAGATGAGTGATTTACAAATATGAACTATAAATATTTATTTGTGATTAAATGTTATTTTTATATTCTTTTAGCTGAGTTAACATCACTTCATTTATCTCACTGTATGTTTCTGCTGTTGACCACCAAGATTTAGAGGTGGTGTACAAAGGTGAAGAACGCATGGATGAATGGAATAAAGAGGGGCCCAGAATCCCCATTCATACATAAAACGAGAGTATTTTGAGCCACTATTCCACTACCTCTCCCATAGCGATATGTTAGGGGGTTTTCCCCATAGTCTCCAGCACACCTGGCCTATGTGTGAACTCAAATGAGGGAGGGAGGGAAGAAGGGAAGGAAGGAAGGAAAGAAGGAAGGAGAGGGAGGGAGAGAAGAAAGGAGGGAGGGGGGAAGGAAGGCCAAAGACCTGTCTTCTTTCTTGTTGCTAGTCCAAACATTAGGACTCCTTTGTGTCAATTAATTTATTGCCCTTAGAGAAAAGAGCAGATCACCTTACGTTGCTGTTTGTTTCCAAACAAAGCATGCTGAGTAAACACCAAGAGCATAGTGCATTTTATTCTGATAGCTACCATGTTGGAGTTGGGAAGTCAACAGGCACTATTATCAGACAAGTGTTCTGTGGTCTTTTCAAGTTGGCAACAGTAGCAGGGGCATAATAAATCACTCGACCAAATTGTCAACCTAGTAATGTGGCCAGTGCTGGGCTGCTTCTCATTAAATCCAAGAGCAATTGAGGAAACACCACTGTTGCTGCTGAATCCAGCATTCTTAATGAGACATGTTACCATAATTATTTTGCTCCCTGACTATGCACTTTGTCATTTGGCCTGCTAAAAAAAGAGAGGAGAGGGAGGGGGGAAACCAGCACACAACAAAGAACTTTAGCTAGTACTTGGCAAGTTGAGGGCCTTTAAATGTTATTCCTCTTCAATATAAATTTGAGCGACCTTTGAGGGGTTGTTGGGCTTTGGACATGTCTATTGTTATTAAATAAAAAAGCTTGGAGTGTTTTAGTGAAACCTAAATGCAACTGGTAATTTTTTTTATTATGCCTGGGATACATGCCCAAATAGAGTGCTTCAGGAATGTCAGCCTCAAAATAGGGTGATTTAATAAAGTTTCTTTGACACATCTGGCACAAGCATTCTCTTATAAGGTGCCACATCCATTAGTTATTTCAAGGTTGAAGGGAAATGCCTTGGATTATCATCTTCCTATAATGTGCTTTCAGTGACACCAAAAGAAAAGGCTGGCAGGGTTTTACGTTTGCCAGATTTCAACCTGTCATTCATTAGGCAGTTTCACAGGACTAATTAATCATGGCACTAAATATATAACTGAATTGGTGTCTTCCCTGTAGTATTATGGGGCTCGCTTTCCCTATAAATATCCTCCAAAAATTACAATTAGCGAAGAGGGTGAAATACTGCCCAATCTTTGTCTAGAAAGGGATATTTGAAGTATATGTATAAGAAATGAAGATGACTGAAAATGAGCCCAGAAAGAAATTGTATAGTTTTTTTTTCCAAGATCCAATCTTGGACCAGTGATGGGATTCAAAAATTTTTACCGCTGGTTCTGTGGGCATGGCTTAATGGCCATGGCAGGAGAAGGATACTGTAAAATCTCCAGTCAGAGGTGGTATTTGCTGGTTCTCTGAACTACTCAAAATTTCTGGTACTGGTTCTCCAGAACTTGTCAGAACCTGCTGAATACCACCTCTGTTTTGGACTCGTGTTGGATCCCATCCTCAGGGAACTTTTCTCTACCAGAATATGTGCTTTGGGCTATTCTATGCTTTGTATTTATGTGGTGCCTTCCTACTAGTTGATTGGTATGTTGGTGGCCAGCAGTTTTTTCTAACCCAAAGAAGAGGAAAATAATATGCCCCTTTAAGAGAGAAAGTAGAAATCCTCCAACCACAAGAAAGTAACATTTTATTTATTATTTGCAAGCAAAGCAGACTCTGGTTTGTTAGAGAATGCCTGCAAATTTCACCTCCCTAACCTTTACATGGACTTCCAAATCAGCAGTGCATATTAAGTACTGCCTCCACTTAATGAAGTTGGATCTTTATATTTTCGCACTCATTTGGAAAAACCAATTAACTCTAGCTCTATTGAACAAACTCAAACAGGAAATAAATCAAGTGTTAAAACATCGGTGAAGAGCCAGACTTTCTGTAATTAGGGTACTGATGTGCCCAGGGCTGACTAGTTGTGCTGAGTGTTATAGATTGACAACTTCCACTTTCCAAAGCAATTAGAATTTTTAATGCCTCCTTGCTATAAGGGTTGAAGTCTACCACAATCGCAATAGGATTTTGATCTTAGGAAATGTGGTGATTTGGCTTATGTGTGAAATCCATGTTCTTCATTCAAGAGCCTTGATTTCCAATTATATTAGGGCTCTGCTTCAGTGCTTAGACCAAAATACCCCAACCTATCAATATTTACTTGAATCCTGTTTCATGGAATTGCTCTTAGGATCACAGCAAGACATAGATAAACTAAAGGATATAAAAACAGCATTTTCTGGTTTAAGATCATGATCTGAGGGGCTGCCACAGAGAGGAAAGGGTCAAGCTATTTTCCAAGGTACCTGAAGGCCAAACAAGGAATAATGGATGGAAACTGATCAAGGAGAGATTCAACCTAGAAATAAGGAGAATTTTTCTGACAGTGAGAACAATCAACCAATGGAACAGCTTGCATTCGGAAGTTGTGGGAGCTTCATCACTGGAGGCTTTCAAGAAGACAAATAGACTGCCATTTGTCAGAAATGGTGTAGGGTCTCCTGCTTGGGTGGGGGATTAGACTAGGTGACCTACAAGGTCCCTTCCAACTCTGTTAATCTGTTAATTATCCCCAGAGAAGGAATCATTGAAACGATTATTTGGCTTCATATGCTCCTTCCACAAAGGATACCATTTTCCAAAGTACCAGAAGATAGGACCAGAAGTAATGGGTGGAAGATTATTAAACAGAGATTCAACATAGAACTAAGGAGAAATTTCCTGACAATGGGAACAATTAATCAGTGGAATGGCTTGCCTTCAGAAGTGGTGGGTGCTTTTGTCAACTTGATGAAAGAGAACTTATTTTAGAAAGTATTTTGAAGGTGAAGACAACCTTAGATACATTAATTATCACAGGTGAAATGTGATATCCTTAACGATCTTTAGTTAAGAAATAGCCAAAGGGGGAGTACAAATCTTTCCTTACAGTCTTCTCTCCAAAAGCCTGCAACCTCCCTGGCTTCTGACATTTCAGTTCAAGAGCTCATGGTGGCCTTCTCCCACTACTTCTTTTCCATAATAATGCTTCTCCATTGCTTTGGAGGAATCCTATTCATATGAAACCAATGGAGAATTTATTTCCTGGGGAAATTGGAAGGCTTCTCACCAATGTCTCTGCCTTCAAATTTGACGGAGTATGTCAGCTTGCCATTTGTGCCCTATTGTAAGTTTGAGCACTAGGACATGAAATTTCCATGAAATAAGGAAGAAGCCAAGCATTTGGTAACAGGCCATCTGCAGTCCCAAGGCTTCATATAGCCTTCAGCAAAATTCCAAAGGTCCTATGCAAAAGATCAGTTCAGTCTTATAAAGGTTAACTGTCCCTTTCTTACAACATATAGCTTAAGAGAGGATGGAGGATGGAGGAAAAAGAAGGAAAAAAAGAATGTGTATGAGAGAAATGAGACTTGTCAAAAAGGTGCTTAAAGGGAATGTCAGAGGAGGAATGTACTGTAGATCTTTATTTACTTTCGGGTCTGGTTCTTTTCATTCCTTCCTTTTCCCTTTTTCTCCATGCAGCCCCAGGAGGATTATCACTGATTATAAGACCCTTGAGGGAACAAAAATTATCCACAGGTGTTCTATAGACTTTTGGCTTTAGGTTCTTAGCTTTTAAAAATGAAGCAATCTTTTAGGATAAAGGATATTCCTTTCAATTCTCTTCACTCTACGATATAGTTTAAGTGAGCTGTATGTTCCCACTCCCCAACACATATCAACACATGAAATTAGTACATGTAAAAAAACATGATGCAATTTTCTTACAAATGAATTTCACTCAGTTGCATTAATGATGCATCCAAAACTTTGAATTTGAGAAGAAAAAGGCAATAGTATGACAAAATCCCCATAAAATCTACAAAGATGTTTAGATAGAAACATTTTATCAAGAAGACATAATGTTCCAGATTTCCTTCTTCCTTTAGCACTGGCCAACTTACATTTCAAATCTGTGTGTCTATAAAACTGTAGTTTTTATCTCAGTTTCATAGATCTTAAGAACCATAGGTTTGCAGGAATCCAAATTAAAGAAATCTGAAAGCGGCTGTTCAATCTCTGCTTGAAAATATTCAGAGAAAAGGTCACCACCATGTCTGCAATTGGTTCAACTGTTTAACTGCCTTTATCCCTGGAAATATATTTTTTTACAACATTCAACTGAAATGCATCTTCCTGCATCTCCAATCCTGCATAAGATGATAGAGAACTGGAATTGGACTTCTTCTATGTGACACTGGTCACATAGTATTTCAAGAGTAATCCTGTCTTCTCTTTGTTCCCACAATCTCAGTTTCCTCAATCTCTGGAGCACCTTCAAGTCCTCAAAGAGAACTTCACATTCCCTTGGGCTTTTCTGTTTATGAATGCAAGCTTCCATAAACCAAGGATGCTTGGCAGGATAATTCTCGTGAAGGTGAGAGTTTGGATCAATCCTGTCATCGAGTGTTGGGAGCACTTACCTGCAAACCACCAAGTACACTAACACCCAGAGATTGTCTGATTCAGCCATCTGTGAAAGATTTAGTGGACAAAACTGAGGTAAAATAGGATATTTTGAAACAGTAGACAAATGGTAATAAAACCCCGGATGAGGCAAAAGCAAAGATTGGTGAATATTTGAATGTGTCACCAACCTAAAACACAGCCATAAAATTAAGCATTCTGGTTTCTAAGTAAGATATAAAAAATGTCCAGTAAAATTTTGTGGGGTTTTACAAGTATAAAGAAAACCAAGGTATGTGACTTGAGTTTTGCTTAAGCTACTCCAAAATTTCCCAAGTGGATTCTTTTTTTTTTTTTTACATAAGGACATTTTGAACCCAAGGATCTGAGAAGGTGGTTGGAGGAAATGTAGCTGTTTCTTCAGAAGGGAACACTAATACAGGTAGTCCTTGACTTATGACCACAATGGAGCCCCAAATTTCTGTTGCTAAGCAATACATTTGTAAAATGACTTTTGCCCCATTTTAGCATCTTTCTTGCCACCATTGTTAAGTGAATCACTGTAGTTGTTAAGTGAGTAACACAGTTATTAAATGAGTCTGGTTTCCCCAATGATTTTGCTGGTCATAAAGTTACAAAAGGGGATCAGGTAAGCCTGGGACAGTGCAACCATCATAAATATGAGCCAGTTGCCAAGCATCCAAATTTTGATCATGCTGAAATGGTTGTAAGTGTGAAAAACGGTCATAAGTCCCTTTTTTTCAATGCCGTTGTAGCTTTAAACTGTCACTAAATGATTTGTGGTAAGTTGAGGACAAGCTGTATAAGTTGTGGAGAAAGGTCTTGTAAGTTTAATTTTGCTTAGTGGAATTGGATTAAAACAGAACACACAACCCTGCAGTCTTCTAAGAAAAGTATCTTTGTTTGGGTAAATGTGATTGGTAGGATGCAATTCTCTCTGAGTGGGATAAGCACCATAAAGACTGAAGTGTTGCTTGCTCTTAAGACTATTACAAGAAATTAACAAAACATGTATAAACTCTCAAGGACCAATTTAAAACTTATTGTCCTGCTACTGTCCCTCTTTATACCCAACTTCTCAAACATGGAAAAGAGGAACCACTAGAGAATTCTGAAAAGAGCTCAAGACTATACACATGCATAATGTTAAGATAAACATAACTAAAGCTCCATCCCATTCTTTATTAAAAGATGCCCAAAGTGCGAGTTAAGGATCTGAATTCAAAATGTTGCAATGATCAGAAAAGAGATGTGGTTTTTGCTGTGCATGATCCCTGCACCTCTGAAAACTTATACCATTTATAAGAAGATGCAAAAGAAATCTGGAGTGAAACTTTTTACTCTTTTAACATGTTGCAGCCTCTAGAAAATGCTTTGGACTTCCCATCACCCTGTTCAGGGGTGGTATGCCTGTCTGCTGAGGTTTGATACAAGGCTTATGTTGGGGGGAGGGCAACTATGGCAACCATGATGGCTCAGGAATTCTGGGAGTTGAAGTCCACAGGTCATAAAGTTGCCATAGTTGTGCACCCCTAGCTTACGGTAAAGAACTCTCATTCCATAGCAATCACTCTCTACCTATAGGTATTTGGATAACCTTGTGTTCAGTGTCTGAGGGTTGTTCTCCTTAGTGTTTCTGGTAAAATATTTTTTGTTGACTTCTGACTGAACCAAACTGAACTTTGTACTGGTTAATCATTTTGGTGTAATAACCACCTACTAAGGCGTATATAAAAACTTCTACTTATATATGGCACAGGTATTTAATTGGCTGTTAGTGTGCTAGGTAAGCTACCCTATGGCTCTACAATGCACTCTTAATCCACTTGGGGAAGTTACTGTAACAGATAGTAATTAACATTTCATCACATTCTCTTCCAGGGAATGAACAGAACCCTAATACTAATAAAAATTGAAAATGTGATAGGTTTGTCAGTTCCTGGCTTTGACTTTAGCTGATCAGATAGGAAATTACAGTTATTAGCGCTTAAGAGTTCACATGCCCAGCAGAACAGACGGTGAGGTAAGTCACAAGAAGAAAAAGTATAAAAACTCAGCTAAAAGACCTTGTAATTGGAATTAATTAATTAATTGTAATTGTTTTATAAGGAGGGCTTGCATGTGGACAGTTAAAATCATGGATAGGAAATAAGTTAATGTGCAAAGAAAATTGCCCTGTATAGTCGCTGTAAAACTCAGTACTTTTCTTCACTGTGTCTTTGGAAAGTAGGTTTTTTTTTTCTCCTCAGGTCTTAGAAACTTACTTTGCCATTTCTGGGTTCACTTTACAGCGGTTTGGTTGATAATTGTGAAGAGCTGGAAAGGTCAATTCTGTCTCTTTTATCGGCATCACTTTATTGGGACTGCTACTCAGAGTTATTGCTGCTGGCAAAACGTTACTTTTTTAAAATGTCACCCATTTTTAGTTACGACTGTTCCAATGATTGTTTAAGAGGATTCGGATAAGAGATGGCTCCTGCAGCATAGCCTTGTTCATTTTGAATTTGAGATTAAACAAAGAGAATAGCCTGCAGTTTAATTGGCTGTTATCAAAGATGGCACTCCAGATAGGTCTTTCATCTCACATCAGCAGGGAAGCAGGCTGGTAACATGGTAACTGATGAGATGGAAGGTTTCAGATAGTCTTCTTCCACCCCCTAATCCAACTGTGCTGCTAGCGTGCTAGGCATCTAATTGAGGTTCTTGTCACATTATCCAAATGCCGTGCGTCTATCCGAAATTGAGGTACAGCATGGATTCATCTCCTGGCATTTGAAGCGCTGTACCTTAGAAAGGCCAAGACAAATCTTTTCTGTCAGTTCTACATTTTATTAAGTTTGGCACTTGAATATCTCTGGGACCATTTGCTAACCTGAGAAGCTGTGTTGTTCACTACATATCAAAGGCTTTTCTCCAGATAGAATATGGCTTTGTCTCAGGGAAGGCTAATATGAGAATCCATAACTTAGAATAGAATAGAATAGAATAGAATAGAATAGAATAGAATAGAATAGAATAGAATAGAATAGAATAGAATAGAATACTTTATTGGCCAAGTGTGATTGTACACACAAGGAATTTGTCTTGGTGTAAATACTCTCAGTATACATAAAAGAAAAGATACATTCGTTAAGAATCATGTTACAACACTTAATGATAGTCATAGGGTACAATCAACAATCAAATCATACTAGGAAACAGTCAATATAAATTGTAAGGATAAAAGCGACAAAGTTACAGTCCTACAATCACAAGTGGGAGGGGATGGGTGATAAGGAGTGATGAGAAGATTAACAATAATAGTAGTGCAGACTTCGTAATAGTTGAACAGTGTTGAGGGAATTATTTGTTTAGTAGAGTGATGGCTTTCAGGAAAAAACTGTCCTTGTGTCTAGTTGTTCTGGTGTGCAGTGCTCAATAGCGTCATTTTGAGGGAAGGAGTTGAAACAGTTTATGTCCGGGATGTGAGGGGTCTGTAAATATTGAATTTTTGTCTAAAATTAATTGGGCAGCTGGGGGGGGGGGTGGAATTCTCTGGTTCCTTTGATTCTTACCAATTTGTTGTCTCTTCTTAGACATTGCCTTGATATACCGTGGATTCTTAGTACAATCCATAATAATGCCTGGTTTGGGGAGATTAAGCCGCCTTGGAGATTAAGCAATGAGTTTCTGATCAGGAATAGCAGAGTGACAAATTCAAATTTCCCTGGCCTCCGTAGTAGACATTCCTCCAAATCTATTTATTTCCTGAACGCTGTTTACATCCATTACAGGAAAACATTCACTGTAGATAAGCTTAATAGTACAATTGATGGTGTTGGAGAGAGGTTTAGTAACATCCTATTTCAGGACTGCTGGTATCTACACTTGGACAGGGCAATGAATATAGTTGTGGATGTCTTGCGATGTTGACCTTATCCTTGAGATTTTAATATCTCATATTTTAACTAATTGCTTGAGTTGGCCTGTAGAGGAGAATGCACTCTTTTTTTAATCAGTGAACCGATCTATAAAAAATTTGTAGGAAGATTTCCAAATCTGCTCAGTTGCTATTGTGATCAAAAGTCTAAATTTGGATATATCACTGCTAAGTCCGCATTTGAATATGAATGGCTAATCAAGTAAAGTACACCAGGTTTATAATAGGGCTATCCTGCTTCAGATTCAGGACTCAGTGTCCCCCTGAAGCTGGCCTGACTGAAGCCATTTTGTCTCTCAGCTCCAGTGTGGCAAAGTCTTGCTTACAATGAATTTATTACTTGAAACCCTGACACTCAGTTTCTGACGCTGAAGAGCAAGCTCCAGCAGAGCCTTTGATATGTCAGCCTCAGGAAGAATCACAGGAGGATGATCAAACACAGGGAATACCTGAGGAACAGGAAATGTCACAGGAGGTTGACCTCTCAGCTCATGCATATGATAGGTAGAGATGAGAGCAGAACAAAGAAGGTCTATTAGGCTCCTCGCCAAGGAGTAAATCTTCTGACTAATGACAGCTGGCTGCAGTCCATATAAGGATCTACTCTGCCCTAGTTCTCATTGCTGGACATAATGCTTGACATTCAACTCGTGTGTGACATTCTACTTCTTGGACCTCTGACTTTTGGACTAACAGATAACCTTGACCCAACTCTAAAACCTTGGATTGACTCTGGATGATTCTTTAGCATGCTCTTGTTCTCAAGGCAAATCTTGCAGGCAAGCCCCAGTTTTATTCACATTCCTATGCTCTCTCTCTCTCTCTCTCTCTCTCTCTCTCTCTCTCTCTCTCTCTCCCTCCCTCCCTCCCTCCCTCCCTCCCTCCCTCCCTCCCTCTCTCTCTCTCAAAGTTGCAGCAGGGCAGGTCTGCACATCATAAGTCCTGCCAAACAGCCTTATGTAGCCAGTTAGTGTTTTTTTAAAAAACTTAATAAATTCACCATTGCCAAACATCATCACTACCAGGAAAAACATGTTGCCCTGAAAAATATGCCTCAGGCATACTGATATTTCTTTGACTATTACCACTGTATCCCACTTTTAGCTATAATGATTTCTACTATTTATAGATAGAAATCTGATCTCCCAAATAAAATGGTGATTTATTTTTTCTAGAAACACAAAGAAGTCTGAAGTTACATTTCAGAATTCATGCTCATCTGTTTCCAAAGAAGACCTTTTACATTTTCAGAAACAATGAATATTAATACAAGAGCATACAGTAACTGAATTTTCTTACTTTCATACTTTAGAGTCATGTAAGGACAAAACTGAATTGTATTTGTGGTCAAGCACCCACCAAAGCCCTTTTGGAATGCATTTTGTGTGTTGTTGCTGGACCACTGTCTTGTTCTTTATTTTTTTTAAAAAAATGTTCTTATTTTTTATTATTTTATCCCTGATTATTCATTTTGTATTTATTATTATTACACCGTGACCCATCCAGAGACTTCTGGAGTCAGGTGGTGCATAAATTGATTAAATCAAATCAAATTAAATTCACTCACCCAAAATAAACACACAGATTAAAAAAAAAGTAGACCTAGCCACTGTTTTACTATATCTCGTTTTATTGTTTAAATACTTCTATGCAACCCAGCTGCAACATTGGAGGTGAATTGAGCCCTGATGCAGATGACTGTACTGAGTTAAGACAAAGGAAAATGGATGACTAAATTTATTTCATACATTTATTTTTTCATATTAGTATGAGGGTGTGTGTGTGTGTGTCTGTGTGTATGTAAGAAAGAGGGAGGGAAAGGAAGGGGGGGAGAATAAAGCCCAGATTTAGGAGCTGATTTTTATATTATTTGCTATAATGATATTCTTATTAAAAAGTGCTATGTGAGGGTGTGGCAAAGGAAGGAGAAGAGAATGGATGCTTTCCCATTGATCCCTCTTCACTAACCTTCCAAAGTTGTTGACTGCAAAGAAGCTGTAAGTGCATTTAGTGTCATCTTACTTTCTTTGCACACTTCAATGATAATACGGTGAAATCACACAGAGAGTAGGAGTGCATTTCTTTGCCTCTCCTCCATGCATTATTTTTCAGAATGCCTGAAGGAGGTTTTAGTCTTTCATGTATTCATTATACCTTTCAACAGGTTCAGTTGTTTTCTCTACCTCTTTATGGAAATCACACTATAATTATCTGTTCTGGAGTTTGTTGTATATCTTTAATATACCTTGAGAAAGATTTATTGATTCTTTGCTATTTATTATGTATTAAGTTGTTGTTTGTTTGCTACATTTCTATTTTGTTTCTAGGAAATTAAGCATCTTTCTGGTGATTGTCTTGTGTTGTATACTGACTGCTGTGGTGTATGTTGAACTAAGAGACACAGAAAGGACCAAAATTACCAGGTCCATGGCTGAGAGTGGACTTCAGCTTGAACTCCTGCAAACTTAACCCAGCTCTCTTCAAGACATCATCACTGTACAGTGAGTTAGGTTCTTTTCAGCTCAACCAATTTTGTTTCAGTTGATGGGGGAAAGTGCTGCAGCTTTAATTTTGTATTGGAATGCTACCCTGAATTAAGGGCATATGAGTTATTTCCTCTCCCTCAAGAGAATTAACCAACTGTGTTTATAATGAGCTAACAGCATGAAAATTTAACCATGCCATTACCTCTCATCTATAAGCTGGAGTTGCACTCCATATAATGTGTTAGGATTGCTCTGTAAGGTGATTAGTATCAGGCCCAAGCCCAAAGACGACACAGTGAAATCCAATCGAGTCCAATTCTTTATCTGCTTACACTTAATGGATGGAATCTTGCCAGACTAAAGTTATAACTCTCTAACCTAACAGTTACATCCTGGGAGATGGCTACTCTGAACCTCATTCACACAGTCTCACACAGACTATGTGAGTCACACAGACTATGTGAGCCACACAGTCTCTTAATTTGGGCCACATAGTCTCTTAATTTGGGTTTCCTTCTGGAATGTACTGCCTCCGTCCTGGGAAATCATGCTACTCTTACAGGAATCCCCCTCCCATGTCCTTCTCCAAACTCACATTCTATCACAATTAGGAGATGCCCCAACACTTGCCCTCCCCTTCTCAACAAACTACAACTTGTGCAGGATGTGAATACAACCCTCAGTGATTTAAGTTTAACAGTTAAAAGGTAAAGGTCTCCTCTGCCCAGTTGTGTCCAATTCTAGAGGGCAGTGCTCATCTCCGTTTCTTAGCCAAGGAAGACAGTGTTGGCCAAAGATGTTTCTATGGTCATAGGACAAGCATGACCATATGCCAAAGGTACATGGAACACTGTTACCTTCCCACCAAAATGATATCTCTTTATCTACTTGCATTTGCCTTCTGTCGAACTGCTAGGTTGGCAGGAGCTAGGACAGGACCAGGAGCTCACCTTGTCATACCTTGTTTGGGTTTTGAACTACCAACCTTCTGGTCAACAAGCCCAGAGTCTTAGCCACTGGGCCACCACCCGCCATAATCTAATCAGTATGCCATCTATATTAGTAACAGCTGCTTTCATGATCCTTTTTAAATGATACACAGTTCTTCAGAGTTTGTGGTCTACCTATGGGACATCAGTATAAATAAATTATGGATCGTGGTAACAAGTCCATGGGTCTTTTAGAATCAGAGCTGAATGATCAGTGGCACTGTGCAGTGTTTTATCACATTTATATTCAAATTTCAGTTTGGTGAGATTTATTTGCTGGATAAATTTAAATATAATTCTTTCATTAACCAATGGGAACAGGTGTCTTTAAAAAACTGACAAAAATAGAATCCTGATTCTTATATTCCCAAATGATTTTGGTTTTGTTTAAAAAAGCTATCCAAAATGAACATAGCTGGCCATTCTCCTCCTGTGTACACAAGGACATTCACAGACAGTTAAATTAGTACTACATTGTATTTTTATTATAGGAAAAAGCACCAGTTCATTTTGTCATGCCCCTACTTTATTCAAAGTAGATGTTCAGCTAACCTGTATTGCTACCAAAGAATAAAATCTTAATTCTCAGGTATATTATAATCAACACCTTTGTATAATCCGTATATTTAAATTTCATCAGGCACTAAAGTGCATCTGACAAGTTGGTCTGTAACTATGTTCCTGATGGATTTTTATATAATTATCTGGGTGGTTGTTTCCCTTCTTGAAAAATAAATCTGAATAGAAATAATTCAGAACAATGAGAAAATTAGGTTTTTGTAAAAATGAGCATTACTGATATAATTTCTAATGCCTTTGTAAGGATATAGCTTAATTATTAAGATAAGCAGAAAGTTCTAACTGCAACCTCAAGAATCTTCAGATAAGAATGGCTGCTGTGTTAATGAAAAATATCTTGCATAAACCATGTCAAAAATTCAAGCAATCACATTAGTCAGTAAAACTAATGGAAATGTATGTAAGTGTTCAGACAATGTAGGCAGAATCTGGTTCTAAAACTGAAGTGGGAGATCAGGCCAGAAATCAAGGCTTATAAGTCAGTAACAAGGATAGGCCAGGCACAGACTGAGCCCAGCAAGAGCTTTGTTTCTATCCCAATTTTCTTCTTTTGGTAAGCATTGAAGGAGCCTAGCAAACTTTTCAAAAAAGCAGTATATTTACAATGAGAAACAGAACAATACAAGGAATACTGAACTCTCTAACACTTAAAAGTGTCCTGAAAGGAGGTTCATCCATATAAAAAATCGGGGGCTTAGATGCAACTCTGAGGAGCGGCAATTCCATATTGGAAGAGGAAGGTAGAAAAAGGCCCTCTTCTGGGGTACAGAATGATGAGGCATCCTGTAGGACAGGGATCCCCAACCTTTTCGACGCCGCGCCGGTTCCGGCGTCAGCTGGGCGCCGCGCCCGGTTCGGCGTCAGCTGGCGCCGCCATCTTTTTTTGAAAAATCACTTCCGGTGGCGTCACGAAGTGATTTTCGTCAAAAAGCGGCACTCAGCGCTTCGGTGAGCTTTTCGGGTAGAAATGGCTTTCTACCCAGAAAAGCTCACCGGAGCGCTGGCGCCGCCATCTTTTTGACGAAAAATTGCTTTTTACCAAAAAGATGGCGGCGCCAGCAACCAGCGGCCCGGTAAGGCTTGTTCCGCGGCCGGTACCGGTCCACGGACCGGCGGTTGGGGACCCCTGCTGTAGGAAACAGGAAAGAGTTCAACTTTTATGACTGTCCACATAATGTCATATGGTGCTGCTCCATCAGCAGCAATAGGTTCAAGCCACAAAGCACAGAGTCTCATGAAGCATTCTTAGTAATACCTAGTCTCTGTAAAATAAAAACAACCATTATTGTGAGACTAGCTACCATAACTTTTTTTCTTTTCGGATCCTTTCTATTGAGTTAGTTCACAATGACATTAACCCTAGCACTGATGATGTTCCCTAGTTTGGTAATAAAATGTCTACATAAAACATCTAAGTTCAGAAACATCCAAAGATCCCATAGTTCAACCCTGCTACACATATTCTCTTATATAGATACTAAGCCATGTTTTTTTTAATAAGCTTCAAAAGCTAGGTTCACACATTTCACTAAATTATGAACTATGGCTTGCAAACTGCAGCAGCTGAATTAATATCCTACGGTGTGCCAAAAATCAAACAAACTACAACATGGCTTACTGTGATGTATCACCCCATCCACTGACATTCCATACAATATGGCTGTCTTGGCAACTACAAAATAACAGGACTGAATTGTATTTCTGGTGAAAAGTGGAACATGGTGGAAAATGTGAGATAACAGTTTTATAAAGTGAGAAAAAGCTTTGATGAGTATAGACAAGCAAATTAATCCCATTCCCCCATATTCACTATAATGTCACCCATATTCTGGTATATTCTATGCATGCAGTCAACTGCCTTCCTCCTCCTCTTTTCCTTCCTCTGATGCCAGGCTTTGAAATGCTAAATCAAGCATTCTATTCCAACTCTACAATTAGAACCATTTTGAAAAATGAATTAAATTTCTCTTCCTTCATCACATTCTCAAGTAGAGGCTGGCCGTTTCCAGCTGGAAGACTGAATTATTGTTGCAACTTCTAGAAACCATGAAAACCAGAGCTCTCAATCATGAGAAAGCTACATTAGTAGAGCATACTCCATTCTGCAGAACCTGGCCTCTCAACTGAGTGATTGCAACAAAGAGATTTAAAGTAACATGCCTTAAAGTAACATGGACCTGGTGCCTGAATAGGCTGAGATTGACTTTGGATTGCATTTATCATGCTTGCAGGCTTGTATTCTTTTCAGCTACAAGTTCTGTAGTGTGTGTGTGTGTGTGTGTGTGTGTGTATGTGTGTGTGTGTGTGTGTGTATAAAACAACATCTGTGCATAATGACAGTCAGATTCCTCCAGAGCTCATATGTATAATCATAAAGCCATAGCTGGAGTCATCATCACTACAACATCAGAGATTACAATTCTGTGCAGGAATTGTATCTTGGGCATACCAATATTGTTGAGTTTCTATATATTTCCATCATATTTTACTGGGGTGTGGATAAATATACTTATTTTAAAACCCACCCATGTGAAACATGTATGCATTTGTTTCAGGTTATTGATTTGTGGTGCTCTAGTTCTGTAATACATTTCGCTGGAAGGGATTTTTCTTTTAGCCTCAACGGTAAAACTGTGAACATGAAATAAGGAAGATAAGATTATTTTCTGTTTTTGGTTCTATTTACATTTTTCTTTAAAGAACAGCAAATGGAAGGAATAAAGGGCAAAAAAACACATAGGCTCTTTAATGTTCCCCCAGCAGCTTTTTATCTGTTAAATGTATATCCTGGTTGTAATTTAGGGTACAAAGGTACCATAAGTAGTCCTCCCTCCTTCATTTTTTCTCAATAATTTTGGGAAATGGATTGGCTGAGCATGGCCCAATTTTTTCCAGTCTTAGTTCTTAACCATTCCACTTCTTTTCCATATGATTCCCGTAATGTCAATAGGACGTTGTGATACTGGCAGGTAAAAGAAATGGAGAGATAGAATGTTATAAGAATTAATAAGTGAAGGATAGTTGTGATCCTTCTTTTTGGCCCCACTTGTTGTATGGATTCGTTCTTCCAAATCTGCCTTGCATGGAGAATTGAATACCTAACTGTACATTGATATAAAGTAGGAGCCTCATTTCATAGCCATCATTTGTTGATTACATGACCTTGATCAAAAGCCCCCATCAATTATCTCAAACTTCTACACATTTTGGTTCTTTGCCCCTTTCCAAACCAATCTCCCCCCGCCCACATCTTCTTGTTGGGCTGATGAGTGAAACCCAAACTTGAATCACTTCTGCCTATGGATCAGAGGTGATATTCAGCAGGTTCTGATCAGTTCTGAAGAACTGGTAGCGGAAATTTTGAGTAGTTCAGAGAACCGGCAAATACCACCTCTAACTGGCCCGCCCCCATCTATTCTCTGTCTCCTGAGTCCCAGCTGATCGGCTGGGTCTTCTTTTGTTACCCTGCACAGGAGAATGGAGCTGGAAAGTTGGTTAGTGGGGTGGGGAGGGAATGGGGATTTTGCAGCATCCTTCCCCTGCCACGCCCACCAAGCCACGCCCACAGAACAGGTAGTAATTTTTTTAAAATTCCGCCACTGCTGTGGATGTTTATTTTCTCCTAGGGAAGATTGCTTATTACTCTTCTTATCTATCAACTCTGTCTCCATTGAGTCAGCCTGGGGAAATGACTGGGAGGCAGCTTTGCTATAGCATGAAACCCCCCGCTCTCTCTTCCTCTTTCTTTCCCTCCCTCCCTCCCCTCCTTCCCTCCCTCCCTCCTCTCCCCTCTCTCTCTTGGTCATACACACACACACACACACACACACACACACACACACACACACACACACACACACACACACTGCAGTGCTGATCTGTTGGCATAGAGAGAAGAAAGTGCCATCTTTTTTGTACATATGCATTTGCTAATAGATTTTTAAAAAACACCAGATAAATGCACATAACATTTGTGGATAAATGCATGTCCTGTGTATGGGACAGGGGTTTAGAAACTTCCTTCCTTCCTTCCTTCCTTCCTTCCTTCCTTCCTTCCTTCCTTCCTTCCTTCCTTCCTTCCTTCCTTTATACTTTTTGAAATATCTGGGGTTGTGAGAACAAAAGAGAAACTCAATGATTGTAAGTTTGAATCAAATAACCAGTGCTAATTAGCTAACATTGTTAGCACTCAGCTATTCACAGTACTGGGCAGAGTTGAGATTGTTTGAAAAACCCCTCTTTGAGCTCCAGAATCACAAGCATATATAGATATGCTGACCCATATTCCTGATCTGTGAATTGTGAGGACAAAGGAGAGGGGATGCAGGTTGATTCAAAATGATTGATTGAATGGGTTGGTAGCAGTAAGTTGCAACATGCTATGAATTGGTCAAAACATTACTTTCAGCTAACACTTATTCATTAATTTTAGCTTCATTAATATATGACTCTCATTCTATTTTCAGAATTCTAGTGGTTTCTGAGATACATATCTATATATCTAAATACTGACATTGATATAGAATAGGCATCAGTATACTGACCATTTTCTGGTGTCCTTCTTAGAATGTCTGTAACTTTCTGCATAGTTTGATATTTGGTAAAATATGATTCCAGACTACAGCTTTTGCACTTGTAAGAGGGAAAAAAGGACTAATATAAAACAGCTATTTTGTTTCATTACTGGAAAACATCTTAGTATATATTTCCCAAGGCATTACTATATCACACTGCACATTACACTGGTTGACAGCTAGGGGGATTGTGTTTTATTAAAACGTTAAAATACTAGCAATTTCTCTTTTATCCATGAAATATACTGTATATATGTCTCTGAAGGAAATATCCATAAAGGAAAAGGAAAAAAAAACCTGCAAACATGAATGTGCAAATCTAGAAGTTGTCTTCCTCCTTTCATCAAGCCATTGCTCAAGGAATCTAAATAACTGGTTGGGGGCAAGATATGAGGAAATCCCTTGCCATAAAAATGAGAAGACATTGTGAGATTAATATTGTACCTTATGCTTCTAGTTGTGACGCAGGTGAGGGTCTTTGAGCTGAATAACCAATATGCTGAAATCCTAGGAGAGGAGCATCTCACCATCAACATTACCCTTCCGTGTCTTTTCTGTTGGCGTGCAAAAATAATAAGATCTGCAGGAAAATACCATTTGCCTGCAAGCAAGAACTTCTGGGACCACAAAACAGAGAAAGTCATAGAAAATAAAGAAGCTAAAGGGCTCTGGGACTTTTGAACTCAAACAGCAAGCACCTGCCATGTAACACCTCAGACTTAATAACTGGCGATAAGAAAGACAAAAGTGTCCAGATAGTGCATGTGGCAGTACCTGGAGACAGCACAATAAAAGAGAAAGAACCAGAGAAAATCACAAAACACTAAGACCTGCAAATAGAAATAGAACTACTGTGGCAAAAGAAAGCAAAGTAGTAATAGGTGCCTGGGGTGCAATCCCAAAACAACTGGAGCACCACTTGAACACCACTGGAAGTGATACATTCACCATCAGTCAATTGCAAAAGGCAGCTTTACTCGGAACAGCTTATATCCTGCAGACAATACCTCTAACACCATCAAACATTCACATCCGCCTATCCCAAATCCTTGCAAAGAACTTGATAGGTAGATAAAATGCCAAATCCAGTCTAAACATCTGACTGATTGAGATGAACCAATAACAATCATAGATTAATCCACTATCATTGCATTAGGGTTCTTGTATTCAAAGTGAGGGACAAATTCTATCCAGTAAGAATTTGGGGGAGGGGGTGTTAATTATTTTATTTTTTTGGACAAGATATAATGTCTAATTCCAATGTAAGACTTTTTAAGTTGCCCAATTGACAAATCAGTATTATTTTAGTTTGGAAAATAAATAGAAGCCAATTGTTAGTTCATTTATACATCTTTTCCTTTTTTATTTTTATTTTATTTTTTGTTATTTTTTATACTATTGCTGTAAAGCTCTGAGTTATTATTCATAAGGGATCTTATGACACATCTTATGACAAGATAGGAACTTCTTCTCATCTCCCATCTCGCTATCCAAACCTACCCTTAAATAAAATAAATTGGGCAAATCTGCAGCAATTCTACAGATGTCTTTTGGCATTATTTCTATGAACTGTCAGAGAAGGACTACCAAAGAAATTAGAAACCTTGAAACCAGGCCCTGTGTGGAACAGTTAATGGATCTGGGTATGTTTAACAGCCTTCTGTGTGCCTTCAGTGTTTAGTCATGCTAGCCACATAATCATGGAGACGTCTTCAGATAGCGCTGGCTCCTCGGCTTTGTAACGTAGATAAATACCGTCCACTAGAGCCGGAAACGACTAGCACTTATGTGCGAGGGGAACCTTTACCATTACCTTTATGTTTAACACAAAAGAAGAAGTGACTGAGGTAGATAATGGTTTTTCAAATATCCAAAGGGGTTGTCATGTGAAGAAGGAGTACACTTATTCTCTTTTACCCAGAGGGCAGCAGCAAAACCAGTCAAGGAAGAAGTAGGAACTTCCTGGCAGTAAAAGCTATTAGCCATCGGAATGACTTGCTACATATCATAATGACTCCTGCATTTGAGGTCTTCAAATAGAATCTAGATGGTGCTCAGAGATGATCTGGTATAGAATTGAATGTTGGAAAAATGGCCTTCTAACTTTGATTCTATAAAACATAAGCTTAGTCTGATATCAGATATCAGATTTCTTTTCTGTTTATTACATATACAGTGTCCTAAGGGTGGGATTCAAATTTTTTAACAGCCGGTTCTGTAGGCATGACTTAGTTGATGGGTGTGGCTTGGTGATCATGTGACTGGGTGGACATTCATTATAATTTGGTGGTCATGTTATTGGCTGGGCGTGGGCAACTCAATATCACTCACATTGAGGCATGCATCTCCTTGCCTGGCCTCTCACGACTGTGGGGATGCTGCAACAGTCATAAGTGTAAAAAATGGTCATAAGTCACTTTTTTCAGTGCCATTGTAACTTTGAATGGTCAGTCCACACAAGCAAAGTACCAGCAAAGGAGGGGGAAAAAGTCCAGAGAAGCTCCGGAGACAGGAAGTCTAGTCCTGCCAAGAATGTAATAAGGGTTAATGGAGAGGCAGTTTCTGCAAGCAACACCAGAATGTTTCCTTCCTGCCTTCCTTACAGGATTAGGCCAGTAATTTCTTTTAACAACCGGTTCTCCGAACTGCTTAGAATGTTAACAACTGGTTCTAGTGAATAGGTGCGAACTGGTAGAATCCCACCCCTGCAGTGTCCAACTGTCTTCTGTTCTGCTAATTTTAACAAATTTTAAAATTCAGGTGGGAATAATTAATTTTGAACAATTATATACAACAATTCGAAATTATTGTGATACTATATCACGTTACCAATCTGTGATGCTGGTCTTTCTTTTTCCTTCAGTGCCCGATGTGGAAATGAGCTTTTCAGAAACCCAAAAGGAAGGTGTGATAGAGGTTATTTTTATCTTTTTAATAACAATAACCATGTATGTTCAGTTCACAAAGATCTGAGCTGAAGTGTAAAAGAACAGATGCTATCACTGACAACATACTGAATGAATATGCCAACCACTGTATAGCAACCTATCAATGGCCATAAGCGAACATTATTTAGACAACCAAGGAAGATGAGCACATAATTTGGATGTAATTTGGGGTCTTCCTATTTTTTGCTTCTTGGCAAAATACAGATATGAAGATGTTAACAATGTTTGTCTTCCAATAATACTATGCTTAAAAATATCTCTTTCTCTCTAAAGTTTTCATTGGAGCTTGATTTAATGCATCACCTACATGTCTAAAAAGATAATTTGGTGTAGCGGTTAAGGCATCAGGTTAGCAATCAGCATGCCATGTGTTGTAGTCCCACCTTGGACACAAAGCTTACTGGATGGGTTTGGACCACTATCTTTCTCTTAGCCTTAGGAAGGAGGCAATTCAAACCACCTCAAAAAACTTGGTCACGAAAGTTTCAGGGACTACTCCTGTAGTTATCAGGAGTCAAAAACTGACTCAAAGGCATATACTACAGCCCTTAGCTCTATAATGTAAATTATAATGAATGAGGCTTCTTGAACAAGTAACTCAATACTGAGGGAATTCTGGGAGTTGAAGTCTGAACATCTTAGAGTTGCCAAGATTAAGAAACACTGCTATATCTGTTTTACTGTAATATCCCTTTAGTTTTTTTTTATTTGTTTGTTTTATTTTAAATGTAATGATAGAATTTTGGTACCTATTGCCCTTAACTGCAAAATACAATCCTTGTGTGTACCTTTATTTTTCTTTCATCATGTTATCACCACTCACAGGCAATCATGAGATGATTTGCTGATTTATGGTTAGAGTTTATAAAGTAAACAACACTAAGGCACAATGGACTCCCCCACTCCAGTTATATAACAATAGAAAAATGTCTATCCAAGCTACATATATCAAGGAAATGGACTGGGAAGATTTTTCCCTGTAGAAAAAACCACAATCCTTAGCTTCAATGACATTCAGAACTGCTCTTTTATTATTTTGCAGTTTTGTTCCAATGCTATTTCTTTGACTGTCATCCATTTGTTGTGCAGGAGGCATAGCTAGGTATGAAAAAGCATGAAAAGTGTCCCCTATCAGAACAAGGTCATGAAACAACTTGAGTGTGGGAACAAAATTGCTATTATTTGCAGTGGCTCCAGTGATACACATTCTGCAAAAAGCAAGTTGTGGCTTGGTTCCCACTACTTCTTTCTGACCCAGCATTGGAGACAGGTGAGCTTTGTTCATAGGTAGTTTGTTTTGCCTTTCCATTTGAAGCCCAAGAGCAGGGGTCTTCAAACTCGACAGCTTTAAGATTTGTGGACTTCAACTCCAAGAATTCCTCCTCCAGTCATGTTAGCTTGGGAATTCTGGGAGTTGAAGTCCACAAGTCTTAAACTTGCCAAGTTTGAAGACCCTTGCCCAAGAGCCTACATTGCACCTACATCTTAGAGTCTGAAGAGGAGACTTTGTTTTGGCTCAGTAAGGATTTTATAAAAGCTTTCAAGTTAATTTGGTTGCTTCTACTTCAAAACAATTTTCATACTAGCTTGGATTCCTCAGAAAAACTCTAGAGCACGGGTGTCAAACTCATGGTGTCACATTGCAGTCATGTGATGTTTCATGACCATTTCCCTTTTGCAGAACTGAGGTGGGTATGGTCTGTGCATGATGCATCTGGCCCGCAGGCCGCCAGTTTGACATCCTTACTCTAGAGAAGCTTGCAAGTAGAAAAATAGGGCCCACTGTGGTGGGAAGGTAACAGCATTCCATGCGCCTTTGGTGTTTAGTCATTCTGGCCACATGACCACGGAGATGTCTTCAGATAGCGCTGGCTCTTTCGCTTTGTAATGGAGATGAGTACCGCTCCCTAGAGCTGGAAATGACTGGCACGTATGTGCGAGGGGAACCTTTACCTTTACCTATAGTACACAATGCAGGAAAGCAACAGCTCTTCTTCCTGCAGCCTTCAGTCTATGTTAACTCTGTGAAGGTGTCATATGAACATCACGAGTCATGGTGAAAGACAGGTCTACTTTAGGTAGATTTGACTAATCTCTTAAAACCTTTTGTCCATCACCACATTGGATAACAGGACAATACTAAACATGAAAAATGTTTGTTTTGAAGGGATTTATTGAATATAATAGCCAAATTGCAACCTCTCTTCTAGGAAATATAACACTGCAATTGCAGAGGGAGACAAGATATCAGATGGCATGATTATAAAACCCAAGATTCTCTACTCACTCCAAATACATAACCCCAATTTTTCTGATGCTGTGACTTACCAGAGAGCTCTCCTGGATAACAGAATTGCTTAGAACTTAGGTTTCTTAGGACTTTTTCATCAGCTGCATCTTTAGCAATACAAGGAAGAATCAGACCTGCTAAAGATACTACCATCCTTTTGTCAAAAAGGTTCAGATGCTCAATTAGGAGTAAAAACACTCCAAAAGATTTGCTCGATTGTAGCCATTACCCTTTTACCTCTAATATTACAGCTGTATTCTCAAGGAACGCCTCTTGTTGATTTCACTGAATCTCTTACCTATCAGTTTCATGAACTCTTTGGATGTCTAGTATTAAACTCTCAGTTTTGCTGATGGAATAGTTATTTATAGGGATGATTTCACTAGGGAACCCTCTTCACCTTTCCTCATATTTATCTGCACTGTATAGAAGCTATTTTGCTGGACTATTCTGCAGAGATTTTAACTGTTTAAATGACTTCTGAAACTGACATCTGTATGTTTGGTTCAGTACAGGATAAGAATTTTTAAAAATGAGGAATACATTTCTTTTTTACAATCATTTTCTTTGAATAGATTGATATTTAAGAAATGGAACAAAACCAATTTAAACTCTTAACAGTCTATACCACTCAATCTTTAAGAATTTCCTTTTTCCCTCCCTCAAAATACTCTGTTCCTGGTTGCCTTGTAGTGACAATCTAACATTGTTTATAGATTAATTTTCAAATTCATTTTCTCATTTATTGCTTTGTGAAATAAGCTTGAGAAATAATTGTTGCCAGAATTAATCAACGCTTTGAGAATTGGCCCAACATGATTCTGCAATAAAAATGGCAAGTTAGGAATGCTTTGGGTAAAATTTCAAGAGACTATTTTGCATTGTAAAGTATACACATACAGTTTTGCATGCACAAACACATGCACACACACAAAGAGGCATACAAATATTTATTTGGATGCAAACAGCTTTGAATTCAGTTGGGATTCTTTTCAATTAGGACAGAGAATATACTTTTTAACGGAGTTGGTCATCCTCTTCCAGCATCACACAGCTTTGGGTGGGGGGAGTGCACACGAGGTGGTTGGGGAAAGAAGGAAGGAAACACCCACCAAGCCAAATCAACCCTAGTAATCAATGGGGTGATAAATGTCACTACCACGCAGAGTCATGCAAGTGCTTCCAAGACAATGCTACTAGTTGGAAAATATTCAGAATATTTCTGAATAAGCTGTACTTAGTTGAAACAGAGAAACAATCCTGTGTATAATGTGGCCCTAGCTATCATATTGAAACTGAGGGCAGATTTGGTTCCTCAGATATTTGCCAGTCAAAATGTTCTCTAATTCCTACAGAATTTCTTCTTCTTATCAATTCTGCTACTAAATCTTCCAATTAGCAGCGGGCTCCAAAAGACTTCTGAACAGAGGTGCATAACTATGGCAACTTTACAAGCATGGCTGGCTCAGGAATTCTGGGAGTTGAACTCCACTGGTTGTAAAGAAGCCATAGTTTCCCAGTCCTGCTCTTGAAGATAAAAAAAGTCTCAAGACACTTCTGGTTATGAACAGAATTCAACACACTTGAATTCAGAAACAAAAGAAAACTTGAATCTATTTTACTACTTGTAATAGACATAACCTTACAGATATCCGAATTTACTTACACAATTAACAAAACTAATTGTACCAAACAATAACTTTTGCACTCAAACGCTTGGGCTGTCAGTCTGCAGAGGTGTGTGAAGATCTCCCTTATCTTTCCTTAAAAAGTAAATGCATTTTCAATTACTAACACAGAAACTTCTCATCCACCATTCTTCTTAACAAGGTTGCTCAGTTAGACACCTCTTAAAAATCCTGTTAGCTTGCATTTTCTTAGACCTTTTTCTTGCTGGTGCCAGTTCAAATCCAGCTTGGTTACTCATAGGCTCTTCCCCTCTATCACTCCTGATCTGATTGTCTAGCCATCATACATTAGATAATTCTCACTGCCTTGATATATTGAATGATTCCCTTTATGGGTGAAACTTGTTGACTTATAAATCTTCCTTGAACCCAAAAGGCAACCAAACATGCATGCATAGGTAGTTAGATATAGGTATAGGTATATAGATATAGATAAGTTAAGGAATCAGTTCTCAACAAATGAACCAGCAAACATGTGGAAAACTCTTAAAAACATCACTGGCTTCAGCAAACCTCCTTCCCAGGCAGAAGGAAATCAACAACTAGCAGATGACCAGAATGTGTTTTACTGCAGGTTTGAAAGGAAACTACAGCCACCTATCTCCACAACCCCCATCTCAAACACATCAACAACAGCCAAGCCTCCTACAACTGATCCCAACCCATTGGGTTCACAACCTCTGGTGATTACAGAAAAAGAAGTGCAAGACAGGAAAAGCACCAGGGCCAGATAAGATAATTCCTTCTTGCTTAAAAGTCTGTGCTGACCAATTGGCCCCCATCTTCACCCATATCTTCAATAGATCACTAGAGATGTGCTATGTTCCTTCCTGCTTCAAATGCTCTACTATCATCCCAGTGCCAAATAAGCCCTCCATCAAGGAACTGAATGACTACAGACCAATTCTTCTAACATCTGTAGTTATGAAAATCTTTGAAAGGTTTGTACTGTCCCACCTGAAAACCATCATGGATCCGCTGTTAGATCCCATGCAGTTTGCATACCAAGCAAATAGATCGACAGATGATGCTATTAATATGGCTCTGCATTACATCCTACAACACCTTGAATCTCCAAATACCTATGCAAGGATCCTCTTTGTAGACTTCAGTTCAGCATTCAATACCATCATTCCAGACATTCTTCTAAGTAAATTAAACCAACTAGCGGTACCTGAACACACTTGTAAGTGGATCATAAGCTTCCTAACAGACAGGGAGCAGCAGGTGAAGCTAGGCATAATCACATCTGATACCTGTACAATTAGCAGAGGGGGTCCCCAAGGCTGTGTTCTTTCTCCACTTTTCTTCTCCCTATATACCAACGATTGCATCTCAAATGATCCATCTGTTAAAATACTGAAGTTTGCTGATGACACAACAGTGATTGGTCTCATTTGAGACAACGATGAATCCGCATACAGACAGGAAGTTATACAACTTGCCTCATGGTATAACCGGAACAATCTGGAACTGAACACACTCAAAACCGTAGAAATGGTGGTAAACTTTAGAAGAAACCCTCCCATACTACCACCTCTTATAATACTAGACAACACAGTATCAACAGTAGAGACCTTCAAATTTCTAGGTTCTGCGATATCAGCGGTCACCAATCGGTGATCCGCGGCCCACTGGTGGGCCGTGATAAAATTTTGGCGGGCCACAGAGAAATCTCACCCCCAGAGCACCCCCCCCAAAGCAATTAATTCAGGCTGTGCAAAAACAGAAGGCTGCTCAGCCCACATGGCCCACAGGAACCCTCCCTGCCCACTCACTCCTTACCCGGTAAACTTGTCTGCTAAGTTGCTATTTTTCCTTTTTCCAACCATCATCTGTTCTGCTGTGCTGGGAGATTTAGATTAACTAGGAATCAGGAAATGGTTGGATTTCTTGCTTTCTAGCTAAGCACAGCCAAACCTCCCTTAGGACTGAAGGTTTGCTTGCAAGCAAATTCAGTACAGACTCACGACAAGCAAATTCAGTGCAGACTCACGGCAAGCAAATTTGAGAGACTGAGCTAGCTGATGGCAGATAGATAGATCACTGAATGATTCTGTGAGCAACTCAATCTGCTTGCTTTGCCTGATTTGGGGTAAAAGTTGCTCTTTTTTTAAATAAAAAAATCAATATTTACATGCATGGTGTGTTGTGAGTTAATCTTGTGAGTTTGCTTGATAGCAAATTTTATGAGTTTGCTTGCAAGCAAATTTTATGTGACAGACTGAGCTAGCCAATGGCAGATAAATAGATTTCTGAATGAAGCTGTGATTCTGTGAGCAACTCAATCTGCCTGCCTGCCTTGCCTGATTTTGGGTAAAAGTTGCTATTTTTAATAAAAAAAAATCAATATTTATATAAATATTTATAATATTTACATACAAGCCATGCCCAGCCAGTCACATGACCACCAAGCCACACCCACAAATTAGGCCATGCCCACAGAACCAGTTAGTGGTCCGTGGGATCTAAAATTATGATTTTGGTGGTCCCTGAGGTCCAAAAGGTTGGCAACCCCTGTACTATATCACATGACCTAAGATGGACACCTAACATCATAAACGTCATCAAAAAAGCACATCAAAGAATATTCTTTCTGTGCCAACTCAGAAAGCTCATTGGCCAAGGAGCTGCTGATACAGTTCTACAGAGGAATTATTGAGTCTATCATCAGCACCTCTATAACTGTCTGGTTTGATTCTTCAACCCAACAGGACAGACACAGACTTCAGAGGATAATTAGGACTGCAGAAAAAATAATTACTACCAACCTGCCTTCAATCAAGGACCTGTATACTGCAAGAGTCAAAAAGAGGGCTGTGTGGACTTCCGGTTTGAGCTTCTTCAGCGACAGACCGAAACCTCGTCTCTGCGAGGCTTCGATCTGTGCTCGCCACTGGAGCGCCCCGAGCCGGCTGGTTTCGGGGCTAAGCCACCCTGTACAGGTGGTGAAGAGGGGGGAGACTGCCAGCAGGGTTGAGGAGAGCCGCATCTCTCCTCCCCAGCTGGCCATTACTCCCTTTCCCAAAGGCAGTTGCAGCGGTGGTCAGAAATGGCCACCACAAAGAAGAACTCGACTGGAAAAGAATGTGCAGGAGGAAGATAAGAAGATAAAGTTTTGGTTGACCGGGTCAAACAGCAAAAGCAACAAATAACGTACCCTGGAATTGAAACTGTTAAAAATCAATAACATTGTTCCTTAAGAAGATTTTTAAGCTGCGAAGGAGAGAGAAAAGGGAAAAGATTTGGTTTTCTCCTTTTCCTATACTGACAGCTAAGAGACTTAAGCAAGAAATTGGAAAAAAATCCACTTTGACATCAATAGGCATTTAATACTGAAAATAAAAAGTCAAAGGGATAATAAAGATTTCTGGATAATTAAAAGCTTTTGTAAACAGGAAAGGAGAGAGGAAGAATAAAAGGGCAGGATCTGGAAGGGAGGAGACTGCCTGGAATTAAAAAAGAACTTACAGCAAAATCTCAACAAGACTTCCAAAAGATACATTCTAACTGAAATATTGCAACAAAAACCGCAGGAAGAGAAAGTTGAAAAAGAAATAAGAAGATATAACTCGGGACTGTCTGGATTACTTGATAATTTCTGGATTCTTGGTTATTGTTTTGAATGACTAAAATCAATTGAGTGGTTGTTAAAAACTTTTTAAAATGGCTCCACTTTTAGAAGAACTGAAAATGGAACTTAAAAAGTACAAAGAAGATGCACAAGAAGGAGAGGTTCTTTTGGCTTCGTATTTCAGTTTTTAGAAATGGAGATTTGGAATTATGAGAAACAACAAGAAATGCCTGCAGAACAAGAAGACTGCGACAAAGAAGAAGCCATCTTTAATGAACAAGTAATCTTAGATGGGGGGAAAAAAGGAAAGGGGAGAAAGAGAATGGAAAGTTTAAGATTGGGAAAAACAACTCCCCCCCCCCCCAAAAAATAGAGTGAAAAATAAGTATAAAATCAGAAAGCAACAGAAGAGGGAAATGCAGAAGAGAGAATTAGAACTAGAGAAACAAGGGGGTAAAAAGGGGAGGGAGAAGATGAGAGGGAAGAAAGAAAGGAAAAAAAGTTATAAAGGACAGAAGCAAAATATAGAGAAACAGGGCCTATTTAGAGATAATGGGTGAAAACTTAATGGAAAAAGGGATTCTGCAAAGGTACATAAGATAGTATGGTTATATTAGAAGCAGAAATAATTTTAGAAAATATGAAATAATGTATGATTAAATGTCTGATAAAATAGCTATCGTAATTCAGTGGAATGCTTGTCAATAAATAAATGTCACAAAAGGTATATTTAATTATTTATAAAACATATATGAAGAGAAATAAGGGAAAAATTAATTATGGAGATTATATGTGTTTTTAAGGAAGTATGATATTTAATTGAAAAGAAGTGTTAAAGATGTTATGGTTTTAATGATTATTAATGATAGAACTGAACTGGAATGGAATGAGGGTTTATAATTACATATATTTACAATCTTTCTTTTTTTAAAAAGAATATAGTGTGTATTATAAGAATGTGCCAAGCAGAATTCGATTGGAAGTTATGTATTATGTATTATATTGAAGGTCATAAACTTAAGGTATATATTGAAGTTTAAATAAGAGTTGAATGGATGTAATTAAAAGATATAAAGGTGTCATGCTCCAATTAGTAACTACAGGAGAAAATTTGTTTAATGAGAAAAGATAATATGAAATTGAAACAGAACAGACAAAAGTAATGATTTGAATTGATTATAATGATTTGAATTGAGATGAGATAATCAAAATAAAATTGAGAAAATTAAAAGAGGGGAAAAACTATATAGAAAATGTAAAATAGTATAAGATATGGAATATAATACAAAAAAGAGCATGAAATTGAGTTTTGTGTCTGTATAAAGAAGTTCAACCCGGGACCATGCTATTTTCCAAAAAGATGTTTTACTTGTATTTTGTGTGTGAAAACCCAAATAAAACTTTATTAAAAAAAAAAAGAGGGCTGTGAAATATTTACAGACCCCTCACATCCTGGACATAAACTGTTTCAACTCCTTCCCTCAAAACAACACTATAGAGCATTGCGCACCAGAACAACTAGACACAAGAACAGTTTTTTTCCCAAAAGCCATCACTCTGCTAAACAAATAATTCCCTCAACACTGTTTAACTATTTACAAAGTCTGCACTACTATTACTGTTCTCATCACTCCTTATCGCCCATCCCCTCCCACTTGTTACTGTATGACTGTAACTTTGTTGCTTGTATCCTTACGATTTATATTGACTGTTTCCTAGTATGATTTGATTGCTTATTGTATCCTATGACTATCATTAAGTGTTGTAACTTATGATTCTTGACGAATGTATATTTTGTTTTATGTACACTGAGAGTATTTGCACCAAGACAAATTCCTTGTGTGTCCAATCACACTTGGCCAATAAAGAATTCTGTCCTGTCCTGTCCTGTCCTGTCCTGTCCTATTCTATTCTATTCTATTCTATTCTATTCTATTCTATTCTATTCTATTCTATTCTATTCTATTCTATTCTAAGATATTGATATAGATATAAATAGATAGATGTAGATATAGATATAGATTAGTCCCTGCAGTGTTTGAAAGTAACTGATTTAGGGTCACTGAGATGGACTAGTTTTTTTCTGGTTTCGAGTTTGTTAGCTTAAGCACTAGATCACACTGCCTCTCATCATTACCTCTTACTCTTGAGTAATCTTCTTGTCACTCTGGACGCTTAAAGTATTCTTTAAGCAGTTAAAATTTTGAAAATGTTAACAACCACAGTTTCACATTTTAAAAAGGGTTGGGCTAATATTAAACCTTTTTTTATTATTCTAAAGGAAGCACATTCTACTATCCAAAGAGGCTCAGATACAAAATTACTCTGAGCATTTGAATCTACATTCTCATGACATTTTAATCTTGCTATGTCTAACTGTATTTGGCAATATTATTATATCCTCTTTTTAATGAGAAATGAAAGGGATTCTTACAGTTTAAAATTAGGCAGCCTACAAGCACAGAATACCAAAAAATAAAGCAAATGAAACATGAATATGTAATAGCTTTTTAATGGGGAGTTAACACTTAACAGAACCTAAGATGTTGTGTGACAGTGAATATAATACACATATACAAAGCTTACAAGCAAAGAAAATGAATAAGTTCATAGAGGGAATATGTTGTTTAGTGCATAACCATAATAACTTGTTATTAAAATATTAAAAAATTTAGCTGAGTGTTAGTGAAGTATAAAAAATATGCACAAGTTAAAATCTGATATAATCGATTAATGTTACAAGCATATTATTCTCTGGAGGTAACTCATTTCTTGGACTGGAATAAAGAGAATTAAGAATGTATTTTGGAAAGTTCAGATTCTTTTTTGGGAGGTGAAATTTGACAAAATAGAAGAGGAGGACAATTTCCTTTATAACAGCATTCAATAGCAAAACAAAACTCTCATAGCAGTTAGCAATAGCACTTAGACTTATATACTGCTTCAGAGTGCTTTACACTTTTCTCTGAGCGGTTATACAGTCAGCATATTGCCCTCAACAGTCTGGGTCCTCATTTTACTGATCTCAGAAGGATGGAAGACTGAGTCAACCTTGAGTCCCATCAAGGTCGAACTACTAGCAGTTGACAGAGTTATATTCTAACCACTGCACCACCACAGCTCTTCTGAGGTTCATGAACCTATATAGTGTTTGAACTATTTTTCAGTTCTTATATAGATTAATACTTGCAATCAACTTCTAGGATTAAATGAAATAAAGCAAAACATTCACTCAAAATTTCTTATTGAACAACTTAGGTGGACATATTTTAGCAATGGAGCATGAAACAATGAGTGAATGTTTTCAGAATAAATGGCTGAGCCAGCCATTTATGATTTCTATTATGTCAGAAAAACAGGTTTTGATCTGCTGTGTGCCTATATTTCTAAGACCACCTGATACTACGTACCTATCAATTCATGATATTAGCTAAATACACTACAAACTGTATTGTATAAATGCTCTCTCTCTCTCTCTCTCTCCCTCCCTCCCTCCCTCCCTGCTATCCAATTTATGAAGTTGTTTCATGTCATCTCATTGTTTCTTGTCGTTTGGGGGCAGAACTACTAACCCTAGATAGACCAGAACAATAATTGGATGGATGACAAAGAATCACGCATTGGTGTGCATTGGAATATATTCAAGAAATACAATTTGTCAGCAAGAAAGAACTGGTGGGGACACAAAATAGACAAAGTAAGAGAAAATGAAAAAGCTAAACTGCTTGGGGACTTTAGAATTCAAACAGACAAGTACCTGCCACACAATACCCCAAACTTAGTAACAGTCAATAAGAAAGACAAAAAAAGTTAGGATAATGGGAGTTGCCGTGCCTGGAGACAGCAAAATAGAAGAGAAAGAACTGGAGAAAATCACAAAATACAAAGATCTGCTAATAGAACTAGAATGACTGTGACAAAAGAAAGCATTATGGCACCAATAGTAATAGGGTCCTCGGGTGCAATCCCAAAGCACCAAAGCAGCACTTGAACACCATCAGCATAGACAACATCTCCACCAGTTGATTGCAAAAGGCAGCTTTACTTAGAACAGCTTATATCCCACGACAATACCTCTGACACCATTAAACATCTGCCTATCTTGGGTCCTGGGGAAGGACTTGATAGGTAGATAAAAATGCCATATCCAATCTAAATATCTGGCTGGCTTTGCAATCAACCCTAATAATGGCAGAAGCAAGCTAAACGTTGAGAATGAACATCTAGGGCAGATAGATAGTAATTGACTAAACCTTTATGCTGCCTGATTCTCAGGGTGCAAAGTCACAAAGCTGCTTTCTGAACAATTGGCATTTTGTGACTGGCCTCTTTGTTTGTGACTGGCATAAAGGCAACACAATTAGATAATCAGTAGGAGTCCCTTTATTAGCTCCAACTTTGCCCCCAATGTCCTGGTTACCTTCTGGCTGGGGAAAAACTCTCCCAGGAACAGCCTTTGGCTGCAGAAAATCAAGTCCAAAATGTGGTCAACAAAAACTGTAACTGTAAGTCCAATCAAGGCAAAATGAGGTAATTAGTCTGGCTGGGCAGGAGCAAGAATTCCAGATGTGAAGGCATGGCAATAACTCAACATGGTTGGGAAGACGCCAAGAACACAGATAACCAAAGTCAACACAAGATAAACTCACGTTTGCTCCCAGCAGCTGCCACACTCAGCATGCATCTCTTTTAAACTCTCATTCCCAGGTGTGGCTAATGAAGGGAATCAGGGCCCTTTCCTTCCCTGTAAGCCACGCAACCCATGTTGCTCTCTTCTCCATTCCTCCCTGCATGCCCTAGGATGAAGAGGGGGTGGGCCTGGGTCTTCCTCTGAATTCCTTCTTCCTTGTTCTACCTCTTCCCTGTTAGCCAGAGATCACCAAGATGTGAAAGGATTTTTTTCAGGCGGTGTTATCTTTACTCAAGGGTTACTGGAATGCTGGTAGGCATTCAGGCGAGGCTCCAGTCTTGCCCCTATGTGGTTCATTCGCTCACGGGAATAGAGTCACCGACCTCAGTGGTGCACAGGCCCAATGTCTTATCATGTGAGTCACCCTTTGTGACAAATCTACCTCTCTCATGGCAGCCATTTTCCTTACGCATCCGTATATGTTCTTAAATGTATCCATTGACCTGAGATACAGAATGTTATCTAAGAATTATAACTTCCCTCATTGGTAGAAGACTAGTTACTCCAACTGACATCTTTTCAGAAATGTGTGTGATAACTAGAACATAGAACATCATCAGAATTGGAAGGGGACTTCGAGGTCTTATAGTCCAACACCCTCTTTAAGCAGGAAACCCTAAACAATTTCAGGCAGGTAGCTGTCCAGTCTGTTCTGAAAAGCCTCCAGTGTTGGAACACCCACAACTTCTGAAGGCAAGTTGTCCTGCTGGTTGATTGTTCCCACTGCCAGGAAATTTCTCCTTAGTTCTAGGTTTCATTTAATGCAATTTAATTTAATTTATTTAATCCCAAGTGCTTTCGGCCATAACACATTTAAGGATAAATTCTTCCACTGCTGCATTACAGTCATTTTGGATTAATTAATCTAAACATTACATAAAATGCATGCAAGTGCATGCCAACAGGTAATTTTTCTTCACTCAAAAAAACCAAAAAAACAAAAAACAAAACCCCAACAACACAGAGACACACGCTAACTTTATGAAAAAAGTGTCTTGGTTGTATGTAGGAAGTTTTAGCTCCCCTGGCTCCTAATATGTCTGATTTATTACTTGCATCTCAGAGTTGTAACTTGTGCACGACAGCTATAATTCAGAATTGGTTGATTGTAATATGGCAACACTCGGCCTTTATAGCACATAACTGGTTTTCAAATGATTGACACCGAGATTCATTTGGCGTTCCCATTTATTATTTAAAATGCACATGCACACGAAAGGTAATCTAGAGGGCAATTTGCTCTTACAGCAAAATGTGTGAAAGAGCAATCAGCATGAAAAAAAGGGATGGAGTCATGAATCAGAAATATTCACAAATACGTGCTTTATCGTTGACCTCATCTCTTTCCAAAATCAAAATCAAAAACAAACCCCAAACCTTGCTTTGATAAAAACCTAATGGGTGCTTGAGAGAGCTGCTTTATCAGCAAGCAAGCAACTAGCTCACCTACCAGTTGCTGTGTCCACAGAATGCGGGATACCAAAATAAACGAAGTCACTGGAGATGGAGGAAATTGATGCTTGTGATGCAGGAATGAGAGAGAGTTTTGGGCAGGGGGTTACTTGTAAGTGTTGACTTTTGATAATTACATCTCTTTGTCCACACTGTTATGCAGATTATTTTCAAAATTCAAAGTGGAGGCAGCAGAATGAACTTGTCCCAAGCACTGTGGGTGCCACAGTTTGGTTAGCTCTAACAATAATAGCACAGAATAAACGGTGCAGTTTACATTGCCAGCTTGTGTTTTAGGATTTTTGGCAAACAGTCCAAAGCAGTCCTGTTTTTTAAACAGAATTGTCATTTTTTTTCTCATTTAGTTAAACTACGATGGCACCATTCTGCACTGCCCAACAGTCAATTCCAGAAAAAGAAATGTCAAAATCTAGAGCAGAGGTCTCCAAACTTGGCAACCTTAAGACTTGTGGACTGCTGGCTGGAGAATTCTGGGAGTTGAAGTCTACAAGTCTTAAAGTTGCCAAGTTTGGGGACCCCTGATCTAGAGGAATTAAATCTAAAGAAAGCAATGAAAATTAGAATGCAGTTTTTTTCTTCTAGTACCTCTTCTAGTGTTTCTTATTCTTTACATGCTTGTCTCTTGGGCAAGGCTGAGAAAAACTAAAGTCTTTTGGTTTACCTGAAAACTTTGCTGGCAAATTTTTGGGTTTGTTTTTAACCTTGCCTTTGGAAAAACAAAAACAAAACCCTTAGTGGCTGTGTCTTTTATGTTTGGCCATACTTTACTCAGTACGAGTAAAAAGGAAAAGATCAAAACAAGGCAAAAAACCTCAGAATATATTGTAGGACTAGTGCAGGTTACCATTTACAGTATATTAGCTTGTCAATATATAATAATAAAATCATCAGCAATACCCTGCCAAATGAAGCGATGCAATGCCCTTGCTTCCTCACATTTTTTATTAGGTTTTTAAAAAGCTCTAATCACTTGATGGGATTTTAGAGACGGCTGGATTTTCAAATCGGTACAGATATAATATGGAAAAACAACTAACTAACCACTCGCATTCATCCACAATAGCCATTATATTAGCAAAACTGAAGATAAACTAATGCATGGGTGATATGACCCAGCTTCTGGTCTTCTCCTTGCCACTTTACAAAGGGAGAATCTCCCAGTCGTGTAATTGCCATTTACAAGCTTCTCTACCCGCTTCCCACAAGAAACGAATGGGGAAATTGTCAGGGAAGCTCACAAGTTGCTCCCATTGCTTTTACTCCTAAGGAGACCTGCTATAGAGTATGACAGTGATGGCAAACCTTTTTGCCACCAAGTGCCCAAAGCATGCGTGCCCCCATGCATATGGCCCATGCACATGCGCAGATGACCTCCCGCCCCCCCTGTATGTGCGTACAACCCCCCGCATGTGAGCCCTGCCCCTGCCCCGTGCATACCTGTGAGACCCTGCATGCGCCCCACCCTCCACGCATGTGCGGCAGAGACCTGAAGTCTAGCTGGCTGTCAGGAGGTGCATGCGTGGCAAAGTTGAGCTGAGGCGACGGCTCATGTGCCCAGAGAGAGGGCTCTACATGCCACCTCTGGCACGCATGCCATAGGTTCTCCATCATGGGAGCATGAGATCCTGGGGATCTTTTACTTGATGGTGCGCCCACGTGCAGTGTCCCCATGTCAGGCCGCAGCATCCTACCTCATGCACACCTGCCCTCCATAGCACATCCCCTGCCTAGCTGTGCTTGCACGATGCCCCAGCTAGGCCCCATCTGCTGTCCTAGTACTGTCAACCATCTAAGGAAAGGTTTGTGATTGGGACTTGCAGCTTCTGGCTGGCTTCCCCATCAATTTTGCTTGTTGGAAGCCAGCAGGAAATTGTAAGTCTCAGTCATGTTATGTCCTCACTTAATGAGGACTTTACTTACCTGTAAAGTCATGGAATCAATTATTAACCAATCCATCATCCTCCACTTAGAGACAAACAACCTACTCTCCAATAAACAATTTGGTTTCAGAAAAACTATCCTGTAATCTGCAACTCTTACACTGCAAAAACATATGGACGACACAACTCGACCAGGGCAAAGCAATAGACGCAATAATCTACATAGACTTCTGTAAAGCCTTTGATTCAGTGGTACACGACAAACTACTCCTAAAAATAAAATCCTATGGTATCTCTGGACAACTGAATAACTGGATAGAAGCATTCCTGGCAAACAGACAACAAATGGTCAAAATTGGGAGCGTCCTATCAAATTCTGTACCTATCAATAGCGGTGTCCCCAAGGCAGTGTTCTAGGACCAACTCTCTTCATACTCTACATAAATGACCTCTGTGATCATATTAAGAGCAATTGCGTTCTTTTCGCTGATGATGTAAAGCTGTTCAATACCACAGACAATACTGCTACCCTACAAAAAGATCTTGACTATGTATCAGAATGGTCAAACAAATGGCAACTAAAAATCAGAAAATAAAATACAAGCTGAATAGTCAAGATCTTGTTGATGAATACTCACCTCTAATGATCTAAGTGCTAGAGCCCACTGCAACTACATAGCCAAAAGGCATTAAGAGTTGTTAACCTAATCCTACGTAGCTTTTTCTCTGGTAATATCACACTACTAACCAGAGCATACAAAACATTTGCTAGACCAATACTCAAATACAGTTCATCAGTCTGGAACCCACATTACATATCTGATATTAGCACAATTGAGAAAGTCCAGAAATATTTCACAAGAAGAGTTCTCCACTCCTCTACTCGTTGTAGAATACGTTATGCCACCAGACTTGAAATTCTAGAACTAGAAAACCTTGAATTACGCCGTCTTCGGTCTGATTTAAGCATGGTATATAAAATCATGCATTGCAATGTCCTACCTGTCAATGAATACTTCAGCTTCAACCATAACAACACAAGAGCACACAATAGATACAAACTCAAAGTTAACCGCACCAAACTTGATTGCAGGAAATACAAATAAAATAAATGACCTGTGATCTTCACTCAGTGATGGCAGTGGGGACTGCCAGGATTGTGGTCACTAAGCAATGCGGTCATGTGACTTCATGCCTTATGAGCGCATCACTCCCAAAGACCATAGTTAAGCAAGGTCTACTTCTACAGAATATTCTTGGGATAGTGTTATAGCTCCTTTCAAAGCTTATTTATCTGCACAGTGAACTTACCAAACCTTTCTAAAGGATTATAATGCTTCGATATGATTAACAACTATATTCCAAACTGACATATATAATTGGATGTCCCCCCCATTTAAAAAATATGTCCCACAAGAATCTTGTGAGCAAAGTGGACTGAGAGAGTGGCTGCCCCAAAGCCATTTCATAATCTTCTAGTCCCCATTATCGAACACTGATGCTCCGTCTAAGAGGCCTAATTGAGCTGTTCTTCAATCACACCTTTAATGTCCAGAATACAGTAATTCTATAAACAGGCTGAGTAAAGAAGCTGCTTGGTATGGTGTGATATCAGGGGAGGGGGGGGAAACAGAGTGCAGATACTGGGGAAGGAAGGTATTCTTCCAAGATCGTTCTACTTTTTTTTGCTCTACCATTTTCCTTTTTAATTTTAAATTAAAACAGCTCTTATTCTTCACTGACAATTTGAGATATGTGCATTTTCTTTGTTTTCTCTGCTCATTTCATCATTCTGATGTATTCTTTCATTACTGAAGCTGTGTACTGTTACTATGGAATGCTTTGCTCGTATATTCTTCAGAGGGCTTCTCTTATTGAATAAAGAAATATATAAAGATATTGTACATCCCGGTGATTCAATTAAGCAGGTATCTTAAGTACACAGGATGTTAGAAGATAGCGAATGCTTGCAAGTTACTGTTCAGCGTTGTGCTGTAATAGCATAATTTGTCATTTTCATAAAAAGTCAATATAATCTAATGAGGGAAGAACAAATAGTATCATTAAATATGTACTGTAATAGCAAAATTACTACTGCATTTGTAAATCAATAACTGTTCTGCAAGAAGCCAATTAATATGTATATGATGCTATGCTTGAATGGCTAAACTGCAGTGGTTTGCCCTGTTATGTGTGTGTTTGGTGTGCATCTACTGTATGTTTTAGCTTAGATGTTGATTTTTTTCCTTAAAACTTCTGGAGTACCAAGAAAAGCGCAAGGTCTATTTGGAGGGAGTGTGGGGATGGGTGCGTGGGGAGTGATAATACATGCATTGTGACATCACAATCAAAATCCCATGACTTATATTCTCATTCTTATATTATATTCCAATTTGAGGATGCAAGTACAAAAGCCTAGGATTTGGGTTTTGATAAAATGACACATGCTTTGTCATTTTTTTGTTCATCACTGCTGCAGCAATAAGTGCCTGTAGTTGTGTCATCAACTTTCATGAATCATAAAGGTTTCTGCAGATATTTCAGTACACAGAAGGAAGGAGTGAGGGAAGGAAGAAAGGAAGCTTTCCTCCATATCTCTCATTGATACAATCATAGTCACAGTGCTGGCTGTTGTGTTCGAAGGAACACTGAGTAAGACACCTTTATTTATTTGTGAAATTTGCAAGGTGCCTATCTCTCTACCAAGTGACTCTGGGTGGCTTATAAATATCATAAATAGCAGAATAAAACAATTATAGGATTAAAACATCAAATGTTAAAAACTAAAATATGAACATTAATATTAAAACTGATCAAAAGAACTAATGTGTACATGAGGTAGAGGTGGGATATTGTACTGGTCTACTAGCCACCCTCAAAATGGGATGCCCCACCAAGCCAGTTGGCAATGCCAGGTTTTTAGACTCTTTCAGACGGCCAAGAGGGTAGGGATGGATCTCAAATCAAGGGCCATGATATTCCATAGGGCAGGAATCACAGCAGAAAATGCTCTTGTCCTGGACCCTGTCAGATGCAATTCCTTAGCTGATGGAATCTGGAGCATGCCCTTTCTATACTTCCAGAGCGAGTGGGGTGGGTCAATCCCATGGGGGTGAGCTGGTTCCTCAGATAACTTGGCCCGTGCCACAAAGACTAACACACCACTAGACTATCAAATAGTTTCTTTCCCTGGGCCATCCAAATCGCAAATAAATACAAAGTCACTACCTTATTAAGATGTGAAAAGATGTGAAATTGCAATACCTCATTCAGATGCATAATAACTTATTACAGTACAATCCATCTCTTGTGTATTACACTCGGCAAAGCGTCACAGTCAGCGTTGGATATATATTTTGTGTATATTCGTAGATATTGTACTCTCTAACTACAAATGGAGACGAGGGTACTCTATTTTTCTTATCTTCATCTCTAAGTGCTCTGGTTTTATTGTATTGCGAACAGTTGCTGGGATGCAGCCACAGTTTCGTTGTACTTGTACAATGACAATAAAGATCTCCTTATCATCTTATCTTATCTTATCTTATCTTATCTTATCTTATCTTATCTTATCTTATCTTATCTTATCTTATCTTATCTTATCATCTTATCTGGCTTTAAAGATGATAACCAACACCTGAGGATTCACCTTCATCTTTAGGATTCTCGTTTGCTTTAATTTATTGCTGTATATCCATATGAATTAAGGCATAACAAGTGGAGTAAGAAATAACCTTTTTCCATAGTAGCCTTTACCCTTGGCAAGTCCCTACCCTTTTAGCCTTCAGGACAGCCATTCTTCCCTCAGGAAATGGGATAGAGCAAGACACAATCTATGACTTATTTGTTGGAGGTATTTCAGAAGAACAGTGGAAGTACTAGAGTTTTTGTTTTTATAGGTTTTTTTTACAGTTTTCTTGTTGTTGTGAGCCACTCAGAGTTGTATTCCAATATGGGTGGTCTTACACATTCTTAAATAAATAAGCCCTGATGTGGCAGCAATTAAATTTGAAGAAAAATACCAAACTGCCAGTTTCTTTACTTAACATGAGCTCTGTGTGGAAGTAATTCTTCTCTATACTAAATGCTGCAGGAACATTATCCAGCTTTTTAACTTTTTCAGTAATTGCTCAATCTCATTGTAGGGGTCATGTCAAATCTAAGATATTCTGCTTGAGAAGAAGGTCAATTTTCATTTCATTGTTATCACACGTTAAAGAGCTAAACTGCATTTTCAACTGCAAATTGGAGTCGAAAAAGGAAATAGCAGCCTTTAGATTTTTATTAGGAGTGAAAATATTCAAGATTATATGAATTTATTTATTTGACATTAGGGCTGTTGCTCATTTTTTGCCTACCAAAAAGGTTTTGCCTGCCACTGAATTCTGCCATCAAAATATAATATCTTCAATAGCATTCTATAAAACGTATCTGTGCAATATTCATGCAACTGAATTGTTGATGAATAAAAGTTAAAATTAATCTGCCACTGGGCAAAAACCTTTTGTATGTGAAATTTTATTTTTACTACTGGGCAAAAAAGGAACAGAAGCTGAAATCAGTTCTAGAATTGACAAGAATTTTGTTAATGTGTAAAAGAGAAAATATAAAGGCCTTTATGTTTATTGAAACTGTGAAATACTTTTTCATACCTTGATACTTCCCTGTAATAATGAGCATGAGTTTTTTAAGTCCACTAATTATAGGATAAAATGAGATATGTGTGCTTGAGTACACATAACATTGTTCTAATTTTTTATAAAATACTGTCATTGGCAACAATATGCTATGTAAAAGCATTTCGTTGGAATGTATTTCACTCAGTGAGCTGTCACAACTCTTTCTTCAAATTTCCTCTCTGCTGACTTGATCGAATTATTCATTCCTAGAATATAATGATATTACTGCACTATATTATTGAATCACATTAGATATTACGGCAGGTAGGTTCAAAAAAGATTATTAATATTTTGCACTCCCACCTCACTATTAGCAAGAAAGCTCATTAATCATTTAGCAAGGCATCACCCTACATAGGGCCCTTGTCAGCCAAAACTGAGCACCACTATTGGAAAAATCAGATTTCACATTATTATCCTGCTGTTCCCTCTAAATTAGCACTGCGTACAATCAGTACTTACTTCTGAATTAAAAAATGCAAGTGAATTTTAAAATGAAATATATATTTTTAATCCATCAAAACTATTTAAATTAGATATGTTAGAAACAACAGTCTTTTGCCTTGACTTGATAATCCTTTCAACCTATAAGTGTTTTCTCTCCCAACTATTGATAGGATAAACTTTGTATATCTCATATTTGATCCAGACAGTTCATGTTTACTTCTGTTGGTTTTCAGCTTTTCTTCAATTCCACTTACAATATGGCACCCCATAAATTACTTCCAGAGGATTGTGGTCCTTGGCTATGAATAAATGTTAATAATTACTGTCAACCACTATCTATTTTTTAAAATAAAACATTAGAATCTGTTTCAGAGGACTGTACATTTGCTGAGTTCGCAGAACACACAGGCTTGCCCAAAGAGGGTGAAGTTTCAGTGACTTTCATGGGCCAATTACAGGATCAGCCAAGTACCTCTTGTCCAAAATCAAAATCAGTTGGTCAGCTTCATTGCTCTGTTTGACATCAAACTGCTCCTTTTAAAAATTATTCTACCAGCATAACACAGATTCCTCCTTCTTCAAGATCTTTCTGATCCATTCTCTCCAAGATCCTTCATATATTAAAAAAACTCAGGGATACCGAAGTAGAAAATAACATGCAAATGTATCATTTTCTGTTTGGTTTTCTTTAAGCCAATTCTTTCCTACTTACTATTTCCTGGACTATATGGATTTGTTTGTTTGTTTATGGCTGGGAGATGTAGAAAAGATTGACAAGGAAAAGTAGAGAGTATAAGGTATGACCCATTTTATGTTTTTTTGCCAAATGAAAGAGAATCGCACCAAACCTGAAACGGAAAATCCATGTAAGCTTTCCATGTTCTTTCTTGGGATTTTTTTGTCCTGTTCTTCCTCATTAGTGCTTTAAAGCTTCTCAAGGAATCTATTTAGCACTTCGATGGCAAAAAAAAAAAAAGGGGGAGAAAAAAGCCCCCCCAGAACTAGATCAAATATTATATCTGCTTCTCTTTTTCTTTTAAATAGGTGACATGCTTTCTTTAGGAACTTCATACACACCTATCTTCTTATACCCCAATGGACTCTCTCGCCCCAGCAGAAAAGGCTTACTTCAGATCCTGTTTGCCAAAGAATTTAAACATATGGGATTTAGGAGAAGAGCCTTTTCTCCTGTGGCCTCTGGCTTTTGGAATATTCTCCTGCTGGAGGGAGTTTGCCTTCCACTTTCCTGGCCTTCCAGAAAAGCCTTAAAACCTGACTCTGTCAGCTGGCCTGAAATGCAATAGTGGTCTCCATATTGGGGGTGGCTGATAGGGTAGAGAGAAGATCCCCATCTGCACATCACATGGTTTTTAGTTTATTTAATCTTTTAAATTTTATTGTTTTGTACTATCTTTTTTTTTTTTTTAACTTTTCTATCATTCTGCAAGCATTCCACAGTCGCCATCAGAGTGAGATGGGATGCAAATAAATGCAGGCTTGTGGCCTACCATACAACATCTTTGTTATGATCAGATGAACCCAATAAACTGTTCCCATTTTAGGATTGCATAACTGTTTAAGTAAACTTCAGGCCAAGGAGAGATTTGGGGTTCTACATTGTAGAATATTTAAAGGCACTATCATCCCATTGTAAATGAGATATGCAAAGTTTATCCTATCACTAGCTGGGAGGGAGAACAGTAGAGGTTGAAAGGATTGTCAAATCAAGGCAAAAGACTTAAGGTTTTTAACATGTCTAGCAGGGCTGGTACATCAGCTAAGCTTAAGTTGTTCAGCACCAGGCTATTTTCACACAGGGCCTTAAACCCTGATCAGAGAACATAGACAACAGGAGCAGGGCTATTCAGGGGCAATAATTGACTTGCCCATAGACCAACGGTCTCCAAATTGGGCAATTTTAAGTATTGTGAACTTCAATTCCCAGAATTCCCCAGCCAGCATAGTTGGCTGAAGAATTCTGGGAGTTAAAAGTCCACAAGTCTTAAAGTTGCCAGGTTTGGAGATCCCCTGCTACAGACCATCCATATCATGCTGTTTCTTCATGTAAATGTAAGGAAGATAGTTAGACAGTTGGGCACTAGCTACAAGGAATAATCTGGACAAATGAAGTCTGTCTTAAGTCCATCCTGGTTTGGAGCAAAAAGAAATACTGGAAAGAGCCATGAGAAAGACAACTGTAAGGTATCAGAAAAAAGTCAACTTAGACCTTCTGCTACAGGGAAACATTTCTGGATTTATAAAAGAATTACTTTTGCAAAACAAGGCAGATGATATGAATTATTAGGGTTCAAAGAAAATCAACTAGCCCCCCCGACACTTACTCCTGGCTTAGATTATTATATATAGATATAAATATTTATTAAACTGTGTCATACTAGTATCACACACAGCAACTTTGCATTTTAGGCTGTGTCAGCTTTTCCTTTAAATTTTACCCAGCAGTAAAGAACAAAATAGTTTACAGACAAAATATATTATCAAGATTTTCAGTTGAAAGAGGTATTCTATTTTATATAGAAATAATCTCTTGTGAGTCAAATCATGAATTTGACCTAGGAAAACATTCAGAAAAATAATGTGTATTTTATGGTGCATTACATGCTAAAAAGTTTCAGATGAGAAAACTAGGTTTATGATAGAAATGTGCTAGAACTAATTTTCTTCTCCAGACGGTTGAGTTGTCCAAATGAACAAAGGAAAGGTCACTGAGCTCTGATGAAGATTCCCACTGAGTTACATCTAACTGGGGCTGCAGTCTTATAGCTACAAATCTGTGTCCATCTTATTGAACTCTGGCTGGGTTTATATAATATTAGAAGGCATCCCATGCTTTGTTTAGTGCAATTCATGAACCACTTGCAATTTATAAACTATGGTTTGTAGCTTAGTAGCTAAAGTAAAACAACAAAAACAAAAACACAATATTGTTATTTCTGAATGAGTGATATCTTGAAAGACTGGCATAAATTGCTTAGGGATTGGCATTTACCTTCGGTTGTTACCACCTTAACAACCGCAGTAGCTCAGGTGGCAAGAAAGGTTGTAAAATGGGGCAAAGCTCACTTCACAACTCTCTAACCTAGCATAAGAAATTTGGAGCTCAGTTGTGGCTGTAGGTCAAGAACTCCCTATATTGGCCTTTTAAGTTGGGAGCTTGTGCACTGAACCTAGCAGTAGGTCAGGGGTTTCAAACTGGCAGCCCACGGGCTGGATGCATCACAGGCAGGCCACGCCCACCCCAGCTCCATGAAGGGGGAAAATGTGATGAAATGTCACATGACGGCAACATGACATGGTGTGTTTGACACCCGTGAACTAGGTATTATGGAAGCTGGCAATCCTTGGGGTATCGCTGTTGTCATAATTAAGAAACTCCTGACAGCTTATAAAATATTTGGATATCATCTTGCCAGGTATGCTTTTCATGTTATGGTTTTAAATCAGTTTGCTTGAGTTAATATTAAAGTTATAATCTCTTTATTCACTGGAGTACCCATTGTCTCTGGATCCCAAAGAACCAATTGTCTAGCCACCTGATCACTGCCCCAATATTTGGCCCAAAACAGAGGAGAACACAAATCCTCTCATTCCAATTTGACACATTTTTTTAAATTCATATTAGCCTTCTAATGTTTTCTAATAAAATCTTCATAAGATGCAATCAAGTTATTGATTACTGTCATTACCTAGAAATGATATCATCTGAACCTTCAAGAAGCTGTACATATTATTAAAATGTAATTTATCCGTTTACCTACATGGTTTAGGTATAAAAATAATCTGTCACTTAAAATTAAAATGCTATTCAGACTAGTAAATTTCATTGTCTTGGTTGATCCAGTTGCATGCCATATGTTTTTCACCATTTTGTTCATTTTCTATACTTGCAACAAATAATAAATACAATGCCAAAAAAGGTATGTGTTAAAACATAATTTTAAAGAATGGAAATAGTTATATCATTTTGACATGTAAACAGATTGGAATGTAACTATACTTTTGTTTTCAATATGGTGTCTTTAAATATGCTTATTTTGCTATATCTGATCATCATTACTTTCCCCTGCAAAATATTCAGTTTTAGAATAATCAATTGCCTACTTTTTTACTTGGACAAGTACGTGTTCTTCAGAGGTGCTTTCTATTTTTAACCACTATTACTACAATTGTGTGTACACTGAGAGCTTATGCTCTGGAGACAAATTCTTTGTGTGTCTAATCATATTTAGTCAATAAAGAATTATATTCTACTCTACGCTACTCTACTTTACTCTACTCTACTCATATTCTTTTTCTACTCAGGTATGTTCTAGTCAGAAATAAAATATTTGTGGTGGTGGTGATTAGCTATATATGAATGGGACTTTAAGGAATTGTATCATCCATTATATAAACTGGAATTAGCATACAATCACAGGTGGATTATGATCTTGGCACTGTTTCTGATTGTGAGGACAATGTGCAAAATAAAGAGGCTGAAGTTGGTTTTCTTCCTTTCCTTCCAAAGCAGAGGTTTCATTTGAGCTGTTAGAGACAACATTTTGTTTTAGGAAACAAGTGCTTAGGGAAAAGAGATACAAGGGGCTGTTCTTATTGTAAATCCCACTCACCTGTTTTAAAACATTATAAAGCACTGTTCAGGAAATGTGATCACTGTCTTCTTATTTTAAAGAAGAAAACCACTAACCCATCATCAAGCCATTATCAAGATGGCATAGTGGGTGGATAGCAACCCCTTTCTTTCCCTGGTAGATCCCCCTCTGACTCCACTGATGAATTTCAGCTTTCGGAGAAGATATTCCAAAGTTCTAAGAGTTCAAAAGCAGAGGTGGTATTCAGCAGGTTCTGACCAGTTCTGGAGAACCAGTAGTGGAAATTTTGAGTAGTTCGGAGAACCAGTAAACACCATCTCTACTGGGCACGCCCCCATCTATTTTCTGCCTCCTGTGTCACAGCTGATCAGCTGGGACTTCTTTTGTTGCCCTGCACAGGAGAATGGAGCTGGAAAGCAGGTGGGATGGAGAGGGAATGGGATTTTGCAGTAAGGTTCCCCCAGGAGTGGGGAGGGAATGGAGATTTTACAGTATCCTTTCCCTGGAGTGGAGTGGGAATGGAGATTTTGCAGTATCTTCCCTCTGCCACGCCCACCAAGCCACGCCCATAGAAGCGGTAGTAAAAAAAATTGAATCCCACCACTGGAAATATTTTAATACAGGTAGTCATTGACTTACAACCATTCATTCAGTGACCATTCAAAGTTACAACAGTATTGAAAAAGGTGACTGATGATTGTTCTTCACACTTACAACCACTGCAGCATCCTCGTGGTTATGTGATCAAAATTTGAATGTTTGGAAACTGGCAAGTATTTATGATGGGTAACTGTGTTGTAGATGATTATAACTCTCCCTTTCTGTTGAGAGAGGGCTGTTCAGTTTTGACATAGATGGCCTCTTTGACCGCTCTTTCAAATCAGCGATCCACTCTGTCTAAAATGTGAACACAGTCCTTTCAACAATTCCAAGGCAGTTACCATTTGCACTACTCAGGTGACCCTGACAACCCAGACAAATCTCCAAATGGCTTCAATGACTCTCTAAAAGAATGCAAATGGCCAGCTGCCTGCAAGGAATATAAATCCTTCCATTCCTCACCATCCAGTCAGAGCTGAAGAAGCCTCTTGGATGAGAAGAATCTTGGATCTTCAAAGAAAAATAAGGAAGTCCAGTTGCCTCTTGGAAAAGCACCTTTGGGACAACTATGAGCTGGATGACTCAGAATCTCTATAGACACCTTGCATGAAGGTGGAAAATCCCTTTGGATCCATTCCTTAAAGGTGTAAATCAGCTGTTGCAATTCAAGAGGTTCAACTCTACCCCTTTGAAGCATTTTCCCTCCTTTCAAGTTTCCTGGGCATGTCATTTTTGCCATTTGTCCTGACAGAAGGGATTTCTAGACATACACATACACTCATGCCATGTGTTAAAGTGCCCCCTACTCATGGCTTCAAGAAATGCATTTATTATTTTTATAATAATATTATTATTTTATAATAATTGCATTTTCATTTTATAGTATTATATAATTATTATTTCATAATAATTATGTAAATTGTATACATTATTTATGAAACAAATGTACATAGCTTCCCAACTCATACATAGGTGACTTCAAGCGGTTTACAAAGTTTTAAAAATCCACTGTATAATTTTAAAAAAAACCCATTAAAATAAACTCTTCTCCCCCCATGGCACAACAACACAATCAAATCGGCCACTAGATCGGCTCCCTCTCCTTTTATGTTCCCTAGACCCACTGACAAAACCATATTTTTAGGGCCTTTTGGAAAAGCAGTAGGATTGGGTCCAACTCAGGGTAAGGATGTTCCATAAATAAGGGATCACTACTGAGAAGGCTCCTTTTTGTGGTCCTACCAGCTAACAGTCCCCAGCTGATGAGAGTGAGACCCATAACATACCCTGCCTTCCCATTCTGGTCAGCTGGGTGGATGTAATAGAGAGAGGCAGGGTGTAGGAGAGGATCTTGAGGCACTTCATCTCATTTGCACAGGCCACAAAACAGTTCTAAAAATGTCTACTTCTCTCTTAAATAATAGCTTCTACCACAACTGGTATATATATTTCTGCAGAAATATTAAAATGTGACAAAATGTCTTCTATTATAAAGCTCACACTGTACATAAATCTATTGAAATAAGTACAGGCATTCCAATTTGTCCCCAGACTATTGAAAAATGCAAATAGCAAATGGAGCTTAAAGAGCAGCATGTGATATTCGGTTTCATTTTTAATAATTCTCCCTATGTTTAAAAAAAACCATGCACACAAGAGAAAAAAAACCCACCCAACACAGCCTTAAAAGCAGCAGCTCTAATTGTATTGCTCTAGTTTGGGCTCTTAGATAAAATGGAATAAGTGATTGGATCTACAAGTGGTCGGAACTGCTTAGGATAAATACCAAGACTGAATCCAGCTAGTTTGGGTAAGGCTCCAGACAAAAGGGATGCTCTATCTTGATAGGATCCCCTCTTCAAATCATCCATCTCTCTATCCATCTATCCATCCATCCATCTATCTTATCTACACACACACACACACACACACACACACACACACACACACACAATCACAGCATGTGCTGGGGGAGGGGCTTGGAAGCAGAAAACCAAAGTGTATTACACTGCAAATACTCTCTTGTAGATGTCAGAAAAGAGACAATTTTCTGTCCCATGACCGTATCCAGTAATGGAACCTGGATGGGGGAAGGTGGGACCACATGAGAAAAACAAGGTTGGAAGTGGGGCATTTGCAAAATAAAAGCTGAGGCACACTGCTATAGACACCTTAACATGAAGCCCAAAGAATGTTCTTTTATAAGCAGTATTCACTAGGAATGTTAATAGAAGAAATTGGTTTCTAATCTGTCCCAAAGGTGCTTTTTTTCCCCAAGAGGCAACTGGACTTCCTTATTTTTCTTTGAAGATATTTTGCTTCTCATCCAAGAAGCTTCTTCAGTTCTGACTGGATAGGGAATGGAAGGATTTATATTCCTTGAAGACAGCTGGTCATTTGCATTCTTTTATAATAAGAAAGTCCAGTTGCTTCTTGAAAAAAAAAAAGCACCTTTGGGACAACCATGACCTGGATGATTGAGAATCTCCATAGACATTTCTAATCTGTCATTACTGTGGTCAGTGTTGCATCTCCAGAATTCCCACAACGTAATAACTGCCAAGGGATTTGTGCATTGATAAACATGATAGACATTTATACAAGTCATCGTTGAGTTACAACCATTCAATTAGTGACCGCTCAAAATTACAACGGCACTGAAGAAAGTGACACAACCATTTTTCACCCTTACAGCCTTGGCAGCATCCCCATGGTCACATGATCAAAATTCAGATGCTTGGCAACTGGCTCATATTTATGACGGTAGCAGTGTACCGGGGTCATAGGATCCACTGTTGGCAACCTTCTGTCAAGCAAAGTTAATGAGGAAGCCAGATTCACTTAACGACCGTGTTACCAAATTAAGAATTGCAGCCATTCACTTAAATCTGTGGCAAGAAAAAGTCATAAAATGGGACAAAGCTCACTTAATAACTGTCTTGCTTAGCAACAGAAATTTGGGGTTCTGTTGCAGTCATAAGTCAAATTACAGGACTGCCTGTAATTTGATGCCTCAGATAAATGGAACTGTCATTCTTATGCAGATGTTTTGAAAACCTGAAACAATCGTGCTACCTCTTTAACAGAACCTATAATTTTCTCAGTTCTATTGCTAGAAACACATCAAGGAGGCACCCAAGCAACTGGGTTAGTTTCAGTCAAGTTTTGACACGACCTATTTAGCACATCACCCAGATATAATTACTTGGGGATTTTTCACAGATATATATATATATGAATTTAAATATATATATATATAAATTTAAAAAATGCATTGATATATATATATATAAAGAGCCCGAGCTATGAGGTGGCTTGGCTGCTGCCTTCTCTTTGAATCATCCCTACCCTTCTGAATGATTAAAGAATCTTGGCTTCACGTTTCTTGAATTAAAAGGGGAGAAAGTTCAGAAGCAACCATGCAAAGACAAATACAAGATCTGAAGCTCTAAAGCCATGATATATCTCAGTAGAATACTGACTGGCCATATTCAGCTTTGTTCTGGGTTCATACAGAAATGAAATGATGATAACAGCACGAATGTCCTTGTACAGAAAACAGATCAAAATTCCCATTTATCCCTAATGAATCACTGATCCATATCTAGCTTGAAAATAATTACATGCATGAGCGCACACCCAGACATGCACACAGCTTATGTATCTGATCTTTAATTGGACAATATGCTTCTCTCTCACTCTTAAGTATTGCGCAAGCATGCCTTGCCTATATTAGCCCCTAATGGATTAATAATAAAATTAATGTACTGGTTTTTTTTCCAGGAGTTTCGCTTGGCTTTTATGGGACGTTCTATCACTTTTAACATCCCTCACAGAAGCCCTGTGAAGTAACTTAGACTGAGAAAGGGGCTGGCCTGAAATCACCCACAGACCTTCTATGGCTAATGGATAAAACCTGGGCCTCCCTATTCCTAACTCAACAATTTCATCTCTACACTTCAAGAAAGAAAGAAAGAAATTTCAAGGCACCTGGGTTGATCTCATCATAGCTACACCAGAAGCAGCCAGATCAGGGGTGTCAAACTCATGTCATCACAGTGGTGTCACGTGATGTATTGGGATTTCCCCCTGTTCACTAAACCGGGAGGGGGCGTGACCAGCATGTGACATATCCAGCCCCCGGGCTGGGAGTTTGACAGCCCTGAGCCAGATGGTTAGATTCCTTAGGCATCTAATTATAACTTCGATCTCATTGAACTCTATGGCACAATATCATGGTGATTTTATTATGGTCCTATCTTAGTTTAATATTTTACCTCATATATTATATTGTCCACATATCTTATATATGTGTATATATATTTACCAATGCTTTATTTAAGCTTATGTTTGTGTATCAGTGATTGCAAGACCTCGATAGATGCTGTATGCTAAATAAAAAAATAAAAATTTCTATGTTATGTTAGCTCTCTAAAAGAAATCACTAGTTTTGAAAGATTTCACATGTTGCTGTATTATTTCTATCACATTTTTTAAAATAAAACTGAGATCCCACCTTTAATTTAAAAAAATCAATAATGCACTTAGAATTGGTCAATGCTGTATTTTTAGTTAAAAATAAAAATAACATCTGGGTATTTTAAAAAGAATATTTTTAAAACTGTGGTTTGGGGGCAGCCAAAGTTTTAACAGACTCGTTTGGTTTAACTTTGACCAGTTAAATATATGAACAAGAAGCACTTCCCCAATCTTCAGTTATCTTGTGATCACAAACATCACTTATCTCAGCAGTTATCTTGCAAAGAAAGAAAGAAAGAAATGAAGAAAATGAGTGTAATTTAGTGTATCCCAAATAAACTTCATTGGGGCCACTCACTAGCTTTTAATTCAACATCTTCCATAAATTTGTTCTGGGAATTTTTTTTGAAGAAAATAGTGCTATGGATGCTGCCTCTGAACTCTCAGAGAAAAAGCATGATATAAAAACTACCACATCAACGCATCATTTTTTTTTTAAAAAAAGCTAAATATTCCTACAACACTTTGCAAAGCTTAGACTTTCAGATTTAATGCAATCAGCAATCCTCAGAATCAGTTCCAAAAAGCAGGTAAGCATTATGTTTTCCTATGCCTATAATAGCCCTGGCTTGGGATGAACCGTTCTGCAAAAGAACATACTTGGGAATGAGATAATGGCCTGAATAACTCCAAAATTGCAAAAGCTAATGTGGCATCCAGCTCATCAAATGCAAACAATTCCCTTGGGATTCTTCCGAATGCTCTTTATGGGTATAATTAACATATGAATAACCACTTGCAGCAATGTGAAATCTGACTTAACGGTTGGCATTTCTTTGTGTTGTTGAAAAACTGGTACTTACGTATTCTTCGTAAGATTCATGTGCTGGTAGAGGGGGGGCCCTGTAACCTGGTACTGCTGGAACTCCTCTGGCTCGAGGGGTGGGGACCCCTCTGGTGGTGGGTGGGACTGGAAGTACTCCACGGGACACTGGTGTTCCTCTTGCTACTGGAGCTCCTCGTCCGGGTGGTGGTGGAGGGATGGCACTCCCACGCCCCCTAAGAGTGAACAGAGCAAGCTGATTATTGTGATAAGGAGCACTAAAAAAAATGAAAGATTTATAAAGGTACATAAAAGGATTTCTGCACTGACTGCAGTGACATTAAACGGTTATTAGAGGAAAGTTTCAGTAATTTAGAGAATGCATATTACCATTCAGGGTCCTTGGTACTCTCCGAGCCTGGTTCTTTTCTTGCAGATGTTTCATTACCCAAACTACCCTGAATATACAACCTACCCTGAAAGTAAGTCCTAGAATGATCTTTACACGTGCGCCCAATATAAATCCTACCCCCAAAATAAGCCCTAATCAAGACCCCACCCACTCCACTCCCACTTGTATGAGTACAAATTAAGCTAGGGTGGGGATGGGGGTGGTGGAGCTGCTCTACTACTTACCTTTGGACAGTTGTAGCCAGGCTTCTCATACCCCGACACCTGCCTTGCCATCCCATTTCTTCTGCAGCCAGCAAGACTGGCAAGGCTTTCCTGAAGGCCTCTGTAGCCGATAACAAAGCTCTGGATCAATCCGGAGCTCTGTTATTGGCTGCAGAGCCTTCAGGAAAGCTTTACCAGCCACAGAAGAAGTTCCTGAAGGCCTCTGAGAGCGAAAAGGACAGGGTTATGACTGAAATCTGTTGGGGTAGAACTCAAGACAGGAATATAATCCTGAGAGGTTATAAAGAGGTCCAAAAGAATCAGACTCACTGAAAAGTGTGCGTGCGTATCTGTGTGTGTGTGTGTGTGTGTGTGTGAAAGAATGATAACTCCTGTATGGAATTTATAATACAGATATCCTCAACTTCATTCCTTTACTGACTATTCAAAGTTACAACAGCACTGAAAAAAGTGACCTATGATCATTTTTCATATGTACAACCATTGCAGCATCCCATGGTCACATGATTAAAATTTGGATTCTTAGCAATTAGCTCATATTTATGATGGTTGCAGAGTCCTATGGTCAAGTGATCACCTTTTGCAATCTTTTGCCAAGCAAAGTCAATGGGAAAGCCAGACTCACTTAACAACCATTTTACTAGCATAACAACTGGAGTGATCCACTTAACAAATGTGGCAAGAAAAGTCGCAAAAATAGGGCAAACTGTCTCACTGTCTTGTTTAACAAATAGGGCAAACTCACTTAACTGTCTTGCTTGACAACAGAAATTTGGGACTCAATTGTCATAATAAGTCAAGGACTAACTGTACTAGGATGAAAGCCCTGCAGAAAGCATCTCAATGAGTATTAAAGGAAAAGACATAGAAATGACACTGTTGTGTACTACAGGTCCCCCTACCAAGCAGAAGATACAGATAAAATCTTTGTAAACCAGATGGCTAAAGTGTTCAGGAAATACACCACCAAGACAATGAAGAATTTCAGCTCACCCTTGTTAGGTATAACATTGATACCAAATATGGTTTGGGTGAATAAATATATAAAACTTAGATATCATGGTTTAAGTGCTTATCACTTTAAGCACAATGCAGCAGGCAATTAGCCGATTAAGGGTGCGGTTAGAAGTTACAATATAAGGAAGCATTAGAAGCTGTCTGTTACTGTTGACTGGCTGTAACTGTTACTGTGTGCTACTGCGACTAACTGAGATTACTGACTGTGAGTGCCTGTGACTGAACTTTTCTTGTTTGCTACTGTTTGCTGAATATCCAGCGTTTGTTTCTCTGGAGAGTGAAACCGGAGGAGGAGAAGATATCTTTATCGGCTGATAAAGATATTGCAAGGACTCTTAACTTGGACTATACTAATGAGTCTTACTGGATGGAAATACTGTGAATGACTTAATGGACTGAATGACAATGCTTAAACTCTAACTGGATTAAAAACTATTTAAACTACAAACAGTGTTTGTGTTCTGTGTGTGTATACTCTGGGGCCCTTCCGCTCTCCTTTGGCTGCCTGGCTTGGCTACTGCTGCAATACTCTGCTAGGGGTTAAATTCCCAAACCCTAACATTGGTTATGGGCCCAGCAGCATAGTCTAACTAACCAGGATATAGCAGAGAGAGTTGGTGTGAGTTGCACATTACTGTAAAAACAAACTGTTTTAATTAGTTTAAAATAGTCAAAATATCTGAAGAGTAATGGCACAAGTAAATTTGTCACAACTGTCCATGATATCCAGGCTGGATGGAACAAACTATGTTTCATGGTCAACGAAATGTAGTTTACTTCTACGCAGAGAAGGATTGTGGGACATTATAGCAAACCCACCAGATGTGAGTAGCTGGGATCCTGCTAATGATGATGATAACGAAAAGTTACAAGACTTTAAACTGAAAAATGAGCAGGCTTTATGCATCATAGGACTGACTCTCTGTGATCAGCAGCTTGTCCATATTCGTGGAGAAGAAAATGCTGCAAACTGCTGGGAGAACCTCAGGAAGATTTATGTTCGGGACAGTGTAGGAGCACATATAAATCTTACACGGAAGCTTTTCAAACGCATCTTCAGAGGAATGGAGATATGTTAGTTCATTTAAACTGTATGAAGAGCATTTTTCAAGATTTGCAAGAAAAAGAGCTTATATTTAATGAACTGCAACAAGTCTACATAATATTATCTTCATTAGATCAAAGCTATGATGACTATGTGACTTCGTTGGAAGTATTGCCAAAAGAAAGTCTCTCATTAACCGAGATTACAGGCAGGCTACTAGAAGAAGCCAGAAGAAGGCGTGAGCGTGACGAGCTGAGAGAAGATAAGAAAGAAGAGAAATTATCTTCAAAGTTTGAAAGAAACCAGCAAAGAAAAATAAAGCACCTGGAAGAAGAGAATTTATCTTCAACAGCATACACAATTAAAAAGTGTTTTAATTGTGGAGGCAGAGGACATCTGGCAAAGTTCTGCAAAAAGAGAAAAAGCCAGAATGTAAAAAAGCCAAAGAAAGCATTTGAACTAGCCACGTTTGGCAACTCTGATGTGAAGAATAATTTATGGGTGGTTGACAGTGGCGCATCCCACTGCATCACAAGAGATAAGACAAAATTTATAAAAATGTCTACAAGCTCTCAACATATATCACTTGCCAATGGCTGGAACCTGAAAGCGAAAGGTCAAGGTTTTGCACGTTGTCCGTACATAAACCAGGATATAAAAATGTTGTATGTACCGCAACTAAAGTTTAATTTGCTTTCAGTAAGGGTATTAGATAAATTAGGTTATGTAATTACTTTTAAAGATAATAATTGCATAATTGAAAAAGATAACAAAAGGGTAACTGCAACTTTAAATGGAACATTATATGTCTTAGATAATAGTAAGAAAGGGGAGGCTCAAACTGTATTTAATAATATAAAGCCTCATGAAGAATGTATCCATTTATTGCATAGGCGTTTGGGGCATGTAAATTTTAAAATGCTAAAACGTACAGTTGAGTTATCTGAAGGAATAAGGTTAAAATCTTGTGATAAATATTTGCGTTGTAATGTTTGCTGTGAAGATAAGAGCAAAGTATTGCCTGCAAATAGGCTAAATGGTTTCAAAACAAAAGAACCTTTAGAAGTAGTATTTGCAGACATAATAGGTCCAAAGAAACCCAGTATGGGGGTGCTAGATATATACTGAGCATTATGGACCATTATTCTAGATATGGGTTTTGCTATTTAATGAAAAGCAAAACTGAAACATATCAACATTTTTTCAATTGGCTTAGGTTTGCTGAAAGAAAGTCTAAACGACAACTGATAACCCTGGTGACAGATAATGGTACGGAATTTATTAATAACAAATTCCAGAACAGACTTAAGGTAGCTGGAATAGAGCATAAGAAGTCTGCTCCATACAGGCCAGAACATAACGCTTTTATTGAAAGAAGAGGCCAAACACTACAGGCAATGGTTAGAACAATGTTAAATGATTCTGGGTTACCTGATTCTTTGTGGGGGAGGCTGCAATGTGTGCTAATAACATATTGAACAACGTTGTTAATACAACAACAGGTGAAATTCCATTCACCAGGTGGCATGGCAGGAAACCTGATCTAAGTTACCTGCACACATTTGGTGCACCAGCATGGGTGCATATTCCTGCACAACTCAGAAAAAAAAGGCAACATAGAGCTAAAAGATTTTTTCTTCGTTGGTTATCAGGCAAACCATAGGGCATATAGATTTTGGGAGAAAGGCACATCTAAAGTGTTATGTAGTGCTAGTGCCCAATTTCTAGAACATGAAGGATGGGAGAAATTAGAACAGGATGCCAATAAAGATGTAATTATTGAATCCTATAGAAATCCCATTAGTTATCCCTGTAACTTTAAAAATAAAGTAAAGAGACAAATACAGGATGAAATAGTGCCCATAAAGGAAGAAACAGATTCAATAGCTGAACAGGATGAGGAAGATGAACAGGTAGTAGTTCAAGAAAGTCCTCCTGTAAGCCCAGTAATTCCCAGAAGAACTACACGTGTATCTAGACCGCCTGATAGGTACCAGGCTAACACAGTGTGCCAGATTAATCAAGTTCCTAATTCTGTAGAAGAAATTAAAAAGTATCCTACTAAGGAAAAAGAAAAATGGTATGCAGCAATGAATAAGGAACTGAATTCATTAAGTGATATGAAGGTATATGAAAATGCCAAATTACCTGTAGGAAAGAAATCCATTGGCTGCAAATGGATATTTAAGGTAAAAACAGATAAGGATGGTAATTTAATCCATAAGGCAAGATTAGTAGCCCAAGGTTTTAGGCAGAATGCTAATGACTACGATGAGGTGTTTTCACCTAGTCTTAAGGCAGCAACCTTGAGGGCAGCTTTAGTGTGGGCAGCTAGTAAAAATTATATAGTTAACCATTTAGATGTGGAAACTGCTTACTTGCACGCCCCATTAAAACATATTATTTACATGAAAAAACCTGTTGGTATTAAAAGTGAAAATAAGGATAATAATGATTGTTGGTTGTTAAAGAAAAGCCTCTATGGTCTTAAACAATCAGGCTATGAATGGAATCAGTATATTGTAAAGGAACTAGACAATATAGGATTTAAAGCTGGTTTAGCCGATCCATGTCTGTTTAAAAGGGAGACAAATGGGAAAGTATCATTATTATTACTATTCACAGATGACATTGCATTGATAACTGAAACTAATGATGAAGCAAATAAAATAATAGCATCATTAGGAAAGAGAATAAAGATAAAGCAATTAGGGGAGATAAAGAAGTATCTCGGTTTGAATATAAAGAAAACACGGAAAGGTTTTAAGATATCTCAGGAAGATAAGATAAGCAAATTGCTAAAAGATTATAAGATGGAGCTTTGTAAGCCAGCTAAGACTCCAATGAGTCAGGAGTTTAGCAACACTGATGTACAAAGCCCTGAGTTTGATAATGTGATTTATCAATCTTTAATTGGTAGTTTGAGTTATATTAGTAATTGGTCTAGACCAGATATATCGTACTGCGTGAATCAGTTGGCTAGATTCAATTCTGCACCATGTGAAAGACACTGGATTGCAGCTAAGAGGATATTAAGATATCTTAAAAAAGACAATGAATTATTCATTGTATTTAGAACCAAAGGGTGATTTAATTTTGAGTGCTTATGCAGATGCTAGTTTTGCATCAGAAAGAGACACTAGAAAGTCGACTTCAGGAACAGCCATAATGCTGGGTAATACATTAATAGGCTGGAAGTCAATAAGACAACAACATATAAGTTTGTCTACTATGGAGGCAGAATTCTCCTGTTTATCATTGTTATGTACAGAATTAATAATGTATAAACAAATGTTAATTGATATAGGTATAACTGTAGATTATCCTATAATTATACATGAAGATAATCAGGCAGCAATTCAAATGGCCACAAATATTGGAGTAAAAACAAGGAGCAAGCATACAGATCTAAGATACCTAAACGTGAGACAATCTGTAAGAAGTAAGATGATTCAGCTAGAGTACTGTATGTCGGAGGACAATTTAGCTGATAATTTTACTAAAGCCCAAGGTGCCAGTAAGCACCAGGAGAGTTGTGAAAAATATGGGATTAGATTGTAAAGGTATTATATATTTATTTCACCCAAAAGGGGAGTATGTTAGGTATAACATTGATACCAAATATGGTTTGGGTGAATAAATATATAAAACTTAGATATCATGGTTTAAGTGCTTATCACTTTAAGCACAATGCAGCAGGCAATTAGCCGATTAAGGGTGCGGTTAGAAGTTACAATATAAGGAAGCATTAGAAGCTGTCTGTTACTGTTGACTGGCTGTAACTGTTACTGTGTGCTACTGCGACTAACTGAGATTACTGACTGTGAGTGCCTGTGACTGAACTTTTCTTGTTTGCTACTGTTTGCTGAATATCCAGCGTTTGTTTCTCTGGAGAGTGAAACCGGAGGAGGAGAAGATATCTTTATCGGCTGATAAAGATATTGCAAGGACTCTTAACTTGGACTATACTAATGAGTCTTACTGGATGGAAATACTGTGAATGACTTAATGGACTGAATGACAATGCTTAAACTCTAAATGGATTAAAAACTATTTAAACTACAAACAGTGTTTGTGTTCTGTGTGTGTATACTCTGGGGCCCTTCCGCTCTCCTTTGGCTGCCTGGCTTGGCTACTGCTGCAATACTCTGCTAGGGGTTAAATTCCCAAACCCTAACAACCCTGATATCATTTGGGAATTAAACTCTATGCAGGTAGACATACTGTGCAGGAACTTCATTATCCAAAAGGTGGAGCAGAAAATGAGGGGATCAGCTATACTTAACTTAACAGAGAAGAAATGGTCAAGAAAGTGTAAGTTGTAGGAAATGTGTAACCAAGTGATCCTAGAATACACCATACTGAGGCAGGAAAATCTGAAGGTGATCAGATAAGTATTCCAGAGTTCAAAAGAGCTTGAAGGAGTCCAAGGATAGAAATCCTGAAGAAAAATTAGTTCAGGAAAGTTAAGATATTCTGGAAAGTGACAAAAGTGGGGGAAAGATGTGACTGCCTTAAGCAGTGGATTCCTTCAAGTTAACGTGTCTGTTGAAGTCATCATTCCTTTCTTTTGGTTTAGGCAGAAGCCTGGAAAAAGAAGATCTGCAATAGACGCAATCTACATAGACTTCTGTAAAGCCTTTGATTCAGTGGTACACGACAAACTACTCCTAAAAATAAAATCCTATGGTATCTCTGGACAACTGAATAACTGGATAGAAGCATTCCTGTCAAACAGACAACAAATGGTCAAAATCGGGAGCGTCCTATCAAATCCAGTACCTGTCAATAGTGGTGTCCCCCAAGGCAGTGTTCTAGGACCAACTCTCTTCATACTCTACATAAACGACCTCTGTGATCATATCAAGAGCAATTGCGTTCTCTTCGCTGATGATGTAAAGCTGTTCAATACCACAGACAATACTGCTACCCTACAAAAAGATCTTGACTATGTATCAGAATGGTCAAACAAATGGCAACTTCAAATCTCAACAAATAAATGCTCTGTCTTACATATTGGCAAAAAAATCAGAAAATAAAATACAAGCTGAATAGTCAAGAACTTGTTGATGACCCAAGCTCTGTAAAGGACCTTGGAATACTCACCTCTAATGATCTAAGTGCTAGAGCCCACTGCAACTACATAGCCAAAAAGGCATTAAGAGTTGTTAACCTAATCCTACGTAGCTTTTTCTCTGGTAATATCACACTACTAACCAGAGCATACAAAACATTTGCTAGACCAATACTCGAATACAGTTCATCAGTCTGGAACCCACATTACATATCTGATATTAGCACAATTGAGAAAGTCCAGAAATATTTCACAAGAAGAGTTCTCCACTCCTCTACTCGTTGTAGAATACCTTATGCCACCAGACTTGAAATTCTAGAACTAGAAAATCTTGAATTACGCCGTCTTCGGTCTGACTTAAGCATGGTATATAAAATCATACATTGCAATGTCCTACCTGTCAGTGAATACTTCAGCTTCAACCATAACAACACAAGAGCACACAATAGATACAAACTCAAAGTAAACCGCACCAAACTTGATTGCAGGAAATACGACTTCAGCAATAGAGTGGTCAATGTCTGGAATACTCTACCCGACTCTGTAGTTTCTTCCCCAAACCCCAAAAAACTTTAACCTTAGACTGTCTACTATTGACCTCACCCTTTCCTAAGAGGTCTGTAGGGGCGTGCATAAAGCGCACCAACGTGCCTACCGTCCCTGTCCTATTGTTTCTCTTATTCTTTTATTTTTCTTATATGTACCCATTTCATGTATTCACAACTATGTATACACTTATACTTATTATCTTGTAAACAATTGGCAAATCAAATAAATAAAATAAATAAATAAATAAATAAAGAGCAGAAAGGTACTGTGCTCACAGTTACCAGAAATCCAAAGCACTCTTCCAAATCACTCCAGCATTTGCAAATTATTATTATTATTATTATTATTATTATTATTATTATTATTATTATTATTATTATTATTATTATTATTATTATTATTTAAAACACCCTAAGGGATTTGTGACTCTTTCATCTCACACAAATGTGCTTGAACTTGGCACTAAACTTCTGAGGCTGTTCTGGTTCCATTACCTCCAAAGATAAGCTTATCAAAGATGTTCTAGCAAGCTTTCTGGAGTTGTGGACAACTCCTAAAAGATATTTGGTTGGCCTATAGCTAAAATATTAGAAAGGTAGCTGATAAGCTTCATCCTACTATATCATTGGTCTGCTCTACCTCCCGCTATGGCTATTGTTAGGAATGTAAGTCACCTAACAGTTATTTTGGGTTGGAAATATGTAAACTAGGATAGACATTTTAATACTGTATCTTTAAGAAAATGCTAAAACTGTAATTGGGTGTGGTTTTGCAAATGGCCGTAAGATGGAGCCAGAAACCTGGGTTGTTTGGTCTCAGTGAATCTCTGTTCCTTCTGTTGGAAAGAGTTGCCATTTCTATTGACTGTTACTGATTGTTGTTGTAAGTCTGTTTCTGAACTGTTTTTTGATACTGGACTTTGATATTTGGATTATCCCTGAACTGAAACCTGACTGCTTTACCTGTGAATGACTTGAACTGCTTGTTTGGACTTTGCTTAAACATTTATTGGAAGTAAAAACCTACATTTTACGATGCAGTGTATCTGTGTGCTAGTTGTGTGTTATTCTTTACCACTCTCACTACTTCTCCCTGTATGCGCTCATTCTCCTGACGGGGAATTATCTCAACAGCTATGTACAGGTGAAACTCAAAAAATTAGAATATCGTGCAAAAGTTCATTTATTTCAGTAATGCAACTTAAAAGGTGAAACTAATATATGAGATAGACTCATTACATGCAAAGCAAGTTAGTTCAAGCCATGATTTGTCATAATTGAGATGATTATGGCTTACAGCTCATGAAAACCCCAAATCCACAATCTCAGAAAATTAGAATATTGTGAAAAGGTTCAATATTCTAGGCTCAAAGTGTCCCACTCTAATCAGCTAATTAAGCCATAACACCTGCAAAGGGTTCCTGAGCCTTTAAATCAGGCTTGTCCAACCCGCAGCCGCGGGCCGCATGCGGCCCAGGTCGCCTCGTAATGCGGCCCAGTGCCCACCCCAACCTTCGTGCAAGAGCCAGCGAGGAGGAGGAGGAGAAGCAGGCGCGAGGCGGGGCAAGGCGAGTGCCACGCCAAGCAGCAACAGAAAAGGCGGCGCCGTGGAGCGCCACCTCCTGCTGTTGCCGCTGCCGCCTCCGCTGCTGCTGCCGCCGGCGCCGCCACTGCCCCGCCGCCGCTTCTTCCCGCTGCCGCCGCCGCTGCTTCTGCCGCTGCTACTTCTGCTGCCGCTGCTGCTTCTGCCACCGCTGCTGCTTCTGCCGCCGCCGCCCGCTGCTTCTGCCCCCGCCGCCGCTTCTGCCCCGCTGCTGCTGCTGCTTCTGCCCCGCCGCCGCTGCCCCCTCCACCGCTGGTGCTTCTGCCCCCGCCGCCGCCGCTTCTGCCCCGCCACCGCTGCTTCTGCCCCCGCCGCCGCTGCCGCTTCTGCAGGCCATTTGCAGGAGAGGTAGGCGTGAGGCGGGCGAGCTTTCTTCTCCCCCGCAAAATTTGGCGGAAAATAAACCGTGATAAACCATGATAAAAAAACCGTGATAAAAAATACATAATTTTAAATAAATAATAAATAATAAAAATAATTTGGCCGTATTTTGGCTTGAGTTTGGCCGTTAACTATGTTTTCTATGGTTTTTTTGGATGATCAGGTATCGTTACTGTTATTTTATTTTATGTGCGGCCCAAACCAAATTTTCATCTTCTAATGTGGCCCAGGGAAGGTGAAAGGTTGGACACCCCTGCTTTAAATGGTCTCTCAGTCTGGTTCAGTAGGAATCACAATCGTGGGAAAGACTGCTGACCTGACAGTTGTGCAGAAAACCATCTTTGACACCCTCCATAAGGAGGGAAAGCCTTAAAAGGTAGTTGCAAAAGAAGTTGGATGTTCCCAAAGTGCTGTATCAAAGCACATTAATAGAAAGTTATGTGGAAGGGAAAAGTGTGGAAGAAAAAGGTGCACAAGCAGCAGGGATGACCGCAGCCTGGAGAGGATTGTCAGGAAAAGGCCATTCAAAAGTGTTGGGGACTTTCACAAGGAGTGGAGTGAGGCTGGAGTCAGTGCATCAAGAGCCACCACACACAGACGGATCCTGGACATGGGCTTCAAATGTCGTATTCCTCTTGTCAAGCCGCTCCTGAACAACAAACAACATCAGAAGCGTCTTACCTGGGCTAAAGAAAAACAGACCTGGTCTGTTGCTCAGTGGTCCAAAGTCCTCTTTTCTGATGAGAGCAACTTTTGCATCTCATTTGGAAACCAAGGACCCAGAGTCTGGAGGAAGGATGGAGAGGCACACACTGTATGATGCTTGAAGTCCAGTGTGAAGTTTCCACCGTCTTGTGTTGATTTGGGGAGCCATGTCATCTGCTGGTGTTGGTCCACTGTGCTTCATTAAGTCCAGGGTCAACACAGGAGATTTGGGAGCACTTCATGCTTCCTTCCGCAGAGGAGCTTTATGGGGATGCTGACTTCATTTTCCAGCAGGACTTGGCACCTGCCCACACTACCAAAAGCACCAAAACCTGGTTTAATGACCGTGGGATTACTGTGCTTGACTGGCCAGCAAACTCGCCTGACCTGAACCCCATAGAGAATCTATGGGCATTGCCGAGAGAAAGTTGAGAGACATGAGACTGAACAATGCTGAAGAGCTGAAGGCCACTATTGAAGCATCCTGGTCTTCTATAACACCTCAGCAGTGCCACAGGCTGATAGCTGCCGCATTGAGGCAGTAATTGCTGCAAAAGGGGCCCAAACAAAGTACTGAGTACATATATATGCTTATACTTTTCAGAGGTCTGATATTGTTCTATGTACAATCCTTGTTTTATTGATTGCATGTAATATTCTAATTTTCTGAGATTGTGGATTTGGGGTTTTCATGAGCTGTAAGCCCTAATCATCACAGTTATGCCAAATCACAGCATGAACTATCTTGCTTTGCATGTAATGAGTCTATCTCATATATTAATTTCACATTTTAAGTTGCATTACAGAAATAAATGAACTTTTGCACAATATTCTAATTTTTTGAGTTTCACCTGTATATTTTAAATGACCTGGGTGCTATTGCCCTCTGTTTGGTGGTTTGAATTATTTAACCAATACTGTATATTTCATTTTTTTATCCTATATGGTTTATTGTATGTTTATATTTTTAGTTGGAAGTTACAGTGGAGGTCTTGGGATCAAAAGGTGGAGTGAAATTCTCCCATACATAATTAAATAATTTTTTAGGGGAAGAATGTACTGCAGAAATATCAAGGCAGAATTAATAGCTCATGACAAGGATGTAGCAGAAAAAAAAAGTCCAAGAATATATAAAATGCCTAAAATCACGAAAAGCTGTTATATTCATTTGTTTTGCACACTTAAATGGCAGAAGCTGAAGTCGCTCTCATTAATTAGTCATGAACCTGGGCCAGGCACTTTCACTCAGCTGGAATACCTCATATCACATGAAGTAAAATATTGGGAGGACAGAGAACAACCAGGTAAGCAGCCCTGACCTTCTAGGGGAAAACCTAGGACATAATGTAATAACTTATAAGTAAGTTCCTTTTGTAAGCAGAAATGTTTTCAACAGTTTTGTCAATGTGTTAACAATTGAAACACCACCAATACAATGTAGGAAAGTGGTCATTTCTAGATATCTGATGTCCTTTAGATTGTTCACTTACAGCTTTCCATCAATGGAATTGATAAGGGATAATCCAATATTACTTTGATTCTGTCAAGTATTAGCCATACAATTGTTCAATGTCATCTCAATTTTGTGATTTTATAGAAAAAGAAAAAAGAAAGGTGTAACAAATATTGCTACAGGTGGTATTCCTTTCTTGGAGATGTATCCACTTGGGTTTTGAGAATGCCATTAGTCACGAACCCAGGCCATGAGAGGTGGGATAGCTATTGTTATCTAGAAAGTCCCATTAGCTTTCAGAAATATTGCACCACAAATGTCCAATGATGAGATCCTGTGGTTGAAGTCAGGTTGTATGGAGAAGTGGTTTGACCGCTGCTGTACCATTGCTGTACCAATATCTCTGCCTGACTCCATTGCAACTTACTGATGGAGCTTCTAACCACTTCTAAGCACTTTAATTTTCTCTTTTATAGTATAAAGTCTGGAGTGGCTCATGAGTACATAACTATCAGAGCTACCATGGACATAGCCTAAGTTACTGAGAGTCAAACACATATAAATAGTCATATTTTGGATCTGATTTGTATATCAGGGCAGTTGCAATGTAATCTGAAGGTAGAGGATATTGTGATTATATTTATCTGGAATGCCAGCTGAAGTGTTTCCTGGACTTAAGAGTTCCTTCCCAGAAACATGCCTTGGTCACCTTAAATGAGGATTATTGCAATGCATTTGCACACCAATCACTTTGAAACTACAGTTGATCCAAAATGTGTCAGCATTCTTTTTGGAATAGTTGGAATACATCAATCCCAATGTCCCTTAAATAGATCTTGAAGATCTGTTTTCCCCCCCCCAGGTTCTGACTTATGTGTGCCCACTTAAATTGCATTATTTCTAATATGTTGTGATCCATGTTTTGGCTATGGCCATCTTATTTTCAAACTGATATAGTCTATATTATAGGCTTTTGTTTTTAAATTGTATGTGACAAAGAATCTTGAGATTAATGGCCTTATAAATTTAAATTATATGTTACACAATAAGACATAAGTTGTATGGAGCCAAGACTTATTTGAAATAAACACTTTTTTTCATTTCAAGACATTCAAGAGAAATCATTTTGTTTTACTCTGTATATTTTATGAATATTCATTCTATATTAATAATGTTGTGTATTAGGATTCTATGGGGTTGGAAAATAATTCATAAGAAATCTTTTGGACCTCAGGCAAGAATATCCCATCTTTACTACCTATGAACTTCCCCATTTTAAAAGTTTTTTGCATGAGCATGAAAAAGATACAATGGCTCTGAACAGTTATAACAACTGCATTGACTGTTTCCTTAAAATAGTATCTTTTTTATAAAGGATGTCAAGGCAGCCTGGAAAAAGTCAGACTGCTCTAATGAAGAGCAGAAAGCATTAATGTGAGGTCTGAACTTTTTCTTCCGAATTAGCATGCTCAGCCTTTCCCTATATTATTCAAAACTATTCAAATCAGAAAGATGTCACAATAATCAGGATTTGACACATAAAGCTAAAGTAGGCACCATTTTTAATCACACGTAAAGCCAAATCTGATTCCTGGAAATAATTTATTCTTGCAGGAATTCAGTTGAAACCACAGTAGGTTTTAAGATGAGATTCCAAGGATCTGAATTGTTAACAAGGACTTGCAAAGAATATGATTTCAGAGGGAGAAGAAGGGAATATGGTTTACTTTAGAACTTTTAGAGAAGGGAAGAAGAAATGAAATGCAGCTACTCTGCAAGTAGTAAGGTGAAATAAACCACCTTAGAAAACAGATTTCTGATTTTATTAGAAATATTAAATTGTATGTAATTGGAGTCATAAAGGGCAGAATTTAGCTTTATGAAGACATAATAATGTTCCTGTACAATGAAATTATGATCGCACTCTGACCCTGGCTGTGAATGTTCTTGATATCCATGTTTTTGGAAGATGTTATTGAAATAAGTGCTTCCTTGTGTAGGTGAACATTGCATACCCCAGAGAGAGAATGAATATTAGTTATCCTAAGGGACCAAGAATGATACCAGTGGTGGTATTCAACCGGTTTGGCCCAGTTCTGCAGAGCTGGTAGCAGTGATGAGCAGCAGAGACTGAACCGGTTCTCTCCTCCACTCTGCTGTTGGCCCCACCCACCTGCCCAGGTTCCCATACTCACTTTTATCCTCTAAATTTGAACTGCAGCTGCTTTGTGCGGTATAGAAGAGTGTCATGCGGCAGCTGCTGAAGTGACCAGGATTGTGCAGGCTTGCAAGAGGTGAGTTAGAAAGCCTCTGCACCTGCGCAAATGGCTCTGCACCTGCGCAAAGTGCACATTTGGCACGCAAACGCACGCAAAGTGTGTGCACGCGTGCAAAGCGTGCCCACCAAGCCACGCCCACCGAACCGGTGGCAAAACTATTTGAATTCCACCACTGAATGATACATATAGCATTAATCCCGGTGGCAAAACTATTTGAATTCCACCACTGAATGATACATATAGCATTAAAAGAAGGTGGATGTGCAAATAAATTAAGATATCTACATATGCTGATGAAAAAGGTAAAATATTACATTGAAAGAAAAACTAAGATTATTTTTAATCAGCATCTTGAAATGTTAATGAAAAAAGATAAATAAATCCATATGGGATATTGGATAAAACCAAAGGCTTAATTTAGACTTCAGTGAACCCTATGAGGTTTATATTTGGATGCTTTTGCATCTACAAAGCTAAAATCCATCTACAGTCAATTACATTACTTTGTGGCATATAAAGATTCTGCCAAACTTAAATTAAGAATAATTTAATCTTGTAGTACATTTTAAAATAAGTTAATTGTACTGGGCCTAGGCATATTTTGTTATTCTTTTGAGTAAGTCATCATACATGTTATCACAAAACCTGTTTTACACAGAAGCAGAAGGTGTTAGGAATGATAGTCACCTAACAGTTGGTTTGGCAATATATAAACCAGGATAGTTATTTAATACTGTTGTATCTTTAAGAGAGTGCTGTAATTGTGATTGGCTGAGGTTCCTCCAACGACCATAAGATGGAGCCAGAAACCTGGTTTATTCTCTTTTTGCATTTCCCTATTGCCTTTTGCCTGATTGTCGTTCTTCTGGAATTGCTGTGAGTCTTGCAAACTGTTAGCAAATTCCATTTACTGAACTTTGTTTATGATACTGGACTTTGTTTTTGGATTATCCCTGGACTGATTGTATTGAATACTACCTGCTTTAACTGTGTATGATTTGGACTGTTTGTTGGACTTTGTTTACCTGTTTACAGGAAGTAAAACCTACATTTTACTATTCAGTGTATCTGTATGCTGGTTGTGTGTTATTCCTCACCACTCTCACTATGTTTTCCTGAGTGAACTCATTCTCCTAACGGGGAATACCTCAACAGAAGGTATGCTCAAAATATGAACATTTAACACAATTGTTCTTCAGATATAAGGCCCTGCTATAAAGATGGACATCTTCCAGAAATGTAAGTAGGTACTTCAATCACCTCTAGCCAGCAAGACTAAGGCCGTTGAAGGAAGATGAGAATTGTAATTCTAAAACAACTGAAGGAAACTAAATTGGTAAAGATGAGGGTAGAGACCATATGGCTCCTATAGATGTGGCTATGTTTATTTAAATATGAAAATACTGGGATTTATGCTAGGATGAATGTTTATTGGTTTGGAACAAAACCATAAACTTTCTTTAGTCTCATTGTTTTACAAGACATATTATTTTCAGTTCCTCTCTGTAACTGTAATTGTGGAAGGAGTGGAAGGTTTTGTTAGAACCAAATGCATAAATGAAATTCCCTCTTTTATTCTTCTCAGCTATATCTGTGAACTGTGACATGTATCTGTTTATTAACCAAGTCATTTGTAACCAAGGTTATAGCTATTATAAAGTATTTATCCCGAGTATAAAGAAAGACTAAGAACTGACCTTGAAGGAGCTGCAGGAGGAACCCGAATTCCTCTTCCTCGAATACTTCGCCCACGAGGTGAGTCCTCTGAGCCATTTAAATACGACAATTCTCTCAATTGCTCTTGGCGGATTTCATCATTATAGTCCTAGGAAAAAGGAAGCAATGGAACATCTGTCAGCTTTACCACTGAAGTTCCATTCCTCCTCCCAGATTAGCTAATTTTAACTTTAAGATGATTTTCAGAAAACTTAAATGACTTCATTGCTTGGTACAGTACTTTAAAAAAAGCAAATAATGTTTAACCCATATCATGCAGGTAAGCAAAATGTAGTCCACAAAGATGGTTTATTGCCACCAAACTAGGCAACGTATGTAGTTAAAAAAATATAATCCTTTTCTTGTTGGTCAGGACAGAATCATAGAGCTTGACAGAACCAGCCCTGTTGGTTAGATTTTAGAGTTTTTCGAGAGTCAAGATTCTATTTAAAGTAAGTAGTGCATACAGAGAATAGCTTGTTTCCATCTCCTTCATAGCAACTCCCCTTTGCGTCATGTGAAGAGGAGGGGCTTAAGAATGGAAGAATTGGCAGTATTTTGATCCACTATCCAATTGCCTCACTGGGATGTAGTGAAGATTTAAACAAATACATATTCCACAATCTTTGACCAGCTGCAGCCCACTTGTGAATTTATTTTTTTCTTTGATGGTTTGTTCCACTACACCAAATTGAGTGCCTTCTGTTCTGTTTGCAGAGAGCTATCCTGCTAATGAACAGACAGAATTCCAGATTCCCTTTAAAAAATATTTTTAAAGTTCCATTTGGTTAGAAAGAATGAAAAGAATCATTCATGCTGTATAATAGGACAATAACCAAATGCCTATCTCTGATTCATTGTTTAGCTGAATGGAATGAAAAAAGCAGAAACACATCATCACTTTGCAATGCAAACTTCAACCTTTATGTGTTTCCATGTGATGTCAATGCAAGTATGAAAGGTAGAACTTGCATGGTGACATCATGCTGCATATGTTGTCATTTCTGTGCCATTGTGTCTAGCTGTACTTAGGGTGCCAAGGGGGTTGGCACATGTAACTGCTATCTAGCTTGGATCCTTTACAGGAAACAAAAAAAAAACCCTCATCAGTATCTTAATTTAGTTGCCCTGGTTGGGCAAAGTACATTTGCAAAGGGAAAGAAGTCTTCTGGAAAAAAGTCAGAATTCCATTGACCAGCTTTTTGATGAAGATGCAGCTTTGCTCCCTGTGACCACTGGACTTTTCCAGAGCGGTGGGCAAACTTGATCTCTCCTGGACAGGACTCCCTCTTAAGTGGCAGGATGGAGTTCTAGCTGGGTTGTGACTTGCTGCAATACTTGATGTTAGAAAGCATCGGTGCAATGCGATTCCATAGAGATAATCAGACTAAAGAGAATGAATCTGGCATGGTGCAAGTGTAACTTGTTACCTTGCCAACACGCCCACCCCATCTATTTGCTATTGTAAAACTGATTTACAATTATTTGCATGCCACTTACTTGACTGACTGTGGGCAGCATACAAAATCAATTAAAAGTCTAGCGCTCATAAAATTCAGCATTCAACATCCATACTTTTAAAGGAAAGCAAGCAAGTTGACCAGTGTTTGCACTATTTGCACCTGCACCGCCTGTGGTCCTATCTAAGCATATTACACAAAATTGTCTATTACAATGTCTTACCTGTCAATGACTTCTTCAGTCTCAATCACAATAATACACAGGCAGACAACTGATACAAACTCAAAGTAAACTGCTCCAACTGGATTGCAGAAAATACGATTTCAGCAACAGAGTGGTCAACGTCCGAAACACCCTACCCAACTCCATTGTTACAGCCTCAACCCCTTACAGCTTCAACCCCAAACTGTCTACCGTGGTCCTCACCCCATTCTTAAGATGTCCTTAAAGAGGGCATGCATAAGCGCAACAGTGTGCCTACCGTCCCTGTCTTACTGTTCCCATTTATCTGTATTTACTCCCTTTGTTCTTGTTTATGTTCATATCTATACTTGTTATCTTGTACATGTATGACAAACAAACAAACTAATAAATAAATATTCATCTGTGCCTTATTTAGAGACTTAAACCTGCCTGAATCATGCAGAGAGCTATTTTGCTTTAATCTGCACCATATAAATCTCACAACTTTGATTCATCTCCTATTACAATGAATTTCTCACAGCACAGATTCCATGCATCTCCGAGATTTTAAAATGGCATTATTAATTGTAAAACATTAGAAATCTAAGTGACATACAATGCAGCCTATCAAATAAATCTCAGTGCCTACTTCTTCACAATCGTGAAGCAGAATCTTGGACTATTTCTTCTGATAAAATAATTCAGTTTGGTGTCCTTCAAGAAAGGGTGTAGCAGTTCTGCAATGTGCAAGCATTCCTCTCTTGATTCTAAAGGCTTATTGGAAAGATTAATGCATTTCTTGGCTTCATCTAGGAGCTGAAACAATATGCTTATTTATATCAGCCTTCTGTGCTGAAAATAATAAAAACATTTTAAATGGCATGTCTTATTTCTGTCCAAATGACACAAATAATTATGTACAAAGCAAAAGGTAGTTTCCAGAGCAGCACTTTTTGATTGCAGCTTTGAAAATCATAATAATCATTCATTTGCTGCTGCTGAGGTTTACTTGGAGAAATTGGCATAATCTGTAGTCAACCTAGTTAAATAAATAGAGGAAAATATGTATCATTCTGATTGCCATTCAAAGTAATTATAAAAAAGACAGGTGTACTAAATGATGAGCTCCAAGATAATTCTACTAAAAAGACACCCCAATCAGTTTCTTTTAGTTAATATTATTTGCATTTTCAGATGGAATTCTTCTTTTGTTGTTATTGTTTTTCAGAATTAGAAGGAATCTCCTTCTTTGGATTTATTTTCTCTGATGATGCCCCAGTAATGATGGCAATGATGTTCCTAATTCAGTATATTTTAGGTTTAACTTTTATAATTATATCTTGTGTTTGTTGTTGGTTTATTATTATTGTTTATATTGTATTTTGCTCAGAGTCATACCGTCTGAGTTGCATGGCTTTATATCTTTTAAAATAAACAAATATCAGAATTTTAATTGCATAGTACTGCATCCTAAGAACCAAGCAGCACAAAAATTCACGTGCTACTTTCCCATTGCCATTACAATGTGAAATTCTCTCAGTTTTTCCACTTTGTGATATAAAGCAGCTGATATAAGAGTAATAGTATCCCATTTCTGGAACTGTGAAGCAATCAATTTGTAAGTTTATCTTATTTCAAAAAGACAATTCATTGACAAATGGATATATTGTCTGTATCTAGCTATGAAACTTGCTCAAAAATATTAGGTATAGGGAACACCCAGGCACATCTATTCAGGTTGCCCTTGACTTATGACCACAACTGGGGCCAGAATTTCTGTTGCTAAATGAGTCATACCCAATTTTACATCTTCTTTTGCCATGGTTATTAAGCAAATCACTGCAGTTGTTAAGTGAAACATACAACTGTTAAGTGAATTCAGCTTTCCACATTGACTTTGCTTGTGGGAGGATGGCTGGGAAGGTCTCAAAAGGCAATCACATGATTCCAGGATTCTTCAACCATTATAAATATCTGCTGATGTGCTAAGCCTCTGAAATTCGATCACCTAACTGTGTGAAGGCTATGACGGTTGTAAGTATGAGGTCTGGTTGTAAGTCACTTTTCTCATTGCTGTTATAATTTTGAATGGCCACTAAATGAATGGTTGTAAGTCAAGGACTACATGTAGTACTTTGGAGACCTAGAACCAAATCTGAGTGTCAACCATTGATAAAATTCCTCAGTCTCTGAGGTAGAAAGCCCAAAGCAGAGAGAGGAATTTATCTTTTCCTGGAAAAGATCCTGAAAGTAATCCATTCAGTCTATTCAGGGGTGAAATAGGCTTGGCTCATGTTATCTAAGTGCATGAATCAGGGCTGTCTGCATATATTTAGTACAACTCTTTGTGATGCCCCAGCATTAAGTGATCTGACTTTTGCCTTCCCTCATGGATGCTTTCTTAGACAATTTTAACCTGATTATCCCTTTTTGCTTTCTTGCTGAACATTGGTTACTAGTAAGGAGAGCCTCTGTTCCTATGAACTTTGACTGTTTTTAAATGTTAGCTTTTGCCTCACAAGTCCCCTTGCTATTGTTTGTTAACACTGAATCAGTATCTTATTATCTTTATTTTGTGAGCCAAGGCGATCTATTGATTTGTTGAATATAAGAACCTACCATTTTGCTATTTAGGGACACAAAATAAATCAGAAAAAATATCTGATGAAAAGAGGTCCATTATGGAAATGGATTTCGAGACTCATTTCTCCTTTTGGCAAATTAGTCATGAAGTGCAATGTCTCATCCCTTCAAAAAATAAGATTTTGAAAAAGACTGATGGACCAGCTTTTCATGAGAAAACTTGATACAGTATCATTGCTTCCTAAAATCCAGGAGAAGATTGTACTTCTGCCCCTTTTCATGTACCAAAGTAAATCAGACTCACAAGTTTCAGAGAATTTTGAGCCATGGCTGAATTTCTGTTCAATTATCATATAGAACCTGGCAGCCGAGTTCATTTTTATTCCCCAAATCTTCAAAAACACTTGGATGGTAATTGATGATTGTCTTCTCTTTAGGACAAGAAGTCAGGACAACTTTCTCCCCAAGCTGCTACAAGTTGTACAGTAGTTTTTTTTTTTAAAAAAAAACACAGGCTTATTCTAATCTTATCAATTAGCATCCTAGTAGAGCCTGCTCAACCCATGCTGAAGAAAAATAGGAAGCTGACAAATATTATTTTCAGTTTAACTCCTGCTCACTTTGTCTAAGCTCCTGAATGGTGCTCCAAACCTCATAGAGGCTCAGGAGCCAGGAAGTAGGGTGAAAAAATTATGTCTGATACACTTTTGTTCTACATCTTTATGAAAGCCCAAAGATGCTTCTTTAAAGTCCTATGAGAATAGTACATGTGAGATTCCCATAGAATTGAACTTCTAAGAAGAAAAAAAGAAGAGAGAATTACATCAACACAGTGGGATATTTGGCCAGCTGTTTGATTTGGTGTACTATTTGTTACACATAATTATACTAAAACTTTTCTCTTGTCCATGCTAGAGAGAGCTGCTGGGAATCATAGTTTGGCCCACCGGAGGCGGGCGGAGTTGGAAGCAGAGTCAGACAGTAGTGAGGAGGTTGGGGAGGAACCCGGGCCAGTCCTGGAGGCTGAGGAAGGCTCGGATGAGGGCTCTGCATCAGAGGCAGAGATGGGGCAAGAACAGGCTGGCAGTCATCAGCTGCCTTCAGGCTCGGACAGCATTAAGGTGGGGGAGCTTCTGGAACCAATTTCCAGCCTGCAGATGTGCAGAGATGCCAAAAGGAAGGCACAATTAAGAACTCAGCGTCGACATGGGGGTAAGGTCATAGGTGGAGAATGAAAGGCCCCTCCCATCAGGATTAAAAAAGAAGCAAAAGGGGAGGAGGCTTTTGCAGGAAACAACTTGTTCATTCATTCGTTCATTCGTTCCAGCCTCATAGAGATTTGTCCATATAACCCAGCCCTTCCCTGCCAGCTCTGTGGAACTATTTACCAGGCAGCATTCCAGAATTGATAAGGTCTGAGCTAATTAGCATACCTTTGCAAGGCTGTTCGCCAAGCCGTTGGCTGACTGTGAATGAAATAAATTCACATTAATGTAATAAAAAAGGTTTTGCCGGGACTCAGAATTGACTAAGCACTTTTTGGGGAGGCCTGGGACAGAACAGTCAGGAAGAAGATAGGGGTATATAAGTATGAAATCAGTTGACATGTAGACAACCAGTTTGGTGAAGGCACCAGACTAGAAAGCATGAGATCAAATCCCGCCTTATCCATAAAAGCCAACTGGGTGACCTTGGGCCACTCACTCTCTGTCAGCCCAACTCACCTCACAGGATTGTTGTTGTGGGGGCAATAGGAAGGAGAAAGACTATTGTGTGGGTTTGCTACCTTACTTACAAAAAATAATAATAAAGGCAAAGTACAAATAAATAAATACACGTAAGACACCATTTTTGAAAATTTTAACTAAGGAAGAACAAGAATGAAAAAGGTCAAATAACAAACTGGAAGCAAGAATGACATTTTATTTGACAGGAATGAGAGATATAATTGAGTATTTTTGTAATATAATGTAATTCAAAACTTCACTCAGAAATAATGAAGCAAACTCAACACTGACATTTTGATGTAACCCAAGGAAACATTTTTTTTAATTAAAAGCAGTGGACTAATGCATTCCTTTTTAAATTGTTATATTAAGACCTTAACTGGAAAATGAAGGGAAAAAACAAATGAAGGGAAATAACACCGCTCATTTTAAAATAACCATCCTATTAAGAGATAAAACCCTTACTCTCCTTTAGATCTATTAAAGCAATTAATTTGTACCTACTGGCCTGGATGCAGTTTTGGCATGCATAACTTTGGTAGTAAATAAAAGTTTTCTAATTAAAATCTTATTATTACTATGTAGCAAGTTTCCTAAATGCCCAATAATCTCTAATTTGACAATTATGTACAGTCACATCATGTGATTGAAAAATTACTTTTCAAACTATTTATGACTAGAGTGAATACACACACACACACACACACACACACACACAGAGGGAGGTTTAGATAGATATCTGAAATGTAACATTTCCAATTATTTTATAAATCCTACCTAATTTCTCCATCATTAGATACCACCTATATGTTAGAAAACCATATTCTGTAAAAGGACAAGGACAGTTTGTGTCTTGAGCATCCTGTTGAATCCTTTAAATCCAACACTGCCATGTTCATCAAGGCATGGAAATCACTGCTTTCACTCTTAAAGAGAGAATCTTTTTCCATTTCTTTGAACTGTAACAACCATGTAACAACTGTTACTGTAACAGGATTCTTGTTGGGGAGAAAATAGGAGAAGGAAGGTGTGTGGGATATGTTGCCCGCGTTGAGTTATTTGTAAAAAGCAGTAAAGATGGGATCAATACAAATAAACTAAAGTAAGGCCCTCTACATTAAGATTGAACAGTCCTCTCTCAACAGAGATGAAGGGATACAACACAGAGGTGGTATTCAGCAGGTTCTGGAGAACTGGTAGAAATTTTGAGTAGTTTGGAGAAACGGTAGTGGAAATTTTGAATAGTTCAGAGAACCAGTAGTGGAAATTTTGAGCAGTTCAGAGAATCAGCAAATACCACCTCTGACTGGCCCCGCCCCCATCTATTCTCTGCCTCCTGAGTCCCAGCTGATGGGCTGGGTCTTCTTTTGTTGCCCTGCACAGGAGAAAGGAGCTGGAAAGCAGGTTAGTGGGGTGGGGAGGAAATGGGGATTTTACAGTATCCTTTCCCTGCCACGCCCACCAAGCCACACTGCACCCACCAAGCTATGGCCACAGAACCAGAGTGCTAATGATCAGATGACTGCAAGGAACATAAACTCTTCCATCCTCCAACATTCAATCAGAACTGAAGAAGCTTCTTGAATGAAAGGTCTTCAAGGAAAAAATAAAGTCCAGTTGCCTTTTGAAAAGGCACCTTTGGGACTGAGATGACTGAGAATCTCCATGGACAAACTAAACACTTTTTTTTAATTTCCTTAGGTTGCTTTATTAAACTGAGCAGGTTTTATTTTTCTTAGCCATGGACTGCAGGTTTGAGTATGTCTAGTGAAGTCTCTAGATCTCCCTTTGCTCTTATATCTGGTCCTGCACCCACAATGTTAGCCCCACCCCCATTTTTTTTAACCTTTTCTCAAATGCTTAGTGGTGTTTCCTCTTCACAACAATCCTTTGGAAGATACTTCCCCTTCCTTGAGAAGCTCACCAGTTCTACGGCTTCCCTAATAACCCCATTTGTGTTAGAACTCTTTAATCCGTTCCTCTGATCCCTTTCCCTTTCCATAGACCTACTTATCTCTTTCCTATGTTCTGCTATTTACAAGCTCTGGCCACTGATTCTAGACCTCCATTATTTCATTCCTTCTCATGACAATTCATTAGTAATATGCACCAGCTTTATTCATTTCTCAGACTTTACCACAAAGTTAAGACAAATGATATAAAAGTCAATGCATAAAAAGCATTTCTAGGAGAATAAAAATACAACCAGGACCTTTGTTCATCACAGTGAATGATTATTAAACTGAATGTAAGCCACATCTTTAAGATGTATCACTGTGGTCTGATGGTTAACTGCATAAAGAGTAATAAATGTGCTAGCCCTTTTAAATAGAAATAGCACATGAAAAACTAGACAGCCTTCCTGGAACTCTTAAATAAAGCATCTCTCAGATCTTGAGACTTAATAGCTTGAGAATATGCTGTGCCTGTGTATATTTTATGGTTTGTAATTTGTGGATGCAATCATATGCTAAGGCTATTGGCTCCGCATATAGTCCTGGTTAGTGTTTGTAGCACATTGCACTATGGAAGATTAGGGGAAATTGATATGTAGCCCCTCACATCTGTGGCTGGATGAGTGATGGTGGTACTGGTGGTAACAAGGAAGGACGAGTTTATGTGTGGATTAGTATTCCACTTTTTGTATTTTCAACACCTAATAAATGTTTTTAAGAGACCAAGATCAAATGAGAACATTAAATGGAGAGAAGGACCTATACATTGACTACCGTGTTGACTGTATCAAAAGTAAGTCACACAACCCACAACTCAGCTTTAACCTTCAACCACAACCCTACTCCAACCAATCCACCATCATCCAAGACTAGGCACACATGCCCCTAACTACCTCAATTCCAACTACAGCTGACCTTAAATGCAAGCTACTCAATGCAAGAAGCCCTGTGAATAAAATACATGAATTTCTCCTCTTACTAAATATGGCTAAATTCGACATCATATTTGTCTGTGAAACATGGCTCAAAGCATCTCTCCCTGACTCCATTACCACAGTAAGAGACTATCATGTTTACCGAGCAGATCGGGAAATTTGTAGAGGAGGTGGTGTTGCTATCTTCTATAAAAAGTCCTTACATCTAAAAAACATCCAAGTTACCAAAGAGCTTGCTCTTCCTGAGACCATCATCTGTGAACTATCCTTAAATATCACATTTCGATTCTTACTATGTTACAGAGCCCCTGATTATGACATAGAACATGTAAACAAGCAAAATTCACTTCTAACATGGGCAACATCCTGCCCACACGCTTTTAACTTTCTTGATGACTTCAATCTACCTCATATTAACTGGACCCTAAATGAATGTACAACTGAACCCATATATGCAACCTTCTACAATGCTGTTACAAATCTGGGACTGGAACAACTAGTAACCAACAATACTAGACTTAACAACTGCCTCGATCTCATCTTCTGCAATAGTTTGAATTCAATTTATGGAATACAAATTAAAGAACCCTTTTCCAACAGTGACCACAACATGATTGACTTTTGTCTCAACATACGTCCACACAAAAATCATCACAATCCCCAATTATAATTTCAAAAAGGCAACTATGATCTTATAGACAACAATCTCTCATCCCTTGATTGGCAATTTCTATTCACTGGATGCAATACTGTTGAAGACCATTACAACATATTTTTACTTGAAGTCAAAAGAGTCATCAAACTATATGTACCAATAACAACTCCCAAAACAACAACAACAACAAAAACAGATTACCTATAACAATAAGGAAACTTCAATCTAAAAAGAGATCACTCTGGAGGAAAAACAAATCTGTTAACATTGCCAACTTCAAAAGCCGATACAAAAATTTATGCCACCAGATAAAGACTGAATGCACCAATTATCACATCAAACAAGGGGAAAACGTTCTACGCACCAATTCCACCCGTGCTTTTTACAATTTTGTAAACAACAAACTAAAAGACTCAAGGTCCATTCCACCCCGATAGGACCTAATGGTAAAGACTGCAACAACGACTTCACCACTGCACCAATCTCGGTCTCAGTTGATATGTATGTTTGTACATGCATGTGAACTTCATTGTCCTACTGGGGATTTCACAACTGATTATGAGATCTGAGCCTCAACTCACTTGGAACCTATTATTTTATGCTACCGTATTTGTATAACTATTTAAGCCATAGCAGTTGGAATTTGACAGCTGCAGGCTTCAAACCTCCATTGATCCATGGATGAAAGAAATGACTACAAAAACATCAGGTCTAGTTAGATGGATTCTCTTAGTGTTTGAAATGTGAATCCATTATTGCCAATTCTTTTGTTTTCATTACAGTCATCACATTACATTCATTACAAGCCCATCCATTTTGCAGCCAAAACATAACTGACAAAACAACACTTTTTTTCCTGGCAGTTAAATCAAACTAAGATTCACTTTTGTACAGTAATTAGTAAAAAAATATATTCCGCAATATGTACATCCATGCCATCAGCCAGGCTCTCTTAAGGCCAGTGATTGGACAATATCCATTTTACTTCGTACTCCACAGAGTATGGGTCTGCTTCAATAGTTTTCTGTCTAAAATTTCTGCCCAAGATTTTTAAAATCTTGACACAAATACATTGTTCTCTGAAGACGCAAAGGATTTTACTCATGTTTGAAAATATAAAAGGTGGCTGAGGCTTTTCCCCCTTTTCTCTTCATAGCAAAAATAGCCACAACTCTGTGTGGCTTTTCACTTCAAAAGAAAGAGGAAGCCATATCTAGTGGGGATCATGCTGGGTAAAGAGAGCCAAGAAGCCCAGTCCCCCCCCGCTTTGAAAGAGAAATATAAAAGCTGTCCAGAAGTTCTTCTTGCTAATTTTCAGATCCACTCCCAGCAGGATCCATAGCCATATTGTTTTACATTTTTATTTAAGACATAGATCTAGAGAGAAGATTTCTTTCTGATTAAGTTCAGGATTTAAATATGATGCATTATTAGGCATTGTCTACCATGTATCCACTTGTTCTCTTCTACGGTTTTGGCTTCTGCTCCTTTACTATATGAAGAGATGATCACTAATGTACAATTTATCCATCATCATCATCATAATGGTAAGCCATGCACATGTACACCAATATAAATCCAGATATTCAATGTGATTGAATCAACATTCCCCTTGAGATAATAGAAAGCATATGTATGTCTCACTTGGAAATTTTAAGTGAAGCTTTACAAGAAATTTTCCACTTATGTACATACTGTATATGCTTCCCATTATCTAAATGGAACATTGGTCTGACTGTGCACATAATCACATACTCAAAAAAACAAAGAAGAGTGAAAGAGGGTAGTATTTTAATGTTAAGGCACCAGAGCTTGTCTTTGACCTCTCTTTTTCCTTTCAATTGGGAAATGTAATTGAATTTTGAATGTTACCATATCCATTAAAAAAGAAAAGGCTTAAGCCTTTTAATGATTTGCAAAACCCTATCTAGCAGCAACTAGAATATATTCTCAAGCATGGCTGTCATTCACAATAGTGCATGACAGACAAATGAATGGTCTTACAGATGAATGACCTTGATTGTATTTTGCTGCAAACAATGGATATGTATGTTTTCTCTACGCATGACAACACAAAAAATAATAATTGTGCATAAAATTAAATATCATAACTATTTTTTGAACAAAGAGTAGCATAGTTATATACTCTATACTCTTCCAGTTATATATTTTACTACTCTACTAGGCAAAGAAGTTACATTGCACTAAATAATTTGAACATCTATAAATGAATATTGTGAGGAATTAACTGAACCCACTCAGGAAAATGCTTTTCCTCTGAGCTTGTGCAAACAATCCTGGCTGTTAGTTTCTTCTGGAAAATTCTATGATGTCCTTCCTTCCTTCCTTCCTTCCCTCCTTCCTTCCTTCCTTCTTTCCTTCCCTCCTCTCACTGCTATTTACAGTACAAGCAGTTTTCTTTCAACTCTAGTGGAAGGCTATCCAAACTTTCTTTCCAAAAGGAGCTGGTCACTTCACTTCTGGTGCTATGTGATAGTTATGAAAGATCCATTTAATATTGTCTTTCTGATTAATGAAAGCACTGAACTGAGTTTGGTATCTCAAATTACAGACTTCAGGTGGAGAAGATTGCAGTTCCATTCCATGCCAGTAGCAGCACATATGACAAATGCTTCTAATTATAAAAATGGAGCACTTACCTTCAGAATATTCTTCTTGATCTGTAACTCGGCTTCTTGATTATTTAACACCCTTAGTTGCTTTTTCTTTGTTCTCTCTACTATAAATCGCTTCAGTAATTCAAGTGAGGTATGTTCAAACCAGTCATTTAACCCACCAAAAGAATGTACAAATTCTTCCCAACTTTATTTAATTGATGAATTAATTAGTGGGTTAAGACTAATTAATTATAGCTGAAACCACAGGGAGAAAGTAGCCAGTTTTCAGCTCACTGGACCACAAACAGTATAAATTGACAAAGTTACGTGTAGCTATGAATTACTTAAGGCTGCAATCCTCAACAATCTGTTGAGGAACCTGTCACCTTGTAAGGAACCTGTCACTCTCTAGGTCAGCCTTTCCTAACCTTGGTTCTTTCCAAATGAATTCCCTGAATTCTCAACAGTAGCCATGCTTGCTGAATTGTGAGTTGAAGTCTGTACTTGGAACTTCAGGTGCTCCAGGGATTAAATTACAAGCCTTCTGGCAGGTGCAAGAAGTCAGGGATAGAGTTCAACCTATTCTACAAAGCACCAGAAGGTAGGATAAGAAGCAACAGATGGAAACTAGTCAAGGAGAGAACCAACCTAGAACTAAGGAGAAATTTCCTGACTGTTAGAACAATTAATCAATGGGATGATTTGATGCCAAAAGTTGTGGATGTTCCAACATTGGAGATTTTTAAGAGATTGGACAACCGATTTGTCTGAAATGGTGCAGGGTCTCCTGCTTGAGCAGGGGGATTGGAATAGAAGACCGCCAAGGTCCTTTCCAACTCGGTCACTCTGTTATTTTGTTACTAGAAGTTTATTTCATGCTCCCTGTATACAGGAATCTGAACTGCTATGATCAAGGTGAATTGGTGCCAGATAAGACTCAACAAACTTCAAGGGGGATGAGGAGAAGCTGGATTTGGGTCTGTTAAGGCAGTGGTCACCAACCACAGGGCCACAGCCCACTAGTGGGCTGCGACAAAATTTTGGTGATCCACAGAGAAATGTCACCCCCAGAGTACCACCCAAAGCAATTAATCCAGACTGCATGGGAACACAAGGCTGTGCCATCCACATGGCCCTCCCCACCCACTCATTCCTTACCTGGCAAACTTTCCTGCTATTTTTCCTCCCCCCCTCCGACCATCAGCTGTTCTGCTGTGCTGGGAGATTTAGATTAGCTAGAAAGCAGGAAACATTGCATTTCTTGCTTTCTAGCTAGTCTTTAGATCTTTAGATCTTAAAAGCAGAGCCGAACCTTCCTTAGGACTGAAGCTTCTATTATTTAGTGCAGACTCACTGCAAGCAAGTTTTATGTGACATACTCAGGTAGCTGAAGGCAGATAGATAGATCTCTGAATGATTCTGTGAGCAGCTCAATCTGCCTGCCTGCTTTGCCTGATTTTGGATAAAAGTTGCTCTTTTTTTTATAAAAAATTCAATATTTACATAAATATTTATAATATTTACATATAAGCCATGCCCAGCCAGTCACATGACCACTGAGCCACACCCACAAATTAGGCCATGCCCACAGAACCGGTTGTTAAGAAATTTGAATCCCATCCCTGCCTCTCTGTGTGTGTGTGTGTGAGAGAGAGAGAGGGGGGGAGGGAGGGAGAGAGGTTAGATCAGATCTCTCTCTCTCTCTCTGTCTCTCTCCCACCAAAACCAGCAAGCCACCGTCAGTCAAAATTCATATTAGTGGTCCCCGGGATTTAAAATTATGAGTTTGATGGTCCTTGAGGTCCAAAAGTTTGGTGACCCCCTGTGTTAAGGGAATGTAGAGTCTCCAAACTGATATGTGTTTGATCCTGCTCTGAGGCTCAGCCTGGTCATCTCCTACACTTTCTTTAGCATGATTAGCAGTATGGGACAATGAGAACTGAGTTCAATGGAAACCTGAAAGGCCATGAATACCTTCAAACTGATTTCACACCTCTGTTAAATTATATACACTGATCTAGGAGTTATGCTTATCTAACTTAATTGAGCATTCTCCCCTTAAAATAATAACAAGAACACCTGGGCATTCTTCAAGATGACAACATCAAGCATTCTGAAATCAAGAAGAAGATTAAAAGTGAATACATTATGAGACTGAAGAAAATTTTAAAGTCCAAAGTCAGTGGAGGAAATATAATCATGGCAATTAACATCTGGGGAATTGCAGTCATTAGATACACAGTGGAATAGTGGAATGGAACTCAAGCAAAACTAAAAGCCCTGGATAGGAAGATTAGAAAAATAATGACAATAAACTGTGCTCTTTGTCCATTAAAAAAAAAATGCAAGTAAATCCGATAACAAGACCTGATAATGGCTAAGAGCAGGAAAGTTGAAGAAAAAGATACATGGACTAATTATGGATGTACAAGACCAAGTCTTAAGAACAAGTGCATACAAATCCAGAATTACAAAGACAGAAATAGAACAGAAAATGCCACCTCTGCAAAGAAACTAAAGAAACAGTAAACCAGTTAGTTGCTGCAAGAAAAATGCACAGACTAACTACAAACAGTGGCATAACAAGTAGCAACAACGGTGCACTGGAATATCTGCAAGAAATATTTTCCCTTCAAGCAAGAACTGATGGGATCACAAAATAGACAAAATATTAGAAAATGAAGAAGCGAAAGTACTCTGGGACTTTAGAATTCAAACAGACAAGCACCTGCAGATTTAACTACTGTTGATTAGAAAGACAAAACTTTATGGATAGTAGAGTGGCAGTATCTGAAGATAGCAAAACGGAAGAGAAGAACTGGATAATAATCACAAAATACGAAGACCTGCAAAATATATAGACTGCAAAAAAAAGGAAGCAAAGACAATAGCAATAATAATAGGCACTTTCCTTGGATGCAATCCCGAAACATCTGGAGCACCACCAGAACACTATCAGCATTGACAAAATCCTCATAAATTGCAAAAGGCAGCTTTATTTGAAACAGTTTATATCATGCCAAACTATCAAACAACCTCTACCTATCCCAGGTCCTTGGGAAGAACTCAGTAGATGGATAAAGGTGCCAAATCCAGTCTAAATATCTGGCTGACTGTGCTATCATGCATGCACATAATTCCATCATTTAATTTTGTAATAATACCAACATCAATTAAATAACTGGCAGCAGCGATTTCCCATTTTTGGACATATCATTCATAACAATAAATTTATATGCCATCTGACTCCCAGCAACTCTGTGTGGAATACACTTTGCATTGCACCATAAATAAGTTATTTCGGCAGATTTGTCAAATGCAACAACCTAATCTCACAGAAATTGAAGCTAAAAGATAAAGAGGAACCAACTGCATGAACTGCTTATCAAGACATCCTGCTACAGATCTAAACTCAGAATATGTTCATAATAACATTATACCAAAAGAAAATAATATGCCTTATATATTTCTTCCAAGCTTGTCAGCAGTATCTTCTGATCTGGGGTATTTAAGGCACCAAGGAAATACTACTCTATCAGTATAAATATCTGATATTTTTTCTACTGCTAGAATGACATCATAAATCAATATGACAAGTACAGTCTCTGTGTTGTGTCCAAGTTGGAAACTCAGCTGCGAAAAGTGATATAATTTGTCAGAGGTCAGAACAGTGTAAAACTAATCCTTCTAAATTCTTGAAAGGCTGGTAATTTGTCATCATGTAACAGCCAGAGAAAGGGCTCAAAAACTATGTGAAAGTAACAATGTGTTCTTAGTTTCGTCAGCATTTGAAACAGCCCATAATTCATTCTCTGGATTGACTCCTATACGCCAATCTTCTTCAATATACATAGTATCATCCTGATGTTTGAGACCATAATCACTACCATGCCTTGAAATTAGGGGTGGGTTGCTACCGGTTCACACTGGTTCAGGCAAACAGGATGTTAATTTTACATCTGGTTTGCTGAACCAGTAGTTGCAACGACTGGCTGACCCCGCCCACCCCTCCCCTCCCAGGAGTCTCCAGGTGGCCAATTTTGGATCTCAGGTAATTGCAGGCCCACATGGGGAGGGCAAAAAACAGGCCTCCCAGAGGCTCCAGAAGGCCAGAAATGTTTCCGGCCTCCGGAGACTGGGAGGCCATTTTTAACCTCCCAGAGGCTCAAGGAAAGCCTTCGAAGCCCAGAGAGGGTGAAAACGCCCCCCTGTTGTGGTGCAGGAGGCCGACTAGGCCATGCCCACCCAGCAATCAGGCAGAGAATTGGTTGCTAAATTTTTTGAAGCCCACCCCTGCTTGAAATCATGAGGGTTGTAAGCCAATATTGCCCCTGGTTGGAGAAACCTGCTCTAGCCTAAGGGACTAACTTCTCGCTGTTTCTGTGTTACTCAATAGGAATTGGCACTGAAAATTGATATTGACTTTCTGTGGACTACTCATTTATTCCTGAGCCCTTGCAGAGAATAGAAGGTGATAGTTTTAATCTATCTGTCTGCTATGGGACAGCTTTGTATTTGCAGTCAAGCTCATTATACTAATTAATGGTCTAGTTCCAGTAGCAAAACATGATTGCCATGCATATATACTTATTAGGAAATGAATGCCCGGGAATCAAAATACATAAGGTTGGATGCAAACAAGACAAATGGGGGATTAGCAACACATTGTTGGGCGTGTAATCCAGGTTCTACAGAGCCTGCATCAGACATATTATAGACCTGTTAATCAGGATTAAGTCTATGGTTGAATTTAGAGGGATAAACAGTTTGGATGAGTTTGATATGCCAAAAAAGGAAGACAAAAATAAATAAATAAAAACCACTGGGGAAAGTCTTTTATTCATGAGTAAGTAATCTCCTTGCCAGCATGCTTGGGGAACAACTGGTGCACTGATTTAATACTTGCTACTTCGTTGTGAGATCTTGCTTTGCTGTGTCCTGTGTCCTTCTCTTGAACAGTGCAGTTTCAGTTTCATAACATAGCTAAGTGGACTTCAATGAACGCAACTGTTAATTTTCATGCACTATCTACTATACTTGGGTGAAATTCTCAGTGATATTTTTAAAGAGATTACTGACTGGCTGTTCAGTGAACTGATAGTGCATATGTAGAAAATGTAATATATGATCACTATTTGGAATTTTATGACTGGCCAAATTGTGAGCTAACTCATTTCTGGAATTAAGATGGCCAGTTATTGAAACTTTGATAGCAAATTAATATTTCAGGTGCCAATGAAGATGTCAGGCAGTTGATATTTAAGAAGCTGTCCTGTAAAACTCTCACTCTGAATGAGAGGGAAGTGAAATTGTTGTGAAATTGTTGTTATAATAAAAGTGGAGAGATTACTTCCCTTGACACACATATACAACCATTGATAGAGAACAGGACAGAAAATCAGCTGCTATTTATCCATTTGGGATGATATTTTGGAGTATTAGTTCATGGGGATGGAGATTTAGACCAACTATATGAAAAAGCACATAATGACTAGGTTCTCTTTTCCTTTTTTTCCTACATGGTGACAGTGCAATGGTAAAGTTGGAACAAAATAAGGAAAAAGTATTGATTAAAGCTGACATCATGTGGTAATGGGGTGGAGAAGAATTTATAAATTGACTGGATTTGCCTTTATTCTTTAATGTCAATATAAAATAATATGAAGTTTTGTTTAAGTTAATTCAAATGCAATATAAATGAGGAAGAGTTTATTTGTAGCCATACCCCAGGTATCAGCTCTTTCCGATATTATTTTACACACACAGTGTAAAATGCAATTTTGTGCAGTGCGATTTAAACAACATACTAGGCAAATGGAATATCAGACAATAATTTTTGCCTAGCCTCCTTCCATTTTTAATTGGGTAATTATACATCTGCTTCACCTATGCCAATACTGCATATGCTTACTGAACATGACTTTTTACAATTTCAGTTTAAATGCTGTTTTCCATCACCTCTTCCTGAGATTACTTAAAGGATCCAAATAAGTAATCTGCTTTTCTGGACCCAATACATGTTCCATCAGAATTCCCTCTTTTCCCGATCATTGTGAAAAGTTAAGACAACTGTATTCTACTTTATTTTTATTTATTTATTTTATTTTGTCAAGTGATTATAAGATAACAGGTATAAGTATAAACATGAAATGGATACATATAAAAAAAAAACAATAGGACAGGGACGGTAGGCATGGTGGTGTGCATATGCACGCCCCCTACAGACCTCTTAGGAAAGGGGTGAGGTCAATAGTAGACAGTCTAAAGTTAAAGTTTTGGGGGTTTGGGGAAGAAACCACAGAGTCAGGCAGAGTATTGCAGACATTGACTACTCTGTTGCTGAAGTCGTATTTCCTGCAATCAAGTTTGGGGCGGTTTACCTTGAGTTTGTATCTATTGTGTGCTCTTGCATTGTTATGGTGGAAGCTGAAGTATTCATTGACAGGTAGGACATTGCAATATATAATTTTATGTACTATACTTAGATTGGACTGAAGGCGGCATAGTTCTAGGTTATCTAGGTCTAGAATTTCAAGTCTGGTGGCATAAGGTATTCTACAACTAGTAGAGGAGTGGAGGACTCTTGTGAAATTTTTCTGGACTTTCTCAACTGTATTAATATCAGATACGTAATGTGGGTTCCGGACTGATGAGCTGTATTCAAGTATTGGTCTAGCAAATGTTTTGTATGCTCTAATTAGTAGTGTGATATTACTGGAGAAAAAGCTACGCAGGATTAGGTTAACAACTCTTAATGCCTTTTTGGCTATGTAGTTACAGTGGGCTCTAGCACTTAGATCATTAGAGATGAGTACTTCAAGGTCCTTGACAGAGTTTGGATCATCAACAAGGTCTTGACTATTCAGCTTGTATTTTATTTTCTGATATTTTTTGCCAATATGTAAGACAGAGCATTTATTTGTTGAGGATTAACTCACCAGGTACAACAAGGCATATTAACATCCTGGGCTTTTAATAGGGTTGTTCACAGCTCCCCCTCCAACCTTCACTGAAGTTGCATGATTCCTCTTAATTTCCCATATAAGTTGCCATGTCATGAGGATGTAGTTAGGATATGATAGTTAAAATTTCATTACATAGTTAAATGGTCTTCAGGGAAGGCAACAGTTAATTTTCATGCAACATCCACTATCATGGGATGAAATTCTCAATGAGATTAATGACTGGCTATTCAGTGAAATAATTTGATGTACAGCAATAGAAAAGAAAAACAAGTGCCCAAAATGAATAGCAAATGACAATGCAAATATCCCTTGTCCTAAATATTAACCCCAGTAGTTCATCTTCCCATGTCTTTTGGAATTCTATCAGTGATTTAACTTCTTTAATTGATTAATTATGTCCCATCAAGTCTGTTCCCAACCTGGTCCTTCAGCTCTTCTAATGGAGAACGCATCTCTGCTTTCAGTGAGTCCACCTACCCTAATGCCAATTGTCTTCTTTTCATCAAATAAAGTGAATTGAATTCTTGTTTTCATGTTGGGATGAGGATTCATTAAGTTTTGAATAAATCATGTTGGAAAATTTAGTGCTTTTTGTAACACATTCTTATTAAAGTAGGTCTTTGTCTTCAATAAGTAAATAAAAGAGATGAAAAAAAACTGGTTAAAAAATGAGTGACAAATGATAGATAGCTTTCAACATATTTAAAACACTTCTGAGCAAGAAATGTCTTTTTTTCCTATGTCTATCTTAAAACCTGATTAAATTAAAGAAAAATGATCTTGCTGCAGGAAAAATGTATTGTTTCTCAGCTAAAGTTGTTGAAACTTAATAATGTAAAATGCATCTATCTAGTTCAATTGTAGGTAACAAGAGATAAATTACTAGCAGTTTGGGTGCTCGAATAGCTTTTAAAACTTCTCTACCTTGAGGCAATCTTAAATGATTATTTTTAAAGCAATTTAACAGCACAGCAGCACTTTTGTATGTATTTATGTTATTCCAGTTATACTTACAAAGTATTAATGTAAGGGTCAAACATTTTAAAATAACTATTCATTAGAAAGTGTTATTATTGTTCCAAATGCCTAAATGAAGATGCAACTTGTAGCTTCAGGACAATTCATTTAAATATTCATCTGGACTTGACTGATGCATTAACTGGGTTAGAAAGTTTTAAAATTAATAGTTTTAATAGCTCCATTCCTGCATGCCTTTAATGATACATTGTATGAAAGATGATACATAAATATTTCAAATAAATAAAAATAATGACTACACACAGTACTCAATTCCAATTCATATGTATAACTTCAGGACTGGCAAATTTGACCAGTTTGGTTGTGTTTTATCCTCAATTAGAGACAAGAAAATCTTTCTGTTATTCTCCATTTCTGAGTTTCCTAACTGCAAATTCTTGGTCATTAAAAAAAAACTTTTATCCACAGTAAATAAAATACTAAAGGAAAAAAAAACATTATCACAGTATACATAGACTTCAGTAAGGCATTTGACAAAGTAGACCACAATCTACTTCTTGATAAACTAGAAAAATGTGGGATAGATAGCATCACCACCAAATGGATTTGTAACTGGTTGACAAACCATACTCAATGAGTAGTCCTTAATGGTACCTCATGTACATGGAGGAAAATAAGCAGTGGGGGACCACAAGGTTCCATCTTAGGCCCCAGTACTCTTCAATATCTTCAGAAATGAATAAGATGAGGGAATAGAAGGGGAACTCATCAAATTTGCTAGTGATGCTAAACTGGCAGGAATAGCCAACACCCCAGAAGACAAGCTTAGGATCAAAAAAGATCTTGACAGACTTGAACAATGGGTCCTATCCAATAACTTGCAATTTAATGTGGAGAAAGCAAGGTTTTACACCTGGACAGGAAAAACCAAAGGTACAGCTATAGATTAGGTGAAACCTGGCTCAAAAACTGTAACTGTGAGAGGGACCTTGGTGTCCTAGTGGATGATCACTAAAACATGAGCCAGCAGTATGCAGTTGCAGCCAAAAAAGCTAATACAATCCTTGGTTGTATAAACAGAGGCATAGAATCAAAATCATGTGAAGTATTAGTCGTGCTTTATAAATTCTTAGTAAGACCACACCTGGAATACTGCATACAATGTTGGTCACCACGTTACAAAAAAGATATTGAGACTTTGGAAAAAGTGCAAAGAAGAGCAACTAAGATGATTAAAGGCCTGGAGACAAAAACACATGAGGAATGGTTGCAGGAATAGGATATAGCTAGTCTAGAGAAAAGGACTAGGGGTGACATGAAAGCAATATTGCAGTATTTGAGGGGCTGCCACAAAGAAGAGGGAGATGGCTAAAAGAATTCTACTGAGAAATTGGAAAATTGATATTTTCCAGAGGTTAAGGAATGACTTTTGGAAATGTATGACATCTGTTTTGGAAAACAAATTATTTTCTACTGATCAAAGGATGTGGCATAGCAGTGGTGGTATTCTACCAGTTGAGCCCGGTTCTGCCAAGCTAGTAGTGTCAATGAACAGTGGAGATCGAACTAGTTCTCTACGATGATTTACTGTTTGGCCCACCTGCCTGCCCGGGCTCCCATACTAACCTTTATGTCCTGCTTTTGAAGCGCAGCCGCTTTGCACAGCACAGCAGATTGCCACATGGCAGCTGCTGAAGCGACAAGGAGAGTGCAGGATTGCAGGAGATGAGTCAGAAAGCCTCTCTCCCTACACAAAGTGTGCATTTGGTGTGTGTGCGCACCCACCAAGTCACTCCCACCAAACCGATGGTAAATTTTTTTGAAATGCACCACTGTAGCATAGGTACTACTTTGCAGAGATTTTGTGGGAATTTAAAATCATATTTTGTATGAATTATACTATAGTACTCTATGGCATTTATCGCTTTGATCATGAACAGTGTCGTAAAATGGTCGTTGTTTTTTGAAAGAATTTGGGTGGTAAGTTACAGAGTGTGCACATTTTAGACTGAGCTGAAGATCTTCTCTCACTTTAATAAGTTATTGAAAATCTTATTCAGGGCTATTTTAAGAGTTGGTATCATGAACTGAAAACCCACAATATAGAATAACATGGTCACTTCCTATATGGTGCCATATTTTGTGTAGCTGTTTGAATTATACAGAGAGCTCATTGTTGGGGGCAATATGCTAACTCTGTAAACCGCTTTGAGACGGCTGTAAAGCACTACAAAGCGGTAAATAAGTCTAAGTGCTATTGCTATTCATCAAAATTAAGGTTACCTTAATTTTGGAGCTATTCCACCTCAAAATGGAAATCCAGGCCACAGTTTACAGCTCTCAATCAGGCCAGGGGAGAGGCAAATGGCTACTTATAGAATGATTATCAGGGAGCAGTGATGAAAATGATCAATATTGGTACATAAACTGCCATAATTCACCACAGAACACAACCTTTTAATTTTACTTAGTTTATATTCAGGGCAAACTATCTGGATAAATGCTTAATTGCATAAAAGCTACTTTTATTATGTTTTTCTTTAAATACATACTAATTTTTTTCAGGAATAAAATGATGTTAAATAGTTTGAGCCTTGGGTGAAACTTTGCAATTAACTGGCTGTATCAGTGAAATAGCAAAAGAAGTGGGAATATCAGAATGCTTGGGGGCTTTTCATATAGATGAAATGCAGAAATTTAAAGCAATTGGCAATTTACAAGGTTGCAGATACTAAGTAGAAGGAATTATGGAAATCTACTCTTAACAGAATTCCATAGAAACCAAGAAAATAACTTCCTAGTCATGATAATGAAAAAATAACCTCCTTAGTCAAACTTAAAATATTGTGGGTTTTTTTTCCTTTTGGGTTTTTTATTTTTTTAAAAAAGACCCAGTTTAGTCTAGTGGTTAAGGGACCAGGCTAGAGACCAGTAGACCAGGAGTTCTAGTCTCACCTTAGCCATGAAAGCCAGGTGGGTGACTTTGCACCAGCCATTCTTTCTCGGCCCAACTCACCTCTCAGGGTTGTTGTGAGGAATATAAGAGGAGGAAGGAGTACTAGTTATGCTCCCCACCTTAAGTTATTTATACAAATAAAGGTGGGAAATAAATAATTTAAAAAGTTACAATATTCAGCTTCACTAACATCTTTTCATAGCAGAACCTTATTGTAAGGTAAAGGTAAAGGTTCCCCTCGCACATATGTGCTAGTTATTTCTGGCTCTAGGGGGCAGTGCTCATCTCCGTTACAAAGCCGAAGAGTCAGCGCTGCATAAAGACGTCTCTGTGGTCATGTGGCCGGCATGACTAAATGCTGAAGGTGCACAGAACGCTGTTACCTTCCCACCAAAGTGGACTCTACTTTTCTACTTGCATTATTACATGCTTTCGAACTGCTAGGTTGGCAGAAGCTGGCACAAGTAACGGGAGCTCACTCTGTAACGTGGCACTAGGGATTTGAACCGCCGAACTGCCAACCTTTCTAATCGACAAGCCACTGAGCCACCGCATCCCTCTTATTGTATTATTATACAATTATACATAAGGTCACTATTCTATAATGCCCATTGCTTTAAGAACTTGATTATTTATGTTAATATTTATTGGCTTTAGAGGAAGGATACTAGAAGCTTTCAGGGAATAATAATTAGAATTCCAATGCCGTGTCAATTACTGAATGCTTTAGTGCTCTCAATGTTAGTTGGATGGTGACCATAAAGTGACCTTGACAGAACATAAAGTGACCTTGACAGCATTCCTGTCAAACAGACAACAAATGGTCAAAATCGGGAGCGTACTATCAAATCCAGTACCTGTCAATAGTGGTGTTCCCCAAGGCAGTGTTCTAGGACCAACTCTCTTCATACTCTACATAAACGACCTCTGTGATCATATTAAGAGCAATTGCGTTCTCTTCGCTGATGATGTAAAGCTGTTCAATACCACAGACAATACTGCTACCCTACAAAAAGATCTTGACTATGTATCAGAGTGGTCAAACAAATGGCAACTTCAAATCTCAACAAATAAATGCTCTGTCTTACATATTGGCAAAAAAATCAGAAAATAAAATATAAGCTGAATAGTCAAGATCTTGTTGATGACTCAAGCTCTGTAAAGGACCTTGGAATACTCACCTCTAATGATCTAAGTGCTAGAGCCCACTGCAACTACATAGCCAAAAAGGCATTAAGAGTTGTTAACCTAATCCTACGTAGCTTTTTCTCTGGTAATATCACACTACTAACCAGAGCATACAAAACATTTGCTAGACCAATACTCGAATACAGCTCATCAGTCTGGAACCCACACTACGTATCTGATATTAGCACAATTGAGAAAGTCCAGAAATATTTCACAAGAAGAGTTCTCCACTCCTCTACTCGTTGTAGAATACCTTATGCCACCAGACTTGAAATTCTAGAACTTGAAAACCTTGAATTACGCCGTCTTCGGTCTGACTTAAGCATGGTATATAAAATCATACATTGCAATGTCCTACCTGTCAATGAATACTTCAGCTTCAACCATAACAACACAAGAGCACACAATAGATACAAACTCAAAGTAAACCGCACCAAACTTGATTGCAGGAAATACGACTTCAGCAATAGAGTGGTCAATGTCTGGAATACTCTACCCGACTCTGTAGTTTCTTCCCCAAACCCCAAAAACTTTAACCTTAGACTGTCTACTATTGACCTCACCCCTTTCCTAAGAGGCCTGTAGGGGCGTGCATAAGCGCACCAACGTGCCTACCGTCCCTGTCCTATTGTTTCTCTTATTCTTTTATTTTTCTTATATGTACCCATTTCATGTATTCACAACTATGTATACATTTATACTTATTATCTTGTAAACAATTGGCAAATCAAATAAATAAATAAATAAATAAATAAATAAATAAATAAATAAATAAATAAATAAATAAATAAATAAATAAACTATTTACCAGCATATTTAGAATGCAGAGTTTAACATGCACTGAATAAAAGCACATTTATACAAGCATCCCTTTTAGCACGATTTCTTTGTTGTTTTACATTTCTCAGAAATGTATCATACTGTAAATAGCTTTTTAATTATTCCTGTTTAATAGTAGGACAGAAGGTTTCCTAATGTGATAATAAGGTATTGTATGCATGAATGTAAAGCTAATGCAAGAGCTTCACAATCTTACATAGAGTTTGTGCTGAAACAGGAAGTTTGTTTATCATTAAGATATTCAGCTCATTTCCCAGATAAAGTCTCCATCTGAATGCCAACAAGATTGACATACATCATTAGGATAAAGCAATCTCTATGTGGTCCGTGGAATCTAGTCACAATCTGGAAGTGGGGATAGTCAGAATAAGTGAATATCAAGAAAACAATATTTTCTGGTAGAGAGGAATAAGTAAACCTATCATACTGAATTGCAAAAATACATCGAGATGATCGCTAGATGGAAATAAATAGATAGCATTTCTATTATTCTATCCGATTATATCTCTCTGTTGCCATCAAGTGATTGTCTGAATATTTACAGACTGAATATGAAAGCTCTATATCAGAGTTCGCAACCTTTTCAGCTTTGCAGACCAGCAAGGGGGGTGGGGAATGGTTCAGGGGTGGGATCCGACAGGGTTAACTACCAGTTCGGTGATTTACGATGTGCTTCCCTGCACGCTGCCGGCGCGCACCTGTAAATCGTCATCAGCATGCTGAGTGCAGAGAAGCAGCCTTTGAAAAAGCCCTTTTTTCCTGCCTTTTAAACTGTAGCTGTGCCTTGCACGGCAGCTGAAGTTGAAAAAAATCAGGAAATAAAGGTCAGGTAAGAGCCCAGGTGGGTGGGTGGGCAAAAACATCAGCAGACATAGAACCGGTTCTATGTCTGCTGCTCTTCAGAGCTACCAGTTCTACAGAGGTGGACAGAACCGGTAGAAATCCACCCCTGGGATGGTTCCATACGTGCACCAGGCAAGCGCAGGCACACTTGATTTGTGCAACTAGTGTGCCCATAAACCACCACCTGGGGAAATGGAACCCGCTTGCCCACTGCTCATGAGTAGGGATGTGCGCACATACATGCTCATCCATCATTTCTGCGGCCCAGTTCCGAAAGCCTCAAGGCTCATGAGAGAAATGAAGATATCTCTCTTTCTCTCCCATGAACACACACAGTGCTCATACATAAAGAGCCATGGCCTGGGGGTTGGGGACCCATGCTCTTTATGTATGAGCACTGTGTGTGTTCATGGGAGAGAAAAAGAGAAATCTCCATTAGGCAATGTGTTTATGAGTTTGGAACAACAACTGATTCCCCCCCGCCCTGCCCTTTTGGTCTATTCCTTTGACAGGCTTTCATTTCTCCCCCTATTTTTTTCTCTGTTCCTTCCATATCACAGTCTGTAATTATAGGCTTTCTTTTCTTTTTTCTTTCTTTCTTTTCTTTCTTTTCTTTCTTTTTTCTTTTCTTTCTTTTCTTTCTCTCTTTTCCCTCACCTGAGCAGAAGCAGAGGCATGGTGATGATCTGAGACAGCTAGATGCAGATTGGATGAAACATCAGAGTTACAATATTGTCTTCTTAGGGGCTATTTGGAGGCTTAGCAGAAAATCTCTTTGACAGCCCATACAGATGATGTCAACTCAATTTTCAAAGCTGTCAGATGACTGACCTGATGCCAGCTCCATCAATATTGATGCCATTAAGAATCTGTAATCTTTGTAGTTTCACTTTAGAATAAGGACGTACACAGATGTCACTTTGGACCCTGCTGGGAGCAGGAGATTTGATATTTTTAGTCTGAGCAGATCCACAGCAAGATGAATTCAGTAGGACCAAAGTTGGAGTAGTGTTTGTTCTACTTTCTCCACCCCGCCCCCTGCAATTCCCTCCCTCAAATTTCTAACCAGTAATGAAAATGCCTACAGTTTGGGAAAAATATACAGAGGTTGTGGTTGTTGAGCTTTTGAGACTATATAATATGACCTCCTGGTCCGTTCAAATAAGGCAGGAAAAAAAGCACCCAATCCTCGTCTGAGTGACAGAACAAAAAGGCCAGGAATCCTAATCTTTTTATACTTCATATCTGAGTTTTTAATTAAAAATCCTCATAATTTTTTTTGGGAAGTGGATTTGTTACTTCAAGTGAGCAGGAAAATAGATTGGTTTTACATTGATCCTCAAATCCCTACTTGACAAGAAAAGAGTTCTTTCTGTTCCATTTCACATTTACTTTTACAAATTGCTTTGTGTCAAAGTCAAGCAAGACCATAACTGGGGTGATTTTACTGACATTATTCCCATTTCTCTAGAGACAATAATTAATGATGGGGTGCAAACTTTCTGATGCATGCGATTTTGAAAATTTACCTCTATCTTCTTTAAAGATCTCTTGGATAAATATGAGCTAGTCTTGAAAGTGTAACAGTGTGTATATACTGTCAGTTGTCACAACATTTTCTTCATGGATATGCTTCAGTCTATGACAGTTCTTGAGATCTAGCCTTTGAAATGAATTCCCATCAATCTCCTTTAAAAATGAAGGACATTTAAGTGACTTACCGGGAGATATTAACTTGCATTTTTATCGATGACAGTAGCTGGGGCTGTCTCTAAGAGCACTCAAAAACCATAATTAGCACAATATGCACTGGGACTAGACACTATAAACATGTAAACTAATGCTCTGGCCTTGCCAGTATTTTCCAAGTTTGCCTTCAGAAATTGTTGGTGCTCCATTACTGGAGGTTTTTAAGAAGGGATTGGACAAGCATTTGTCTGAAACAGTACAGGGTCTCCTCTTCAGCAGGGGCTTGGGCTAGAAGATCTCCAAGGTTCCTTCCAACTCAGTTATTCTGTTAATTCTGTTAAAAAGCTGGCTTTAACCTATAAAGCCGTATATGACCTGGCCCAAAGTATCCTTAGACTACAACCTTAAATCAGAATCAGCTCATCAGTTGAGAAAAATTGCTGATAGTTTCTATGTACAGTGAAAATTGGGATATGTATCTATGTGTGGCGAAGTGTTGGTATGTAAAGCTAGGAGGAAATACTTCTTGGTTGTGGAACCAACTGCCCTGAAACTGCTAGATTTTGAAGTTGGTCAAAATGAAGCTATTCCACGGCTTTTTTAAAAAAAGAATATTCAATTAACATGACATTGATGGAATTGCTATTGAGACAGTATCTTAATTTCAACTTAATTTAAATGTTTTTCATGGTTCTGCTGTTTTAGTTATATTGTATTGTGGCTATTTTATTTCTGAGAAACAATGAAAATATAAAGTTGTGGTGTCTAAAAGTCTAGTAAATAATTATGTTTGTTCTGCTTCCTGGTAAACCTACTCCCAATTCGACTTCACAATTAAGCACAACACAATTTTTGTGTTATGCTTGATTGTGCAGTAACTATTGATTTCTTACAGCATCTGACTGACTTTCTGCCGTATCTAAGGCACTGTTCCTTTTTAACTGATCTTTAACTTTAGCTCACTATTTCTTAAATTACTTTCTTAGAATGGAGATTAGATTAGAAGGAGCTTTCTTTCTTACGGGAGAAGGAAAAACTACAACTCCCCAGTCTGTACTCATGTTGGCAAGTCAATAGTATATTTCTTCCCACTCATCTTTACAGCCCAAGAAATTAAGGGGGGGGGTCCTTTTTGAAACATTTTCCATGATCACCTTCCTTCTGCAAGCTAAGCTGTCTCTTATGTCCTACCTGCAGTTCTTCTCCATTTCCAAGTCATTCTCACATAACATTACACAAAGTCTCCATTTTGTTCTGTTTTCTCATTTTATTTTTTCAGTATATATTTTTCTTCCTTTCCTTCCATAATATCTACAAATGTGATAAACTTATATATCTCATTCCTTCACTTTTATATGGAGATTCTCAGTCATCCAGGCCATGATTGTCCCAAAGGTGCTTTTTCAAAAGCAACTGGACTTTGTTTTTCCTTGAAGACGTTTCACTTCTCATCCAAGAACTGAAGAAGCTTCTTGGATGAGAAGCAAAATGTATTCAAGGAAAAACAGAGTCCAGTTGCTTTTGAAAAAGCACGTTTGGGACATTTCCTCACTTATTGAACCATTGACAGCACATTATACACATATACACATCTATGTCATCTACTGTATCTCCATTTCTATGTCCATTTCCATCTCTATCTCTAAGCCCTTCTTTGGCTTTCCCCAGGACTCCCTATGTATTTAGGAAAAGCTGAGAAACTGCCCCACCCATGATGGGAGGAGACAGTAAAAGCCAGCAGGGAAAGATAGCCAATAGGAAAAAGCAAGACTGAAAGGTTTTAGCCATCATTCTTTCCTTCTGTATTTCTTACATTTCAGATAGTAAGAGAGGTATGGAAGACTGCAAAAGAGCTCATGCACTTACCTTGCTATCTTACTTCTGTTTTTCAATACACCTCTGCTTAACAAATTTGAATTTCTATCCTTTTTATAGAACTACGTACATTTAAGTGTAAAGATAAATGCATCACTATTCCACTGTTGTTTGCATACCCTCTCTCTCTTTGAAATTAGTTAAGGATTTGCATCAAATAACTGCAATATATACAAACTGTAGTTCATTTAAATCCACAGAAAATGTTTCCGTAGGGTTTCTTGAGCCTCCTGAAATAATAGATTCAACAAATATCAAGTAGATAAGTAAATAAGTAGATTTAAGTAGATAAGAGGGAGGATTTTTCAAGGAACACAAACCCAATCCAATAAAGAACAAATGTGAAATAAACTTATTATTTAGCTAAGTTATCAGCTTTAAAATACTGACTCAGAACCAGTGCTATCTACCTATAGGTTATATTTTCATATATATTGAAAATGTGATTTTTTTTTAAAAAATGTACACATTATATAATTAAACAAAAGCTTTCAGCATGAAAGAAATGATTAGACAAAAGTTAGCCTCTAGGTACGGAAAGACTGTTGTTAAGAATGCTTACTGGGGTTAAACTGAAGACAGTAGGATTTTAAAATAAATGTTGTTAACATTGCCCAATTGTGTCCCAATGCACACTTCTTTGGGAATAGGTCCCAGTGAGCATCCTGGGTTTAAGCTACACATTATTAAGTTTGTTAGAGGCAGAAAAGTAAATCATAATCATCATCATAATTAATACAATGCCAGTGAGGCACTACCTTGATGTGGTTTTGGGGTTTAAGTGCTCTGAAGAGGATGAGAGCTCTGCTTAGAAGTTCAGCCATGCTGGATAGGTCTCATCAGAGGAGACACACAAAGAGTGTCTCTTCCATAAAAAATATGTAACTTAAAGAAACCCATACTGGATCAATCATTGCCCAGATCAACAAGGACCATGCTAGGTTTTGTAGTTTCTGAACATCTGGTGGCAAATGGGCTACAGGATTGAGGACTGTTGGCTGAGCCAGCAGGGTTAGTAGCTGCAGAATTACCTGAAGAAAAGTTGCTTACCCATCACAAATATAGAAAGAGTGAAAATAAGAATCTGTTATTGCAAATCAACTAATGACAAGAGGATATCTGAAAAGAACAGACCAGTTCAGAAGGATCAACATCCAGAATGAAAAATAACAGAATAGAGATTGGCAGATCAATGTTGATTTACAATATGGAATAAAATATTCATATCAGTAGAATTGGAAGAACTGTAAAGGTCTAACTAGAGCAAAGAAATTGAAGTCTTGTCAGAAGCAGGTCAAGATGCAGAGGAAAATCGGGGGGGGGGGGAGTACCTGCTTACCAACAACTTTCCAATTGCTAACAGATGTAGTAGTTGCAGTCCAACATCATTCTTCCACCTGAGCAGAAAGGAAACTGGCCAAACAGTAGAGGAACAAAAGATCAACTCTTAATTGAAAATACGAGTTTGGAACACTGCAAGAGAAGGAAGACCAACTTGAATGTAGCTTGGACTGATTACAAGAAGGCATTTGACACCCTGCTAAGTAAGGGAATCAAGTGTCTAGAAATAACAGGAGTGAGCAGAAACATCAGAAGCTTTGTGAAAAGATCAATGGAACAATTGTTAGTCAACAGTGGTATAGACTGTTGGTTGTTGGCCAACAGTGATATAGACTGAGAAAGGTTAATATCAAAAGAGAATTTTTCAAGGAGACTTACTATCACCACTACTGTTCGTTATTGCACTGATTCATCTGTTAACAATACTGAACAAGTCAGGCTAACATACATCAAAATCATCTGCCAGGTTATCCCACCTCCTTGGAGAATCTGAAGCTGTATGAAAAAGCACCATCTGAAATTTTTTTAAAAAAATCACTACTCCACACCATCCATATATACAGCCAAGACATTGCAATGGAGTTTGGCCTGAATAAATCTGCCACTATCACCATCAGGGAAAAATAGTGAAAACTGAAGGAATCAAGATGCCATATGGAAATAACATCAAGTGTCTGTATGAAGACAATTGCTACAAATACCTGGTCATCCTTCAAGCCAACTACATCAAGCCCAATGAAGACACTTGAAGTGGCATCTTCAATCTTGTATGACTGTCAGCTGTAATATTTTTATTTCACTTGCACATAATTTTGCAAATACCTTGACAACTCTTTGCAACTTCATTATTGTGAAATGCTCCTTGGGCTAGTTGCACAACAACAGTTGAACTTTCCAGCTTTTTCATAATCATTACACAGCCAGTAGCAAAATAACACTAGCATTACATCAAATATGCTATTTTTTCCTCCAACAACGCAAAGGCTGTATTCTTGTAAATGCTATTTCTCAGATATCTTTTTCAACATTTTTAAAATCATCTTTGTTAAAAAAAAAAGGATACTACAACTTAGAAATGTGTCACAGAGTAAATACGTCCCTGGCATAGGAGTAAACATTTCACTATTTTTGGTACACTGACTATAATTAAGGTATTAAAAAGGCTGGACAATCAGGATATTTTTGTTCAAGAAATAACATTAACAATGGAACGATTGGGCTTTTTTTTTTTCAAGAGAAAGGAGAAGGGGACGACACATTTCTGAAACTGGTGATGGACGAGCTTGCTGGGTCTAATTTTCCAACATTTCAGAATTAATAAATCAAATGTATAAATGTGATAGCTTGGAATAACTACTTCTGGATCCAATCTGAAACCCACCCAGCACATTAGGGTCATTCTGTTTTATACTCAAACCATTTCCAGGCAATTCTAGAAATATCAGCTTGACCAAGGCTATCAAGTTGATTTCAAAGCTCAGTAGAAACTTGAACACCAACCTCTAGTATGAATCATACACTTTATCCACCCTACCAAGATCTTTACTAAGTAATCAAATGTTACCCCGTGAAGAAATGTAAATAAATCAGTGACTTTTTCTATATTTTTGTTAGTATTAGTTAATATTGTTAGTTAACATGTATGCAAAACTTAAGAATAGTACGATCAAAATAATAAAAATCAGAAACAGTTTAAACTGCTATCAAGAGCATAATAATCCATTTTAAACTGGATTTTAATAATCCAATATTAATAATCAATTTTAAAATGTTATCTAAACCTAAATTTATCTAAATTTAATGGACTGGTAATAAAGCTATCTAATTTTGTATCTTGACTAGCAATGATGAACCCTGATGGTGCAGTGGTTAGAATGAATGCTAATTTTGCCCATTGCCAGTAGTTCGATCCTGACCAGCTCAAGGTTGACTCAGCTTTCTATCCTTCCTAGGTTGGTAAAATGAGAACCCAGATTGTTGGCGGGCAATATGCTGACATTTGCTTAGAGAGTGTTGCAAAGCACCATGGAGTGGTATACAAGTCTAAGTGCTATTGTATTGCTAATTTGAGAGCTTTTGGCTGAGAGGTTCTTATTTTCCAATGGGACAGTAACATTATAGATCCATTGCCCGTTATGGATCCAGCTTCATTTAGATTATATAAGGATTTGACCTGGCTTTGAACTGGAGGCACAACAATCAATACATTTTTTTTTTAATTTGGAAGGAGAGTATTTCTATTTGTGTAAACTACCACTAGTGAAGGTATTTTTAATTTTTTGTCCCCCCACCCCCCACAAATAAATGTTTGAAACACCATTTATGAAAAGGAGTCTTTTTTGTTGTATTGTCATGTTTCCCAACTAAGACAGTTCTATTGATTACAAAATGTTGTAATATAATAAAGTTGAAAATAGAAAGCTGCCTTTATGGATGGGTAAAAAAGCAGAAAGGGAGAACAGATGGCATTGAAACTATTGCGGAGCAAATAAACAAGACATAAGGCACAAAGTTGCGACAAATTCAAGAGCTGTCAAGCAAGCACCAACAGAATAAAAAGTATTATGTACTCTGGCAGTTAGAGACTCCACAGGCACCTTATAGTACCACTAGGCATATTACTGAGAAACACACTATGTCAGGATGTCATTGTTGTATAATGACTCCAATAGCATCTGTCATGGATGGTGCTTTCCAACAGTACTTTCCTATTGACAACCAGATTAATGGCAGTTGGTGCCCAATAGCTCAAGTTATATGCGTTGTGAGCTCACAATTCTTCAAGGTTTGCACATGCATTGCCAAACCTACTTATGGGATTAGAATGTCACATCTGTTGGTTTGACATTATATGCAATGAAATAGACAATTTTACAGTCAAGACACTATCTTTCAATCATGCCCTAGATACAGTAGTACCATACAATAGTGCTTTTATCTTTGTTTCAAACATTTGTTTAAAGAAGACAATGCCAGGGTGGAAACTCCTGCATTTATCTAACTTTAAAGCACTTTGACTGTGTGATTTGCTTTGTATTTTATACAGGGGTAGGATTCAACTTTCTTAACAACCGGTTCTGTGGGCATGGCCTAATTTGTGGGTGTGGCTCAGTGGTCATGTGACTGGGTGGGTGTGGCTTGCTGACTGGGTGTGGCCTGATGGTCATGTGACTGGCTGGGTGTAGCTAGGTGGTCATGTGACTGGGGCAGGCTAGGTGGCCATGTGACTGGCAAACCAAATATAAGTGGTCCTCGCTTAATGGCCAATTGCTTAGCAAGTGTTCTAATTTACGACTGACCTCCCCAGAGCTACTTGACCTGTTTTTGATGTTTTGACAGTGATGCACACGCACACCCACACTTATGACCAGTTACAACATCCCACACAGTCTTATGACTGAGGTTTTCTATGTTTTTTCCTATGTTGTTTTTCCAACAATTCCTTCTGGTTTCCAGTTAAAAATTCCCATTGGGGAAAATGGACTTGTTTAACAACCAGTGTTTGCTTAATGAACACAAGGTTCATTTAATGACCATGGTGTTTGCCTAACCCAGGGGTCTGCAACCTTAAACATGCAAAGAACCATTTTTCTATTTTCTTTTAAATGTATCTCTCTCTCTGTGTGTGTCTTTCTTTCTCCCTCTTTCTTTCTCATCTCTCTCTCTCTCTCTCTCTCTCTCTTTCTCTTTCTCTTTCTCTTTCTCTTTCTCTTTCTCTTTCTCATCTCTCTTTCTCCTTCTCCCTCTCCCTGTTTCTCATGTCTGTTTCTCTCTCTCATCTATAACTACTAATATTAGAGGCTGTTTTTAATAATCCTATTTCTTTGCAATTTTTTTCACACACATTTGTGCATATGTATCCAATAACTCTTTCTTCCTTTCTGCTACGTATTCAAAATAGGCAATGATTTGTGTGTGTGTGTGTGTGTGTGTGTAGCATGTGTATATGTGTGTTATGTATGCGTATGGTTATGGATATGTATTTCACTATTAATGTGTGCCAGTGTACTTAGAGTAAAAAAAATGACAATAAAAGTTGCACTTGATTTCAATGTAAACAGCCAATCTGCAGTATTACGAAATTTTGCTAGGCATCTGCTGCATGTTATTTTCTCTTCCTTGATAATCTAGTCTTAGCTGGGAAAAACAGTCTGGAGTCACTGGCCAGAGCAGCTCAGCACAGAGAAAAGTCATGTGTCTCCCCATATTCCTTTCTCCACAAGCAGCCTTGTCCTCTCCTCCTCATTTGTGAAGCACATTAAGTTTAAAGGTGCTGTGAGAGGTTGCTCACTGAGAGAGGAATATGGGGAGATGTGTGACTTTTCTCTGTGCCAAGAGGGCTGCTCTCTCTCTCTCTTGACTCCACTCTTGGCACGGAGAAAAGTCAGTGGGAGCTTCGTTGCTTCATTGGACTCATTGCCTTGTTCCTTTGCTTTGTGGTTCCATTGCCTTGTTCCTTTGCCTCGCTGGACTTCTAGCCTTGAAACTGTGGTGCTAACAGCATTTTGCTGGACTACTCGCAGACAGAGGCTGTTGAACGTGTGTGTAAGCGCTTTGCTCTGGGACTTGCCATAAACGTGGGAGCGTTTGGTGGAAAGTTGAGCAATAAAGGGGAGTTTGAACTATCAGCTGGCTATGTTGCCTCCATGCCTTGCCCCAGCTCATCACAATAAGTAAATGGACAGTGGAAGTGTGACACTTGTGTATAATGAAACAGAAAGATTTCTATTTAGTTGCATGTTAAGTTTTCTTAATACTTCATTATACTTCACCTACACCAGGAAGCATGATCTTGCTTATTATGATAGTAAAGGTCCTTTACTTTCAACTTTTTATGAGATTCTGGTTTTAAATTGATGATTCTTATTGGAAGCTCTCATCGGTACCCAGACCACTATAATAGGGGAAAAAAAACTTCTAAAAATTCAAAAGCTACAGAGGCGATGCAAATTCTAATAAGAATTTTTCAAGACTTATACAAAACTTCTTCCAGAGATCAATTTGCATTGTATTTCATACCTTATAACTTTTTTAATATATATATATATATAGCTTTATTTGCTTACTGGCTGACTTGGTAAATAACTACTTCTTATAATAATTTTGTTCCCATAATCAACTCTGCACATTCTTTCCTCCTATTGAAGCAAAATTAAAATTCCATGATAGGAATTAGTTGTATAAATTTCTGCAACAACTGCCAAAGTCTTTGTGGCTCCAAAGTAAGCTTATTAGAAAGTATGGAGGGTCAGGGAGCCAAGCTGCCTATTGCTTATTTCTGATTCTCTTTCAAACTTTCTAAGGCAGGGGTGTCAAATTTGCATCATCAGGACTTTCCCCTTTGCTAACAACTGGGTGGGAACATGGCCAGCACGTGACACATCAGGCCTACAGGCCGTGAGTTCGACACCCCTGTTCTGAAGTAAATCTGAAATATTTTAGTGTGAAAAAGAAAGAAATTTGAAGTTTGGCGAACAATCTTTCCTCAGTTGTGAAAGGAAAACCCAATTAACGTCCCTGCTATCCTATATAAGGGACACAAAATTGAAACCTAAATGACTTAACCCTTTGCTGCAGAACAATTTTAAATTTTTAGATCTATTGGTGTTGTTTCTTTGTAGGAAATTAGAGATGATCCTCAAAATACTAGTTTACAGTTTCCCAATAAATCCCTTGAGTGAAATTACTCCTGGAGGTAAGATATAAACTTTTTGTGTGTGCATGTGATCCTACTTAATGCCTTTCCCATATTATCAAAGACCTCGAAATCACAGCTATCTGGATTTTCTATCTGTTTCATCATTATCAAACAGATATGGAAAGATCACTTCCCACACATGGTGTGATAAAGGCATCCAATCTGAAAGACAAATGTATTTTTATACTGTATTGGGAATAAAGGCCAGTAATAACACAGATGCTGCTGCTGTTTTTCTGATTCTATGAAGTGAGGAAAATGTAAAACTATAATTATTCAGGCTTGTGCTTAGGACTATTACAAACTATATAATGTGGAGAATTTTCTTAAATTCTTTTTGGGGAATTGTATGTTCACTGCATTTTGGACAAGACATTAACTTCCTGAATATTTCAATGTTAACAGATGGTAGAATACCCAGTTTAGGGTTATAGCACCACTCTTTAGCAAAGGAGCCTATATAATATGTAGATGATTATTGGTGAAAAATAATACTATAATTGTCATTGGATTTTTTTCAGCCAAGATATACAGTAAGGAAAGTTGTTGCTACAACTAAATGGTCTAGGAACCCACCATTCATTTAGTGCTTTGCTATTTTCTTAAAAGAAATCACAAGATTATGCTAGTTAGTCTTATATCAGTTTCTTTTGCAGTTTATATTCTAATATTCACTAAAATTATATTATATAAAATTATCATTAAAAATAACGCACTAAGCAGAAAATTGTACTATTTCTTTCCAGTATCTTTCAACAGAAAAGCTTTAAAGATGACAATGTTTATGGAAGGCAATCACACCTCACCAAATGTTTAAACTTGAATTAAACTTTTTTTTTTTTAAAAAAAGTTTTCTTCCATACTGCTTTATTTCAGCAAATGGACTTCAGAAGTAAGACACTTCTTTGGCAGCCTTCAAGTTTTAATAAATCCTCTGATATTTAGTCCTTCAAAACTACAAGAAATTCATCCATTCTGGAACAGAGCAAAGGAATTAAGTGTTTGACACAACTCCTTCTCCCTCATATAATAACTACTGGCAACTGACTGGGGAAGGATAAGAGTTATTTGCTGCAGAAGGTTACCTGGCAAGTATCAATGCAACACTTCTATTTTCTCTGCTGCAAAGAGAAAACTGTCAAAAAGCCATTGTTTAATTACATTTACTGGCTGAATCTCATTAGTTGTTGTTTCCAGGATCTTACTCAGCACTGTTGGCAGCACTTCAGTACCTTCAAAACAAAAATTACGAGTTAGAGTAATAGAAACTTGGTTGAGCTTTGCTACTTAAGATGTTAGAAATCATCAGAGTGGCTGCATCTGGGTGATGTAAGAATGACAAAGTTTTACTTATATATCCTGCCACTATTTTCAGTGCTCGGGTTTGATGAGCTTTCAAATATACACCTACATTCTTCACCACATCCCAAAGAAGAAATTTGAAATATATGCACCATAAATTTATTTTGAAGCATAATGTCAGGATTTGCCAAAAATAGAACTTCTCAGAGCTGGACAGCACACAACTGTAATTCATGGGCTCTGCTAGCATTCTAACCAGAATTGCATTAAAAATGCACATGGGAAAGATGAGCACAAAAAAGAATAGGTATGGTAAATGTATAACAACTTCCCTTAGGAATGGCAAAAGATAGCATGAGTGAATACAAAAACTACATGGGTATTAGTTTATTAGGTATGCCTGGATGTTTTGATTGAAAATCTGCAAGAGGTACTGATGAACAAAATTAGGGGTGTGTGGTGAAGATAGAAGGCGTTCAGACCAGACTCCGGTCTTCAGAATGTGACTGAATAATATATGAGTATAAGAAAGATATAAGGCAATTGCCACTGCCTTGTTGTATGCAGTACAAAATGGTGATTTTTGCATTATCACTAAAGAGATGGTCTTCCTCTAGTAGGATAGGTCAAAACCAGGGGTGGGCTGCTGGGAGTTTGCAGGGGTTCAGGAGAGGCCCTAGCTAAGATTCTGTGCAGTTCAAAGAGCCCCCAAATCCCACTCCTGGCTGGCCCTCCCCACCCCTCCCCTCCCCAAGTCCCCATGTGGCTGGATGTAGGTAAGTGCAGGGTGCATGCAGAGGCTTGGGGAGGGTGAAAAACGGGCATCCTGGAAGTTCCAGAGAGCCTCTGGAGCCCAGGGAGGCCATTTTCACACTCCCAGGGGCCTTGAGGAAAGCCTCTGGAGCCCAGGGAGGGCAACCCCCCCTGTCATGGTGCAAGAGACCGACTAGGCCATGCCCACCATGTCCATCCCACCCAGCAACCAGGCAGAGAACACTGTGCTAACATTTTTGAAGCTCACCTCTGGTCAAAACCATTGAGGATAGGTTCTCCTGCAAGTAATGGCTATGGAGAATGTATAAGATGTCAGCTATGCTCTGAAGGTCGCTGCAAAAGGAAGGGAACAGCCACAGAAGGTGGACAGCACATTGGCCATGCTCTGACATAGGAAAAGGAGCTGAGAGATATTTCTTCCCAGCCAGAAAAAAAGGGGTTACATGGTAAATCACGTGGTTTGTTTGAGACTCATCCTTTTTATTACCTGTCACACTCCCGGAACCAATTACTGCGGAGTACTGAGGTATCATGTATATGTTCTATATCAGGGATGTCAAATTCATGGCCTGCAGGCCAGATGCATCATGCGTTGGCCACCACCATGCCCAGTTTAATAAAGGGGGAAAAGTTGCAATACATCATGTGCTGATGCTGTGACAATGCAAGTTTGACACCCCTGGAGTTCTAAATGCTCCAGAGAAATGTCAAAGAACAGGTTTCTATAGGTGATACGTCAGGCCTTCTGCAAGAACCATCAGCCTATTTTTTTGTTTTTGTTTTTTTAAATTTCTGAAGCATAACTCCACAATGGTCATTGACATAAAGCAGACAAACTATCAGATTTTCCTCCACTATTTGTCTTCTCATAAAAAATAATAACTATCAGATTTTCAGGGAGCAATAATCTCCTTGACAGGTTTCTTTCTTCACGAATCTCTTAGTAATATCAAGTTATAAATTAAAGATTTGGAAGTTAGAGAACAATAATAAATAAAGATCACTGAAAAAATAGTATTTTTGCCAGATCTCTCTTGGCATGAACATGTAATGGAAATTCTACACCAAAATATCTGCTAAGCTGCTTTCTACACACGTTCAAAATGTGATTTGGAGTTTCTCATTGCCATCTGCTGAGATATTTTACCCTTCCTCTCAATATGGCATTTTGCCAAACAAGGAAGCAGTTTTGTCTTATTGGGAAATTGGGAAACCAATTAATATTCTGATGCTAAGCCCAGCATTGGAATCTCCTGATAATTTAATAAAAATGTCCACACAGTGTCTATGTTTATAACTGCAAATGACCAAAACTTTAAGAACATGCGGAGGGAGGGAAGGAGAATGATGGAGGATAAAAGGAGTTAGGAATTATGCAAGCAGACTTCATTTTTTTTTTTTTTTGAAGCAATTGTCAAGCAGTGGCCCTGGAGAAGATAGCTCAGAAGACTGAGGTATAGAATAGTGAAACATCATCGTTTCAACATGAAATTGTACTTTATGCTTTTAATGTACTACCTAAAGAATATAAATTATGCAGCAGCACTAAAGTATAAGCATTTTAAATAATTGGAAAGGATAATTTGAAGATAGCACACATGTACTTTGCGGTCTAAAGTGTTTCCAACCCTTTCAAAGCATTGGATTTAATCTGTAAGGCTTTTGACAAGTTTGAATGAAGGTATAGGTAGTCCTTATTCAACGACTGCCTTGTTTAATGACTGTTTAATGAACTATGCAACCCATCCTTGGATTTATGACAGGGGTGTCAAATTCATATCATCACAGCATCGTCACGTGACGTATCACAACTTTTCCCCCTTTGCTAAACTGGGCATGGGTGTGGCGCATCCTGCCTGCGGGCCACAAGTTTGACAGACCTGATTTATGATCTTGCAGGTCTATAAAGCAAAGGAAAGCTGAAGTGAGATCATAAGCATAGCTGCAGTTAATTTTTCTTTTATTCCGGGATATAAATAAAGTTACCTGGTGGTTTTGCAAAGTTGTTGTTTTGAACATCTCTAATAGCTTAAGATAGCTAAATAGTTAATTTTGGGAAATGATTAAAAAGTGAAGTTGGTCAACTGAGTGTCCTTAAAAAGGCTCTGCTGTGATTGAAAAATTGATGGCTTCTTTTCATCTCCTGGTACTCAACCTTCAGAAAATCATTCCACTGTGGTCTTCTTTTGAGAAACAGCCATCCGGAGCACAAGTGGGCAATCTCCCCTCCTCTCCTTTTCCAGAGAGGGTCCTTTGGCTATGGCTGCAATAGCATCTCTGCTCATTTGGAGACATCTTAGCTTGTTATTCCTCACCCAGAAATCTACCAGTGGAATACTATTTTATGGGACTTTCCCCAGTTGCCAACGTCCACCTTGCTGTTGTAGTAGCAACTTGACTGATAGATAAATCGCAGAATTTTGATCACCCTATGATTATGTATATCTTTCACACATTTTATGCATTCTTTGAAAATGCATGTATATGTTTTTCCTCTCCTGAAGGGCTTATTTGCTACAAACTAATTATTCTAGCTACTTAAAATGGATCCCTGGTAAGTGCCCTCCCATAAATTTGACTTTCCTTCTGTCAAAATTAACTGAGAAGATCCCATGTGAATGGCCATGTGATTGTGTACCACTAAATTCTCAGCTTTTGATTCCCAGGCTTGATCTCTCTGATACCTGGCTCAGTTTAATTCTGATTTAATTATTTCCTCTGATGGCTCTTGTCACAGAGATCAAGCTGGGAAATTGTGTGCTGGTATTCAATGTGTTCTATAGATGCTGCACTGGAATCTTTCTCTTTCCTTCAAATATGTGCTGCTCATGCTAAAGAACTTGTTGCCCTTGCTTCTACTTGCAAATTGGGAGTGGACCAAATTGCAATATTGACATGAAGTATGCCCATTGGCTGAGTAACTATTTTGGTGTTCTTTTAAAGGAGTAATAGTTCCTAACCTCCCCAGGTACTTCAATTTCCTACATATCTTGCTTCGCTTTGAGATATTGAAACTAGCATGCTGATGCAGCAGCCTGTACAATTGCCCTTAGAGGCCTACTAGTTGCAGTAATACCCAATAGTTCAAAGACATGCCTAAATCCCTACCTTCACATTTTTTTACAGAAATAAGCCTGAATAATAGTTTGAAAAATGCAGCTATAGATTGAGGGTGTACAGTGGATTCTGAAGGAATTTGGCATCGTTCAGCAGATGTTTTGCAGCAGCTCAACAACTTGCAAAGCTTGCAAAACTTGCGCCACATATGTGAACAACCTATTTTGTGTGTCTGGTACACTCCTTTTATGCATTTTTAGCAATTATGATTAAACCGTTCCATGTGCCAATTACATTGCGGACTTATGAACACAATTGAGCCTAAAATTTCTGTTGTTAAACAGAGACATTGGTGAAATGAGTTTTGCTCCATTGTATGACCTTTCCTGCCAGGAAAGTTGTTACATGAATCACTGCAGTTGTTAAGTTGGTAACATGGTTGTTAATCTGGAGTGAATCTGGATTCCCCATTGACTTTCTTGTCAAAAGGTCACAAAAGGTGATCACCTGACCCCAAGACACTGCAACCACCATAAATATGAGCCAGTTGCCAAGCAACCAAATTTTAATCACATGACCATGGGGAAGCTGCAATAGTTGTAAGTGTGTAGAACAATCATAAATCTTTTTTTCCAGTACTGCTGTAACTTTGAACAGTTACTAAATGAATTATTGTTGACTTGAGGGCTACATGTACACTGTGTGACTCCTGGGGAGCCCATCCTTCCCTCAGCCTGGCTTTTGATATAAGGACCTTTTCAAGGGTCACAGATGGACTTCACAGAGCTTTCTAAGAAAAGCATGTTCCTTGTGCTATTTGTGGTTTGTACTTTTTCAGGGCGCATCCATGTGATTGCACTGATGCTGTCACTATGGTTAAAATCAGAGGTGGTATTCAGCAGGTTTTGACCAATTCTGGAGAACCAATAGCGTAAATTTTGAATAGTTCCGAGAACCGTTAGCAGAAATTTTGAGTAGTTCAAAATACCACCTCTGACTGGCCCCGCCCCCATCTATTCCCTGCCTCTCGAGTCCCAGCTGATCAACTAGGTCTTCTTCTGTTGCCCGCACAGGAGAACGGAGCTGGAAATCAGGTTAGTGGGGTGGGGAGGGAATGGAGATTTTACAATATCCTTCCCCTGGAATGGGGAAGGAATGGAGACTTTACAGTATCCTTCTCGTGCCACACCCACCAAGCCATGCCCACCAAGCCACACCCACAGAACCGGTAGTAAAAAAAAATTAATCCCACCACTAGTTAAAATGTTGACTGATTGTGTTCCTAGATGGCATTTTGCTGTCGCATTGGAATTTGAAGCAGATACTCCTTTTGCTAGCAAGTTAATGAAAATCAACTACAAAGCCCTGGGTATCAAGTTACACTTTCATACTCCTTAGTACCTCAGAGTATGTAGAACAATACAACTAAGGCATGGAAAGTCAGTTGGATAAAGACACTACTAAAAATTGCCTCTTCTATCCAGAAATGCCCTCCACACATTCTTATGGGGATCAGAACACCTCCTGACAGGAAGCAGGAGGTGGTTCTGCTTGAAACTGTATTTGGCTGGCTGATGTTGGGACTCACTGATTATAATTGCTTGATGCCTCTAGATGGAAACTTTGGAACAATCTCTCATTAAAAATTTCCAGCTTGGTTTCCCAAGGTGAGAGCTTCATTCCAGCCTTCTGTTACAGCAGCGTGCCATTCTTGAAAGCCAGGAGACTATGTTCTGATCCAGAAATAGGGAAGCACAGCCAGGCACCATGCTGAATCAGATCCTTTTAAATGCTCCTGACAAGTCACACTGTATGTAAAGTGCAAGGGTTCAACGACTTGGATACAAGCAACCCACTGGGTTAGCTTTACTAGGTAGACCAGCTTAGGGGATCAACTTCCAAGGAAAGCTACAATAATTTTTATTGAGATTGGAAATCTTAACAGAATCTTGCAGGTGTAATTGTGCCTCTACCTCCTTCTTATAGTTCACTGAATACGGAGATAATATCTGTGGAGAGTTTCATTTGGGGGAGGACCTGCTGATAATGATATTTTGTAAAATTGTGAATCTATTGCACGATATATTACCATTATTCTACGTGAAACCAGCAACTGAACCATTACAGGGATGAAACAGAAGATGCAAACCAATATTTTGTGCTGGAAATTTCTCCCCTTCTTGTCTGTACTCATTCACTAGGTGAGCAAAATTATTTCCTATGAATAAACCTTAAAACCTGACTGCTCACAGGGTAGGTACAGGGAACTTGGAAAACTTGCTTTTATCTTTATTTTTTAATTTTTATTTTATTTCCAAAGTTATAAATATATATTTTAAAAAATAGAGAAACAACAACAAAGCAAAAACTAAACAAGATGAAAAAAAAATGTAAATAAAAAGCTAAGCAAACCTACACATATTTTGTCCCCCTCCCCCTCATTGAATACTGATTCATATATTTCAACAATAATATCCCAGCCCTTGCAAAGTAGGTCTACAACATATAAACTTCTACAGTTCCTTGGAAAACTTTAGGAATTCCTAAATGTTATACAGGGAATTTCCCTCTTTAATTCCACTTAAGGAACAAAATTTGCATGGATTGCAAAGGAGCCCCCCGCTACTCACCAACACTGCTGCCCCTCAACCTTCCCTTAGCTTTTGCTCTGACCTGCCCTTGCTAAATATTCCCCAAATTAGCAGGCAATTAGCTCCTAGTTACCAAATAGAATACAGTAATAGCGCCTTTTCTGCTTTCCCTAACCTCAAATCACAGTGCTATGTCCTGAAACTGTTCACACGTTGGAAATATGTGAAATGCTAGGAAATATGTGAAACGCTGACCAGAGAACCACATAGATCATTTGACATTGAGCGTAAAGACCCTTGATCTCTTCTATATTCATAAAAATAAAGTTCTATAAAGCACGGGTATCAAACTCCATCGTGTCACGTGACGTATCGCGACCTATCACAACATTTTTTTGCCTTTGCGGAGTCAGGGTGGGTGTGGCCTGTGCGTGATGCATCCAGCCCATGGGTTGCCAGTTTGAAACCCCTGCTATAAAGCCTTGACCCCCCTGGAGGGAAAGAAACTTCCAGGGAACTTCTGTACAGTTCTTTTTTTTTTTTTTTTTTTTAAAAAAAAAACAGAATATGAAGGAAAACCCTTGACTAAGTCTCTGTTTTAAAAACTTTATAAAGTTTTTGAGCTTCATAAATTTAATTAATTAGTTTATTTATTAAATTTGTATGGCTCCCATTTCACTGTTACAGTGACTTTGGATGGCTTACAAAATGATAAAAATGTGAATAAGATCATACAAGTTAAAATTAAAAAGATTAAATAAGAAGCTAAAAGCCAGGAGGACAGGCAATATGAAGGTGGGGATCTCTCTACCACATCAACCGCCCCTATCAGGGCCTGGGCGAGATGGCACAGCCAGATTATCAGGCTCTTCCAGAAGACCAGGAGGGTGGGGGGCATCTCACCTTCAGTGGGAGAATATTCTAAAAGGCAGGGACCCCACCAGCCAAAATTCTTTGGTAGATGCAGTCTGGAGTAGGCCTCTCCTACTGGAGCAAGCAAGAAGGGCCAATCTCATTGGAGTGGGACAGCTCCTTAGACACTCATTTCTATTAATTGGAACTTGTAAATTTTTAATGCCGTTCTTGATTCTGTAGAAAATCCAGAGGGAGAAGTTTCTTCTTTGTTTAAGGTGGCCTCATGAAATTGTATAGCTCTGGATTTACTGATAGCAGCCCAGTGGGAAACAGGGAGAGGACAAGAACTGTGTTGTTTCTGCACAGACAAAAAGCGGAAATATACAGCAAACCATCTAAATCCATCTAAATCCTCAGAAGTGCTATTATATCTTTCAGGGAAGCTGCCCATACCACCACAAAGCGGTTGAGAAATTCTCCTGGCTTACTTTGTTTTTCCCAAACTTAGGAACATAGGAAAATGCTATTTTAAAAACATTTTAACTGTTGCTTCCTTTCTAAGTCTCATAGACTTTCAAGGAAACTTGAAAGAACAGGTTAGGGATAGACCATTCTGGAAATCTATCTATGTGGGCCACTAGGAGTTGAACATAAATTGATAGCATATAATTCCCCACCAAGGATCAGGTCTTTATTATGAGAAGCCTACATTAATCACACCCTGAACAAAAAGAAACAAGGTAAGGAAAAAAGTTTTGTATAATCAAATGAAGCAACAAAAATAGAATTAGAGCAATAACCAGAGCCACCTAGGCACGACAATGGTTAAACTAATAAATTTCCTTCATTGCAGAGTTATAACTCTTGGCATGAAGTAGAGGAGTGGGCACGAAGTAGAAAACAGAGCCTCAAGTTAGGCAAGTAAATTACCCCAAATATACTTTCCCTAGAAAAACAGAAGTGTCAGCTCAGCTATAAAATGCTTAGATACCAAGGAATGTTAATTTAAACTCTAAAGAGAGAATAAAAACACTGGGACATAGATAAACCTTAAAAGAAAGTAAAATCTTAACAGAGACTTTCTTTGACCATTTTAATTAAGGAATTTTGCCTCTGTTGCCTCATCGTTCTTATCTTATGAATACATAAAATATCTGCCATAACCCAATCAGTGAACAGCTGTACTGATTAAATGTAAATTGTAATTTGCATTAGTCTATGAAGGAGGATGTCTTGTAAACCCTCCTCTTGTAGGCTGGTGTTTTTTTGCCTCTAGAATGACAATGAACCAACGTGTGCATTGTTCATTTAGAACCAGAAGTCTACACACAAATCCATTGAAACAATTAGTTTATTGGGGTACCTCAGGCAAAAGAACAAGTCTAAAAGGGATGGGGATGCAAAATACCTCTTTATAGATTTATGCAAATTACAATTGAATCAGCATAGCATTTAACTGATTAGATTATAACAGGTGCATGTTAATGAGGTCAGAATGGTAAGATGATGGGTTGAATACAATAGACCTTCTTGAGTTGAGGAAGGAAAGAATCCAAGAATATGATTTTTTTTATTGTGTTATGTTCCTCTAAGAAGAATAGGGAGTTACAATGGCACTGGAAAAACTGACTTATGACCATTTTTCACACTTACGACTGTTACAACAGCTCCATGGTCAAATGGTCAAAATTTGGATGCTTGGCCATTGGTTCATTGGCCACTGGTTTATATGGTTGCAGCATCATGAGATCATCTTTTGTGACCTCCTGGCAAGCAAAGTCAATGGGAAAGCCAGATTCATTTAACAGCTGTGTTTCTAACTGAACAATTGCAGCAATTCACTTAACAAATATGGCAAGAAAGGTCGTAAAATGGGGCCAAACTCTCTTAACAACTGTCTTACCTAGCAATGGAAATTTTGGGCTCAATTGTAGTTATACGTTGAGGACTACCGTCAATAAGGCCAGAAAGCATCAGTTTCGCCTAGTGGCTCAGGCACCAACTATAAACTGGGAGACTGGGAGTTCTAGTCCTGCCTTAGATATTGAAGCCAATTTGGTGACCTTGGACCAGTCTCTTTTTTCCCAGCCCTAGAAAAAGGCAAGGGCACTCCCCCTTCTAAAAACATTGCCAATAAATCTGCAGGGACTAGTCAGGCAGTCACCTGGAATCAAAGCTGACATTAACATACAAATACATACATAATTACCATAGAAAAAGAAACAACCTAAGTTGGTAAATTTCATCCTAGCACCAACCCAAAAGAGAAGAAGAGTCAGGTAATCTTGAGACTGGGGAGCTGAGGTGACCATCTTTTAGCAGAAACAGCAGATATAGCAAGATAAAGGAGCAATTTCTCAAGACATCTATTTTCCCATTTTTCCTTTTTCCAGGTTATGAAACCCACTTGCTTTCTCTGTTCAAAAGGAGGGTGTACATCTTGTGAAAAAATAGATAACTATATCTCTCTGTATAACTACTCCCCTTTCTCCAGCAAAAAGCTCCATGATATTTCAAGTGTGTCTCCAAATCATGATTGGGTCAATGTAAAAACAATGCTACAGGCAAGACAATATTCCTAATGGTATGAAAATCAGTAGAAACAAATCAGAACAAATAATTTTGGTTCATAAACCCTGAGTAGCGGTCCACCTATATTAATTTTAATGATGAAATGGGAGGATAAAGCTTTTGATTTTGTCAGTCTTCTGCACTAAATGTGCAGTAATGTTTTCTTTGCTGTTCAGTAATACAAGATAAATAAATTACTGTGAGATGCTATCTTTATACCAAAAGCTCATTTGGCCATTTGAATGACTAGTGTATTTCAGTAAAGTACACACTTATATTACATTTAACAGTATGCAAATAACACATGAACAATTTGGTGTACAACTGGTTATATGCTTAACCCATATAAGTCACTATGGAAAAAAGTTTTATTCTTTTTCAAAGCTTATTGTGAGGTGAAACCTTTGGATAAAAATGTACGGAATTAAGGAGGAAATATAGCAAGAGGGTATTTTTTTTATTTTTAGCAGAGCTAACAAATAAGGTCAAATAAGTTTGACTTAACCAGGATGTGATAAATTAGGACTTAACTTGGACATTTCCCAGGGAATAACATTAAGCCAAATGAGATTTTACTGATTAGGACTGATGGCTAATTGGGATGATAATTCCTTTATAAAATAAACCACATATCAATTCTACATCAGAATCCAAACAGTCTTTGAATCCAGCCTATAATTTGTTTAATCCTACATGGTAGTGATTCTAAAACATGGCTCTGTATAAATAAAATTACACAAATGACAGTCCAGAGACAATTAATGAATTTAAGGAATAACTTTATTGACAGCTTGGAAACTTCTCCCAGCAATAGCTTGCTTGATTGTTTAATTGTTTTCAGTGTTTGGGATAAGTATCTTTCAAACTTATTATTTCTCCCTTAAAATGGGTATCATTTCTCCCACAAAAAGAGGAAAAGCCAGCCAATAATAATATTGTCTAGTTTTGGTGAAGTTAAAAGGATGTTTTTCCTTTGATGAGAAAAATCATGTATTACTTACTGGTTTTACCTTCTGGCTTTATCTGATATTTGATGCCATGTTTTTGATCTTGTGTACTTAAAACATTCATACTTGACTTTTAACATGGTCTGCTATCTGCATATGCCTTAGACCAGGGGTGTCAAACTTGTGGCCCACAGGCCGGATGCATCACCCGCTGGTCACGCCCACCCCTGGTTTAGCGAAGGGGGAAAAAGTTGCAATACGACTTGTGATGCCGTGAGTTTGACACCTGTGCCTGTACAGAAAGATAGTATATTTGGCTTTTGTTTTAATTCTGAGTAGTTTAATGCTCATCATGAATAAAACACACAAAAAGACAGCATTTTCACAGAGTAGGCCTTTCACAATGTGCTTATAGGATCAGAAAACTTCTGATTTTCTCCCTTTGACATTCAAGAAAAGATGCTAATGTTTAGTTTGATTTAATCTACTGTTTGGTTTTATGAAAACTTCCATGTCAGACAATATTCAGTTAATTGCTTGCATAGCTATGAATATATTTAAAGTAGATCTGGATCTGCCTGTGGGCCTGGGGAATGCAGAGCAGGATAGAGCCTATTAAATGGTTCGTAGGATGTGTTGTTGCGGGGGTGGGGGATTATTTTATTATATTATTTTATTAATTTATTATATGATTCTCTCTTTTATTCATTTTATTGTTTTACATTCTTGTGCCTTGAGTCGCCATGTGCGAATAGGCAGCAATATAAATCTCATAATAAACAAACAAACAAGCAAATAAATTGCCTTTGGCTATCCAAAAGTGTCAAATCCCTGTTTGATTTTCCTCTCTTTGTTGATGGACAATGCCAGTCACAATCTACATATTATACACCCTTTTTAAGTGTAACTCACAATAGAAGCGGATACTTGTTACAAATTTTGGGAGTTGTATAGTGGGATCCTTGGTACTCTTTGAGCTTGAAGGTTTTCTTGCAGACTTTTCATTACCAAACTAGGTACAATCATCAGTGTAGGTTTGTATAATGGATCTTGTGGTAATACCTTAAATTTCTTAGCTAACTACTATTATTTATGTAATTGATATAACTTGAAGCATTCCCCACCTTGGTCTTAAATATACAAACGCCTTCCCTATCAATTTGGCTGATAATATCTTGCTCTTGTGTTCTTATTTTCTGGACTCTATTTTATTCACAAACAGTAAATGAAAACAGGCAGGTTACAAAATATTCTGGTAAAACCTTGAAAAATTTGGCATAATTTGTTAGTTTCTATTTTCTTCTAACCATCAAGGTTGAATTACTAAGGAAAAGAATCTGTTTTTCCATGAATGTCAGTGAAGAAGTTAATTAACAATTAAATTATGGCACTTCATTCTGTTTTTTTTTTAAAAAATGGCACAAAAGTTTGCATTTAAATAACTATTTAAATCTGTATTTTGTACCTAGCCTCAAAATATATATCACTGGAATACATTTCCCCTCCAAAGATGAATTCATATATGCATTTAATTTCCAAACAGACATTTCTTTAAAAATGCATTTACTGTAGGCATGTGTCTTTTTTTTTATTTTTAGCAGCGAACTGCATTATGACATTTAGAAAAGCATGGATTCTGATAAATGGCTTCTTCTAACCCATATATCAGCCTGTGAGGTTCAAATCAGGTCACATGGTGCCTATCACATTCTGCCTACATGGTCTAGCATCCATTCCTACTGGCTGATTTATAAGGAAACCAAATAAATGAAACAAAATGCGAAGGATTCTGGATCCTGATTCATTTGGTAGTGAAAAATTGTTCCATTTCTAATCATAGCGAACAGGGAAAGAATTGTAATCACTCTTACAGGCAAGAACACCTTTTTTCATTGCAAAAAAGAAAGAAAGAAAGAAAAAGACTTCCCTCTTGCCCTCTCTAAAGGAGAATGGAGATACTTCAAGCTGTTAAGCTCTGCTTTCTCCCTTCCCCACCCTCCCTGGGATCAATATTTCTACTGAAAAAGTTCTCTCTTTGCAGGTTCTCTCATCTGTCCAAGTCCCAAGCATCTCCATAACAAGTGACTTACATCCCTCCTTCCTCTGCGTATTTTCAAATAGAGACCAGGGAAAAGGACAGAAGCACCAATAGTGACGCACAAAGAAGCAAGTCCTTGCTATGGCATTTCTTTACTTTCACAAGGAAAAGAATATTTTATTTTATTTACTTAGTCATTTTCCACATTTATTACTTTTACAACTAACTCGAGGTGGTGAACATATCCAACACCTTCCTCCTCCTGTTTTCCCCACAACAACAATCCTATGAGGAGAGTTGTGCTGAGATATGGCCCAAGGTCACCCAACTGACTTTCATGACTAAGGCAGGCCTAGAATTCACAGTCTCCTGGTGATTGGGCCAAAGTCACCAAGCCAGCTTTCATGGCTAAGGTTGGGACTAGAACTCAGGATCTCCTGGTTTTTAGCCTGGTGTGCCTTAATCACTAGACCAATCTAGCAATTTGGGGGCGGGGGGGGAGAATAATTTGGCATTGAACAAAAGCCAAGGCAAGGCAATTCAATTGGAAATCAATGAAATGGGTTCAAAAATTTTCTTTCCCCTTTCTAGCTTTTCTTTACTTGTCTTTTTTTCCTCTTTTTCCAAAATCATAATTCTGAAGAGAGTCCCCAAAGATTTAATCATAATAAGTAATTCTAGTATCTTTGAATTAAGAGTAAAGAAATAGAAAAGATGGTTCCTAGTCAAGCCTAATAGTAGCTTTGATGAACGATGTTAGGCTTCAGGAAGAAAAAGAATGGATAGGGGAAAACACAGGACAGTTTTGATCAGTTCTTTCATCTTTTGGACTATATTCTTTCCAACCATCTCTTTATTTCTATGAACCTTATGTAATAGCTTTCCCTGAACGTGTTTTTTAGTGTTGGAAAAATTATCCTTCTGGTTTCAGTTCCAAGTGGGGGAAAAGACACTGGAAACATGGAGACTGTTTGGAAAGATGGTTTAATGGTGGACAGGACCACATGGCTTGGAGCTCCAAAGTGAAAAGGATGATCACATGCTTCAAGGTGAAGGAAAAGAGAAGGAAGGGCCAAGATGCTGAGAGACCCTTATATACCCTCTGTTGAGCCCCACCTTAGTGTTTCCTGTTCCTGTGCAAAAACTGTATCCCATTGGCTGTCAGACTCCCAGGGGCAGGGGTCTTAGCTAACTTTGTAGGCTTTGTCTGGACCACATGGCTTCACCTGAGTTCCAGCCTTGGTTGAGCCTTGCTGGATGATGATGTAATGAAAGGGCTTTAGGGAATTCCTATAGCTCTACCTGGAGATCTTTGTTATGTAAAATATTTTGGCCCAGGCCTTAATGGCCCACCCATTAACAAAGGTGGGGGTGAGCTTCTGCTTCTGAGGTGAGTGTCTGCTTCTGAGTTTCTACTCTTTTTAGGGGAAATATTCTGCCTTTTAAATATTTTCTAGGACAGTGGTCCCCAACCTTTTTGTACCAGGGACCGGTTTCAAGCAGAAACATTTTTCAAGGACCGGGGGGAGAGAATCCGAGTTTGGTAGTTGCTTGCAGGCGTTTCATTACCTGACTAGGTAACATCTGATGTTGTTACCTAGTCGGGTAATAAAACGTCTGCCAGCAAACCACCAAGTTCAGGGAGCGCCTCGGCCCTGCCTCCTCAGCCCCATCCCTCAGGTGTCTCCCTGTCTCCCTCCCTCAGGTGTCTGCCTCGTTACTCTCAGTCACTCTATCGCTCCTACAGCAGCCCAGGAAGAAACTGCTTCAAAGAAGCCGGGGTGGGGGGTGGGTGGCTTTTCCTGTCGCCACAGCTTCCCAGCGCCCGTTTCACCCCCACCCGCCCGCCCGCCCACTCGCGGTTCAATCCACAGTGCTCCGTTCTACCTGCCTGCCTGCCTGCCTTCTTCGTTTCGAGCAGCTCGCTGATAAAGAGGCGAATAGTTATTATTCTCAGCCAAGCTGCTCCCAAACAACCAGACAGGCAGGCAGGCAGAACCCGGTGGTTGGGGACCCCTGTTCTAGGATATTTAATTTTTCTAGGAGAGAAGTGGGTGCTAACTTCCTGCATTAGGTAATCAGTGTCTCATTTGCATTTTTCCCTCCTCTTCCACCTTTTTCACTTAATTGTTCCATTGAACAAAATCTTTCCTATTTACAGAACTCAAGACAATTCCATGGTACTTCGTAACTGCAGTCACTCAGTACTTTTTGTTTCAAACAACTTCTGAAAGTTCTTTCCTTAAGTTGACTTTTCACTTGGGAAATTAACCATTTTCCTAACATTTTCTTTTTCATATAAAAATTGAATTTGAGCTCTTTTGGTATTCTGTAGAACATGTGTAATTTATCCAATTTTTGAAAAGGCTATAAATAAAAGATGATGCAATATGTTTCCCTTTGGCATAGGTTTCTTAGGTTTTCATAGGTTTTTACAACAATAACATTTTTTTGTTTTTTTAAAAAATGAAATTTTCATATCCCATTTAATACTTGATATGCGGAAGATATGTTTGGACTGTTAATGCCAAGGGCTATCACTGGATGGGCCCATAGCTATGGATCTCCCCTGGCCCTCATGGACTAGGTTAATCAAAGCTACTCTGCTGTTTTAATAATTAAAATAAGATGCAGAGTAGGTTGCCACTCAGTCATATCAGTGAAATATGCAGCAGATAAAGACAGTATAAGTTAATACACATTTGGGGGACCTATACCACAAGGTCAACCAAAGCTTAATTTAATTGCATGCACATTCATGCTATCCTATGTAAAATAACTGACCAGTTTGCAAGTCAACACACTGTTGCCCTTCTCCCTTCAACTAGCAAATACATGCAGCACATTCATAGCTTTATAATTCAAACAAGGTGATTTATTTAATTTTTGGTTTAGAGTGTTACATGACATTAGTGTGGTTTATGTTTATAGTTTAGTTGTGCACTATTCATTGTCCTGTTTAAATAATTCATGGCATACTGAACCACACATAATTAGGGATTCCAGATGCATGTCATGCCAAGCACAGTTTTATTCTTACAGTGTTTTTCAAGATTACAGAGGTGAGTGAATCCAGCCCAGTTGATCAGCCATCAATTTGATGTATTGTGTAAATCCAGAAAATAGGCTAATTCTGTCAACTTAACATGTGGAAACACAGCCCTATTTCTGATATTTTAGGCATGACATTGAGCTCTTTCAAGGAAAAAAAAGGACAAAATTGTGCTAGCAATAGCCACCAGCATCAATAAAGCTACTATGCTGAAATGAAAACAGCAAGGTTTCTAATCAGGAAAGAAATAAGCTTCTTGGGATAAGCAATTAGCTCTGTAAAACCCAGGCTGTCTTTAAACAAACTGATACAATCCTCAGAGATTCAAGAACAGATGGAACCCATTAAGTCTAAGTTCTTCTGCAGGTAGGAAACAACATTAGAGGCATCCAGTTTTAAAATCTGCACTCCAAAAAGCTGCAGCAAAATGTGAGAGCAGAAAACAAAATTCTGAGGCTCATATTATCACTGCTCTTAACTACACTGCTCTTAGCCTGCCTTCGGTGATTTTCAGGCTATCATTTCATTGCATATTGTTCTCCTAAACCAGGGGTGTCAAACTCAATTTCATTGAGGGCTACAGTCAGGGTTGTGTTTCACCTCGGGGGACTGGGGTGGGCATGGCCAGGGTAGGCATGGCCAGCTTGATGTCACTTGTGTCGGGGTGCCTGTGGTAGCCTGAGTGCTCTGCTGGAGAAAATGGGCTCCCAAGCTCTGTTTTCAGCTGCGACAACCTCCTGCAGCTGTCTGCCAGTGAAAACAGAGCTTGGGAAGGCCGCTTGCAGCCTTCCTGAGCTCTGATTTCAACTGCAATGGCCTCCTGCAACCCTCTGCCAGCAAAAACGAAGGTTGGAAGGGGCAGCCCTCCCAAGCTCTGTTTTCTCTGGGAGAGGCACCATGGGCTGGTTCTACACTGTTTCTGGGGTGGCCTCATGGGCCAGATCTAAATACCCCATGGGCCAGATCTGGTCACTGGGCCTTGAGTTTGACACCCCTATCCTAAACCTTTGAAATAAACACCTTCCTCAAAAGCCAAACACTGAAGTATCGAGTCTGGAAGCAGTGCCATCCAAGATGCCTTCTGTAGTCAAGCTGTTAAATGTGAATGATTTCATTGAGATGTTTGTGAAATGGGAGTTGCAAAAGCCAATATGTGGCCGATCTCAGATTTAGACCCGCAGATGTGTAACACACAGTTGTTTCTGTCTCTTCCAAGCCAGAAGACATGTGTAGGCTGTCTGGATATAAAGATCTCTTGAGATTCATCTTCTTCTGCCTTTTCACTTAGAAGCCTCCAGGCAGAATTTATCATCTATGATTCATCAGCGTAATGAAAGGAAACTCGGACTGTGACCTATTCAATACTGGTCTGCCAGAAGTCCCAGAAATAAACCTTCAGAGAATGAGCTGAAGATTCATAGAAATCTGGACTACCATTAATATAAGAAATCTGAATAGGTCACACATGTATATACATAATCCCAAATCCTACAATATTTGAAGTGATATCTGGCCAACAAGCCCTCTAAAGAGAAGTATAAACAAACATTCAAACAGAAATGATATAAATTCCCTCAAAAATTTCATTAGTGCTTTTTTTGTTGTTGTTATCTTGATGAGGCTCATTTCTGATTTCAGCAGTAACATACCCCAGAAAGAGCTTCCTTATTTTTAACTATCAGCCAACTTGTCAATAAAACCCTTGTTTTAGCATACATTGGTGGCATTCCCATAAAATTTAGGTGAGTGTAATGCAAAACAAGTGGATCCTACAAATTCTGCAGGACAAAGCTGAGAGAAACAATAATTCCTCTTCAGGTTGAAAGCTTTCAACATATAAATACTTTGTATGGACAATTACAGAACACATTTGAAACATGTGCTACCTTTTAACAATCTCATATGAATCATGTGTAGTGCTGTACATAACTTGTCTTCATGCATAAATGTGTAGGAAGTCTTGATTACATTGCAGGTGAATGTCCCATCTATTTGTCAGATTTTTTTTAATTGAATATTTTTTATCCCTCCTTTATTATTTCTGCAAATAACACAAGTTGGTGAACCTACTTAAGAACCCTTCTTCCTCCTATTTTTTTCCACCACAACAACCTTGTGAGGGGAGATGAACTGAGACAGAGTGACTGGCCCAAGGTCACTCAGCTGGCTTTCATGGCTAAGGACTAGAACTCACAAACTTAACCACTAGAGCAAGTTGGCTCTCTGATTATATGACATTTTTTGAGTCTTGGTGACCACATAGACAAATTTTACAAGACGATGTATCCCTAACTTGATCGAACATGGGTAAGAGCTGCTACTAAGGCCTACCTTGTGGCTATTCATGAGGCAAAGTGTAAATACTTCTCCACACTAATTGTGTCTGCAGATAATCGCCCAGTGACCCTCTTTAAGGTGGGCCATCTCCTCTTAGGGAAGGAGGAGATTGAGGTCCACCTGAAGGGGCGCGCTGAGGAATTTGCGGATTTTCTGGAAGTCAAAATTGCTTGACTTCATTCCCAGTTAGATGCCGGCATGGTTGCTAATCCAGTGGAAGCTTCTGAGGCAGGTTCTTGCCCTGTTATCTGGGAACAGTTTGACCCTGTTGCTCCTGAGGAAGTGGACAGGATCCTAGGGAGTATGCGTGCAAGCACCTGTATTTTAGACCCATGTCCCTCCTTGCTTGTGAAAGCTTCCCAGGAGGTGACACGCGGGTGGACTCTGGTGGTGATTAATGCTTCTCTACAGGAGGGGACGGTGCCCCAGCACTTTAAGGAGGCTGTGGTCTGCCTTCCTCTTAAGAAGCCATTGCTGGACTCCACCCAGTTGGATAATTTCCGATCTGTCTCCAATCTTCCCTTTTTGGGGAAGGTTATTGAGAAGGTGGTTGCGCAGCAGCTCTAGAGGTTTCTGGATGAAATGGATTATCTCGACCCCTACCAGTCAGAATTCAGGCTTGGATTTGAGACAGAAACAGCACTGGTTGCACTTTTAGATGATCTCTGGCGGGAGCGGGAGCGGGGTAGTACATCCATCCTTGCTCTACTTGACCTCTCAGTGGCTTTTGATACCATTGACCATGAGATTCTCCTGGGATGGCTTCGGGGGATGGGAGTGGGAGGCCTTGTGCTGTCTTGGTTCACTTCCTTCCTCTGCAGCTACTCTCAGTCAGTGTTGATAGGAGGGGAGAGATCCAACCCTTGCCCACTGCTTTACGGGGTTCCTCAGTGCTCGGTACTCTCTCCGCTCCTGTTCAAAATTTATATGAAACTGCTGGGTGAGATCATCCATCACCATGGACTGAGGTATCACTAATATGCTGATGATACTCAGCTGTATGTCTCGGCCTGTGGTGAGTTAAGTGTTGCTGTGTCCTCCCTCTTGCAATGCCTAGAGGCTGTTAGGGGCTGGATGGGGAGCAACGGGTTGAAACTAAACCCTTGCAAGACCAAGTGGGGTTTGTTGGTTCAGGAAGAATTACCACCTTTAATCTTGGTGGGGTGGCACTACCCCAAACAGACCCTGTGCATAATCTAGGGGTTTTCCTGGACTCATGACTCTTGTTTGAAGAGCAGGTGGTGGTCGTGGCCAGGAGGGCCTTTGCGCAACTACGGGTTGTGCACCCGTGACGCCCTTTCCTGGATCAGCGGTCCCTACTCACAGTCACTCATACCCTGGTCACTTCCTGTCTTGATTATTACAATGCGCTCTACATGGGGCTGCCCTTGAAGAGCATCCTGAAGCTCCAGTTGGTGCAAAATGCAGCAGCCCGCATGGTTTTATGCAGACCCAGGTGTGCACATGTATCACCTCTCCTGCAGGAGCTGCACTGGTTGCCAATTTGCTTCTGGGTGCAATTCAAGGTGCTGGTTGTCGCCTTTAAAGCCCTTCATGGCTTGGGTCTGGGTTATCTGAGGAAACATCTCTTGCCAGTGACATCTACCCAACCCATTAGAGTGAGAAGGCAGGGAATGCTGTGGGTCCCACCCCTGAGGGAGATACACCTAGTGGGATCGAGAAGAAGGGCCTTCTCTATGGTGGCTCCGTCTCTCTGGAAGATCATTCCCCCAGAAATTAGAATGCCCCCCTCATTAATACTATTCCGAAAGTCACTGAAGACCTGGTTTTGCCAGCGGCCCTGGAGAACCCAGAGAGGGATGGAACCCATCAAATGGCTAGTGTGATCCACTGTCATCAGGGTGGGGGGGTGGGAGTTGGTTTTTTTTGTTTTGTTTTGTTTTTTGTTTTCCCAAATTTTGTTCTATTGTACTTTACTAATTTATTTGATTCTTTTTGTTAGTTCTTTTTGTTTTTATTTTTTGTTTTAAATATGATTTTACATTATGTAAGCCTCCTCGAGTCATCATGGGCGAATCGGCGGCAATATAAATCAAATAAATAAATAACTTTTTCCCTCAAGACTCTCAATGGTGTACTACATTACAGTGTAGACCATCCGCAGGTCATCTTCTTCTCTTTTCTTTTACATTTCCCAGCATTAGAGTTTTTTCAAGAGAGCTGGGTCTTCTCATAATGTGTCAGAAGTAAGATAATTCAAGTGTCATCATTTATGCCTCGAGTGGGATTTGTTTGATGAGTTTTTATTTGTGTATTTACTTCTCAAATTTATATAGCTGCTCATCTCCCAAAAGAAGTGATTCTGGCCAGCATCTTCTGGGCTGTCTATGGTATTCTCAGGAATCTTCTGAAAACTCTCTTTTTAAATGTTCCTCTGAGCATGGAGGGAACATCTTAAAATACTAAACAGCAGATGGTCCTCCTTTTCCTTTTTCTACAGGATTTGTTATTATTTGGAATGTTTCTGGTCTTCTTCTGAATAGGCTTCCCTTCCCTGCCAAGATCCTTGTTCCAAATTGTAAAATTATTTAACTACACCAGTAGTGGTGTCCTTCTTGAGCAATTTCTTAATCATCATCTGCAATATACAAGGTTGTAAATAAGCTGTCACCCCAAGTCCTACTATAGGAGGAGTATTTGTGCTGTTTATCTTGAACATAAAGAGCCAATACTTCCTGGGATGAAGGTAGCCAAAAATATAAAAACAGAAACAAAAGACCAGCTGTTCCAGGGAGCTTTTGTTGCTAAGCTGAAGGCAATGTCTTTGTACATGCTGCAACAGAGGCTTAGCAATACCTGCTTTAAGAAGTCATGAACGCTACTATGGGACTCATACCAAAACACATGCTTTTCATCATATGAATTCAATTGCGGTCTATATCTTATGATAGGTCAGTCATGATATATGCTGAATTTTTCCTTTTAACACTTTTCCTAATGCTGAACTTCCAAACAACCTGAGAGACATTTCAGAAAACTTCAATCATGCATTCATATAGTACATACAAATCATGTTGTTCTTTTTAAAAGTGAACAGCATTATACAAAAAAGAGAGCAGTAATCTTCAGTCCAATAAATTAATGCCCAAGTTAAAAAAGGAAATACACCAACACTATTCTCCATATCTTTCTATCCTAGTGCCTGCCACTTCTAGAGATTTATTTATCCTAAAACTTCTCACTTCATTTCTGCTCTTCCCCCTTCTCACAAACATTTATTCCTCCTTCATGTACTTATCTTGTGGTTTGCTCAACATCATTCACTATCTTTCTATGAGTAAACCATCTAAACTAAACCATCTCAACACCAATCACTTTGTCACCTGGTTCTTAAAGTCAAGCCAGTCTCATCTCATTAAATTACTGAAACATCATGCTAAAACACTATTTTTACAGGTCTTCAGAACACAAATATGAATATGCCTTGGTGCCTTTTCACCTCCCCCTTACAGTAACTGCATCTGGTTGTTTTTTTGTTTAGATTAGCAAACAAATGGAATCTCAAAGCATCATGGAGGAAGCATTTTATAAATAGCAATTACCTTATGAATAAAACCTTCCTAGGAATAGAAGCATTGTTAAATTGTTTTTAAACCAAGCACTATTAAAGATCTGAGATCTAATATCATGTAATCTGCAAAGAGCTTTTCATAATCTGCTGTAGCTCATACACTTGAAATACCGTCAAGGAAGAAAATATAACTTCAGCTCCTGTTCCTGCTACAGATTTAGATTTATTATCTTGCTTTTCCTCAGGACCGCTAGGCAGCATACATGGTAAATTTCCTCTTACCATTTTCCTCCTCATAATCCTGTGAGGGGCAAAGTCACCCAATAACTTTTATATACGCATCTTAAGTTTGTAACTTATCGGCTCTTGCCGAATTTTATATGAAATTTTCGCTGCTATGCACATTTTGTATCGGAATGTAGACATGTGGACATATAATTATTGTGTGCAGCAGTGCGTTGCAATATTTGGAGAAGTGGAACATCCAAAGGAGAGCTCTCTTTTGATCCACATATTAATCTGGGAATTGCAAATTAAATCTCTTCACTTAAATATGTGGACAAAATTAATTTTTGCCCTTCCCTAAAGGCAGATCTCGGGCGGTTTTGTTGTCTGACATGTGCTTTTCAGAAGATGTCTCACAATAGTTTGCAGGAAAGCGTCTCTCATCTATGTGGTATATAAAAGGTTAAGTGCATTTGCTATTGCAATAAATGCTACTTTTATAAATAATAAAACCTCGTAAAACAAATTAAAGCCACCTGTGAAATGGGAAATAAAAGACATATTCTCTACTATACATTTGTGCAAAATGAACCATTGGCATAGTTTTTAACAAGCGAGTTAATAACAACTTTGTTATTTATATTATAAATTTGAAATTATTATAAATCTGAAACAAAGGAGTAAGGAATAAATCTACAAACTGTAAAACATAACTGTTACTCTTGGCAGTAAAGCAAAATCTTAAACCTCACACCAGCTGTTGAGAAGTTTTTTGTTTTTTTTAAAGAATCCAATTTATTATTTTTTCAGTGCTCTATAAAGTGTATCATAATCATAACCATAACCAACAAAACACAAATCATGGTCTGTAAAAGCCCTAAAGATGAAGGCACAGTTTTAAAAGTTAGGAAAAAGGCATGCATCATTTTTGTCCAATAGAACAGACCAGAGTTTTAGAAATGGACCTTGCTATATCAATAAGCTCATGATCTAAAATAAAATTAAAAATACTACAAGTAGATCTGGCCTTAGAATTAGACAGAGGGAGGAAATGGCAGCAGCTGAAAGGCTTGATGCCTTCAGCTTTAGTAGAAGACAACCAACTTTTTCTCTATGTCAAAGACCCAGCAGCCAATCAAATGCACTTTATTTGTAGGCTGTTGTAATCTAGTTGCTGCCTATGTAGTTTTTGACTGTAAGAGATACAACATGCAGTTCGATCACCATTTGTGTACACTTTCAGCTGCTCTGTTAGGATATAAACATTGCCTGAGGTAAACCATTATGGAGGTAGTCTACACTTCATACCCTTGCAGCCACACCAAAAGCAGTTAGATGGTTAACTTCTTTGGATATTGAGCTATAACTTCTATCCTGTTGTAACTCTATGGTACCACATTGCGGCAATTTTATCCCAATTTAATATTTTACCTCATCTATTGTATTTGGGTTTGTATGTATAATGTGTTTTATTAGTGTGGTATATTGGTGATTGTGTGATCTCTGTAGATGCCATATGTTAAATAAATAATTAAAATCTGTAGGCTCCTTCAACTTAAATTTAACTGACTTCATGGACACATCCACAAATTTCCTGGGCAACACTGTGGAAATGGTTTGCTATAGTGGGGAGTAGCTTCCCCTTTTAGGAACAAACCAGCCTGATGTGTCTAATGGGAGTCATCTGAACCCTGATATCTAATAGAAGAAAAGAACGAGATTCTGTCAGGATTTGGGTGTGAACAGTTTTTGGTATCTTGTAGAGTCCTAGATGAGCAGAAGTTGGCCTTTGGCCAGCTTGGAAATTCAATCTTGCAGCAGGAGCTAGAACTGCACTAATTTTGGCTATTTTTATCTCTGCCTAACCATGGTTTGGTGTATGGAAGCTTAATTTGCTTTTTGCATCTTTAATGAAGTCGTTATTGTTTGAGACCTGGAGGTGACTAGTGGTCTTCTGGCTCTCCCATCTCTCCCATCCCTCCCTCTCCCTCTGTAGCTGAGCTACAGTCCCCAGGTTTTGGGTGTTTGGTTTTTCCTCTTTGTATTTAGCCAAAGTCAAGGTGAGGGCGAGGATTTCCTCTTCAATCCTCTTGTGGTTCTTCACAGGACTGGTGTGGAAGAGAGATAGTGATTTATTGTGTGTCTCTATAAGCAAAGGAACCTAATTTCCAATTGCTGCTCACCCACAAGGGTATTTATCACAGAACTGAAGGACCTCTGAGAAGGAGTTGGTTGAACCCCGAGTGCCTTTTCCCTTATTACATTTGGCAATATTTTTGCCTGGGATTAAAAAAAATTAAATTAACCCCAGCATTTTACATTGATAGGGTTTTCTGGTATTCAAGTGCCACCCACTAGTTTTTCAAGTTCAGCCATGGTTAGTTAAGTGTCTGTTGGGAGAATTTAAAATGCAGTTTAGTATTTGTTTTGTCTCTAAAGATAATGCCATTATTACCTGTCCAATGTCCAAAGTTTCAGGGAGGTCTTGCACCACTAAAGAGAGATGTCCACAATGAGACAGTAGGCATTTTCTGTGGGGGCTGCACATTTTGAAATCTTTTATCCCTAGAAGTCCATAAAGCTCCCTCCATTATAAATTTGACTTAGTGTTAAATAAATTTAAAGACAGTTTTGTTTCCCTGAGCTTTCAAGTGCAGCTAGATATTGTTGGTATTATCTTGTGGAAGAATTGATTATTTATTGTTTATGCGTGGTTACTGATAGGTTTTTTAAATAATAAAATAATAATTTTATTATTGCAGCTGCCATTTATCTTCTTGTAACCTGCCTAAAGTGCTTTGAGATAGGCATGCTATAAACATTGTGAAACAAACACTCTCTCATCTCTTTCTAGTAAATCTCTACTTGTTTATCACATATTCATTCTCTTGTTAGTATTGTTTCATAGTTACATCCTTGAGAGAAAATGGCTGCCCACTGATTGTCAGTTAAATTTTCAGAAACATATAAACCTAGGAATAGAAAACCTAGCCAGTGGACAGGCTATTGTAGAGTAAATGTTGATCGAACACAGCAAAGAGACAAACCATCAGAAACATTTAGTAGTGAGTCTTTCTCAGTGTGGAGGTGATGGTTAGTAATTGGAGAATTACTCAGCCATAGAAAATTGAACTGGATGGGTGAAGAAATTTGAACAAAAAACAAAACAAAACAAAATCATATAATGAATCGTTGAATATATACTTCTTCTTTGGTTTGTTCCTGACAATGGATGGTCAGTCACAACAATATGACAGACACAAGTAAAAAAAGTTATTGGTGTGCCAATCAGCATCCTCTGTGTGTTTAATAACTCTGTCTGTTTAGGTATTGAATATCCATATATACTACGTATTAAGGCTTTTCTGGCTCTAATAAATGTCTACATTCTGAATTCAGAGATTTATTATGGGATTTTTACATTTTTCATTTCTTCTTTGTCACCTTTGATAATATCTTTTGCTCCCCCAACTCATTAATTTAACTTTCTGTATGCCCTGAGGATCTCTGCCATTTACTCCTGTTGGATGTGCATGTTTTAGTAGCAGCATATGTTATACATATATTGCAGTATTTCGATTATACCAATAAGGAATAAGGGCAGAGGAATGTATTAGGTATGTATCACTGGTATAATATATAGTAATAGTATACCACAGGTAGTCCCTGACTTACAATAGTTCATTTAGTGACTGTTCAAAGTTAGAACATCACTAAGAAAAGTGACCTATGACCATTTTTTTACAGTTATGACTTTTTTTTTAGTATTCCATGGTCATGAGATCAAAATTCAGACGCTTGGCAATTGGTTCATATTTATGATGGTTGCAGTGTTTATCCCCTTTTTTGCGTCCTTCTGACAAGCAAAGACAATAGGGAAGCCAGATTCACTTAACAACCATGCTACTAATTTAACAACTGCAGTGATTCACTTAACAACTGTGGCAAGAAAGGTAGTAAAATGGGGCAAACTTCACTTAACAAATGTCTCTCTTAGCAACATACATTTTGGACTCAGTTGTGGTCATAAGTCTACATGTATATGTATCCTACAATAGCCAAATGTGCCCCAATTTATAAACTCATCAGATTCACACATGCTTCACCAACAGGGATTATAAAAATATTAGATACTTCACTGTTGTAGAATTCCAGGGTTGTGACGTTTCACCAGACTGTGAAGAACTTTAAATAAATGAGTTTGGAGAGGAGAAACTGATCAATGGTGGCAAAACCCTACCCTTTTAATCATAGCTGGAAATGTTAAAAAAAAAACACCATAATTTGCTCTCTTCTATCCATGGAATAATAAAGTGATGTCAAATATAACATTTGAAAAATGAAAGGAATCTTTAAAAAAAAAATCACTAATGAGAATTACCTGAAATTATTGAAATTGCATGTTCCAGAAGTATCTACAATTTCATGTTTGGGGTCAGATGACACACAAATGTGTATGTGTGTGCGTGTGTGTGTGTGTGTTCATCCAACCTATCTGGAAAGGACCAACAGATCCCAAGTAAACTCTACATCAGTAACTGGCATAGAAAAAGCTCATGTCTATTATAGAAGTGTGCAAAGAGACAAGGTAAATGAAGAGGAAGTATGCAGGATCCAATCTGGGTCAGTCACTAGAGGTTTTGTCTTTCAAGCTTTCGGACTTGTGCTAGAGCCCATCTTCAAGGAACTTCTCTCTAGCAGAGTGTGTGCTGTTCTCTGTGTGGTATTTATAGTGCTGTGGTAAGTGGCTTTTTAGATGTTGATTGGGGTGTGTTTCCCATGGATTGCCCCTGTGACTATGTAGGAGAGGCGGGGAGGAAGCTAACCACCAGATTGCAAGAACACAAGCGAACAGTCAGACGAGGAGACCTGAACTCATGAGTAGCCTCACAGTGCAATGAACATTCAACTTTGCAGCAACTAAGATTGTTGGACAAGCAGGTACAAAAACAGTTAGGGAAGTGATTGAAGCCTGGGAAACAGGCTCCTTGTCAGTGAACAGGAGTGCTGATTTACCACCAGCCTATCAAGTACATAGAAGGTGAGGACTGGACAGCGCAAGCAAATGACAGCTAATGACTTAAAAGCCAGCCATCAATGCACCCCAATCAATATCTAAAAAGCCACTTACAACAGGCATTATAAATACCACACACAGAACAGCACACAGTCTGCTAGAGAGAAGTTCCCTGAAGATAGGCTGCAGCATGAGTATGAAAGTTCAGAAGACAAAATCCTTGGTCCCAGTGACTGACCCAGATTGGATCCTGCAATATTATCCTGGGTCAGTATATTCGCCTTCATTTGGAAGAGGTAGTATAACTGTGCAGTACTTCCAAAGTAATCTTAAACAGATGTTCCAGAATATGAACATAAGTTCTTTAAAGCTGCCACACTTTTCATGAGTTCTCATGGTGGTCCACTGAAGGCTGCATGTGATCTCTGGAAAAAAAAAAGTGGATGTTTCAAAGAAGCCTCATACTGTGCAACACCTTTTTGGAATCAGATCTGAAGCACAGTATAGCCCTTATAAATAGCAAATAAAAATGACTATGAATGCCCTTGGTTTCATTCCAGTAAACTTTTTTTCCTGCCCTTAGTCTCTCACAAAACCCCTTCAAGTTTTTGAAGAACAATAGAGTTCCACAGACTACAGTTTGAAGAATGTTTGCTTAAGTAATTCGGCAGAAGCATTTCTCCTTGTACTGACCAGTTGTATTTCATTCCCGTGGTAATGCAAAAAAAACCTTGGGGTGTATTTTGGTGGATTTTTGGTGGATTTCTTATGGTTAACTTTAACTGTTCTCTTTATCTTGTTCTCTAACTCTAGATTCATGTTCCTTCTGTAATAGCAGTCTCAGTCATGTCTGACATCTTTTCCCTGTTTGTGCAGGCAAGTATTGGCAGAACCAGAGGGCAGAGTTAAAAGAGGGATCAGCCAGGAATCCCTATACAACCACAAACAGACTAAGTTCAATCCCCCCTTGAATTCTGGTGACCCTTATCTAACTCAGAATTGGAGAGGAATGCTGCCCCCTATAGTTGGCAACGTTCCTATATTCCCCTATAGTGGAATAAAATCTCCTTTCCTTATCTAATTCCAAGCAGGTGCTAACCGTTAGCTGAGAAGATCCCTGTGCATAGGCATGAGCAGGAATGCATCAGTTTAATTGGGCTTCACAATGGGTCTGATCTTTTCACACCTGACAGTTTGGATTCATTTCTTGGATATCAAAAGAAGCAGCAACACACAATAATTAATAAGCACAGTTAACTCATTTGGCAATTTCCAAAAATATATTTCAAGGGCAGAATAATCAAGGGTTGGTATTTTCTTCAACTGGTGATGTGGACAGTACCGGAAGAGGAACCAACATCTGCTAATGATGATGATTTTCAAGTACTGTGTTTAAAGCAATAGAGTGATTGCCATGTACTGTACATTTGTAATAGCTCTGCAAACAACTTACCGGAACAAGAAATTTTTTAATTTCTTCCAGGGCATGACTCATCCGTGAATAAGCTTCTCCAGGAGGGGCAAACACTTCAATTAATACATGTAGTTCATCACTCAAGTGTGCATATTTGGCTTCCTCACTTTTTCTTAGTTCTTCTTCCTGTGGAGAAGAGTATTTTTAGAAATCACTTTGCATTGATTTAACATTTGTAAATTGCAAACCAAAGGTCATAATCTAGGCAGACTTTCAGCAAAATGAGGCCCCATGAGAAACAACAAAATTATTGTATAAATTACTTGACGATCTGAAAATCACTTTGTGTGAATAATGAAAATTAGCATAATTAACATCTGCAACAGATTTTAATCAATAAAGCATAGAATGGTTAATGCCTCACAGAGTGTTGAAATTTTCACAATGCAAAAAATATCCCATTTCTAAAAAAAAAAAAAGGGGGGGGGAAGGATCAATTCAGATTTATTTCACCAGTGATGTGATGAACTATAAAATATATTGTAAAGTGCTATTTATTTTGTTTGCTTTATATACCACTGTTCATCAAACAGAATTGTGCCCAGAATATTTTAGTAAAATAGGAAGAATCAAACTAAAAGAAACAATTATTAATAAAATAATCAAACAAATACTTTAAAAATAGCAGCATTTATTGCAATATCTAAAAGCATTTATCAAAACTAAAATGTAATAACATATGCCTCAAAAAAGGAGTCCTTGCAGATTTTACTCTGGTAGTCATTGCTGAATGTAGGAAGCAGTGCTCATCTCCATTTCAAGACCACTGAGTTAGCGCTGTCTATTTTCACGGTCATGTGGCCAGCATGATGTCACAGAGTGCCGTTATCTTCCCACCAAAGTACTTATTTATTTACTCACATTTGCATGCTTTCGAACAGCTGGATTGGCAGGAGCTGAGACAAGGATGGGAACTCACCCCATCACATGGCACTCAGGTCCCAAGCCTGGGCTGCTAGCTTTCCATCTTACTCACTGAGCCACCGAGCTGCCCCAATAATATGGGAGATATGAGAAAAACCACTCTTCTCTAGAAAGTCTAGAGAGCCTCAATGGCACAGTGGTTAGAAAGGAGTACTGCAGGCTATTTTGCTGCCTGCCGGCTGCCTGCAACTTGGCAGTTCAAATCTCATCAGGCTCAAGGTTGACTCAGCCTTCCATCCTTCCGAGGATGTTGGGGACAATATGCTGACTCTATAAACTGCTTGGAGAGGGCTCTAAAAGCACTGTGAAGCCGACTGTGAAGTCGACTACTGGGAGAAAAAAAATATTTTGGCTGTGGTACTGGATACACATTACAATAAGGGGAACTCAGCCAAAGCTTATGAAATATGCAAGCCTTGGCATGTTGGTATTATTCCTAATCTTGTGTTGCAGGTGCTTAGACAAAAAACCTGGTTTATATTTCCCCCATATTCCAACTAGTGCAATCTGTATAATGTCCAAAATAAATCAATATAATAATCAGAAGCTGAGCTCAAATCTAGGACACGTTTACCTCAAGCAGATTTCTTTAAACTTTTATGTGAAATAAAAACTTTATACTAAATGTTCTGTTAGTAAGATGTAAGGTAAGAAACAGTCTCCTTGGAAGAACCAGTGAAGGCTTTCTCTTGCCATTTCCCATATAATGGGAGTTTTATCTCTAGCACCACAAATCAATTGCTGTGGCATTTTACAGGTGTGGGGACAACTGCCAGGCCTTTAAGAAAAAAACAAGGAGACACACTGATAATTTCTTCCAATGGAAATGCTATTTACAAACTACTCTCTTTCCTCCACTAAGAAAAAAACATAAAATGAATATTTAGACATTATTAATTTGTATCCTGCACATTGGGCAAAGAAGCGTGTTGAGTAGTCAATCATTTTTATTTATTTATTTACAATCAAAGACTTGGTATTCCTTTTTCAAAGACCAGTAGACTTTCTAGACATTTCCTTCATAGCTCCGCATCCATCAATTCTAATCATTCATTAGGATTTGTAAAAAGAATAGGCTTCATGCACAAGGCTCTCCTGTAGTAAAAGTAGATTTCTACTTGTATGATGGAAATTTCTCTTTGCTTTCCCTCAAAGCTTGCAGAGGAGGTTTGAGGATATTCCAGAGCAGATATTTTAGGTGCATGAGATATCAGAGATGAACAGGAATTTCTGCTTCCCAGTTTTGTTGATGGAAAGAATTCTGCCAGTAGAAATACAGTACATACCATAAGTGACATTTTCATGGAAGAAATATGGAGTTGTATTTCTTGAGTTATGAGATGCCCAGGGTGGGTGTGTTTTTTCATGTAACATGTTTTGTTGTTCATTATTTTTAAATTTAGTTTTTTACTCCTAGCACAAAGAGAATAAACTATGTCAGCTACAGGGATGGTCAGTTTTTCTCTGTTCTGTGGTCATTTCATGGGAATGGGAGAGTTTTGATTCTACAGAATAAAATCTTTATTCAGACCAATTCCAGAATGGATCTCTTTTGTTTTCATCACTGACAGAGTTTGACTGTTGCACATTTATCATTGTTGGTGAAGACCTTGTTTTATTTTTTAATATTATCTTAAGACTAGATGTGCTATGCCCGGAGATGAGTAGTTATGCTAATTTGGGCACAGAATGTACTCACACCTGTCAAACAGACATGTGTAGGCACTGTAGTTTGTCAGTGTATAAGAATTCATGAACTGGAATAGCCATGGCAACAAATCAGCCAATGGGGACTGTTTGGTGACTGAAACACAGGATTTGTTGTGTGAGCCATGTGAGATGGCTTGGAACCTTGGTGTGGCTTAGCTGAACTGTTCTGTGCATAAGAGAGTCTTTGCTTGAGAGTACTTGCATTTGCTACTTCTTCTCTCTACCACGTTGCAAGAGCTGCATGGGTATTGTATACATGCATCATGTTTTATATTATTGTATATAAAGAAGTTTGTTCTATATAATTAATCCTGCTGAATTATTTGCTTGTGTGCTGGCTGGATCACTACAAACTGACACAGTTGTTGCACTAATAGTTCTGCAGCTCATACTTATATTGTGCTTCAGAAGTGCACCTTGCTTCATAAGTTTGACAGCCCTTGTGGATGAGGCCATGACAGGTAGAGCAGTTTTGTGCCAGCATTTCCCAGGAGCTTATATCTATATCAAGTAACTTCAGAGAGGTCTTTAGTCTTAGTGTCTTTGAAATGTTCCTCCTGCCCTCCCTGTGACCATCTTCTGGCAGAGAGTTTCCCCCAAAGAAGCTGATTGGATATGTGCTTTTTCAGCACATGGATGACCTTCCCATGTCAGAAAAGTGGCTGTCCATAAATGGCGACTGATGGTAGACATGCAACTTCATGTCTGGTACCTTGTCTTGCCATCTGATGCCTAATATCCTGCAAAAATTCCAGCTGTGTGGAAATGGTTGAGCAGTCTTGCATGCCTTTGACACACAGTCCATGTTTGCAGGCACATACACAAGGCTAATAAACTGTAAACTTTCAGTTCTATAACTGAGCTGATTCCTTGATATTCCCACACCAGTGGAGTACAGTCTACTGAAAGCAAAATGTATTGTTGTTATTCTGCAGTTAAATTCTACATCAATAGCTACTGCTCAGGAGAGAGTACTCCCAAGGTAATTGGACTGGTTACTGCCTGACATTTCTGACAGGGATTTTGGGTTCTATGCATGAGGAACAGGCTATCCATGACTTTGGTCTTTTGGAAGTCCCTGGTCATTATGCCATGATGGAAATGGCATATCATCTGAATGAATTTAGTGAGGCAGCCAAAATTTGACATGACCCTCCACTGGCCTTGCCAGCTAAGAATTTCAAAAATTTTCATGAAATTAACAAAGTCTCTATGGAGATTCTCAATCATCCAGTTGTCTCAATGAAGCTTTTGCATATCATCCAAGAAGCTTCTCCAGTTCTATCTGAATTAAATTAGAACTGAAGAAGTTTCTTGGATGAGAAATGAAACATTTTCAAATGAAAAAAAAAAAAACAAAGTCCAATTGCCTTTCGGATAAAGCACCACTGGGAGATCAATAAAAGCAAACATCATAGTTCTGCTCCTGACATTTCTGAAATTGGTGTGTAGCAAAGATCATGTCAATACTCCCAGCATCTCTGCAGAAGCTTCACTGTGACTCTGGCAGCAGGCACCACTCCAGGTGAGTGACCTGATGATGTAGCAGGACTTTTACAAGGGTATTTTCTGCAATGAGAGCATAGAGATTTCTAATGGAGCTTCCTAATAGATTTACTAATGGAGAAGTGTAGGTAAGTCCACTCAGTGTTCTTTCTATGAAAGGAGGAGATCCAACCAATATTGTGATTTATGGAATACTTGGGGATAATTAATATATTTACATTATTTTACTTTAGTCCTGGTCAACAAGAGCTGAAGCAGAAAATAGAGGTACAAATCCAAAGATTGTCAAATCTTTTCTACTGAATGCACATATGTTAGGTAGCCTTACAGAAAGTCTCATGTTGATTGTTGATTATTTTGTTCATGGATGAGGCAACACATGACTCAAGCAAAACAAAGAAAAACTTCAAAAGCAGCCTTCCTCATTATGAACTCAGGACTAACCACTATTGTTGTAAAGAGAGGAGAATGAGACAGAAATATTTGCCTGGAGCAATGCTTCCACTTTACATCTAATTATGTTAAGTTGTTCTGGTAGACTTCATATGTGACAAGCGTTCTGAATGATAATGTATCTCTGATGAGCCATGCAAAATTTGCAGGTTTTTCAGCCATTTAAGCACAATGCAAGAAACTATATCTGAAATGGATGTTTCTATTGAATTTTAAATAAGTTCTGAAGAGATCTATGTCTCTTTCTATTGAATCTAGCAATATTTACCCCATTTTTAATCAGAAACTGCTCTTCATGTGTACTTATTAAGAATTTCATGGCATACAAAACAATAATTAATTGTTCAACTAACGAAGTAGATGTAACTATTTAACATATCCAAGGCATGCAGTTTCTCAGTTGACTTTGAACTGTTGTCCCTAAAATGTTATTTTTCACAGCTGATTTGAAAGAAACCAGCATGAAGAGGGAACACACCCTATATGTTGCTCCCATTATTACAAAATCCCCCGTGTGGGGAATCAGTTAGAAGACTCAGTCAACTGTAGTTAATTTAATAATCATAGTTTGGCCAATGTGTGTATTCAACCACAAAATCCCCAGGTCATGAAATCAATGCAAAATTTTAATGGTGCTATAGGTTGCACTACTATATATATCTCCTGGATAAAAGTTTTCTGTTGGAAAAAAAAATCCAACTCCATTCTTGGAAGGTGCTGTCTGAATCTAACTCATAATTACTTGATTTAAAATACTATTCCAAATCCCTTGTCAGAAATGATTTTTTAAAAAATATACAATAACAATGAACAGATGTCAGCCTGTGCATTCAGAAAATTATTGAAAATTTGGCTTGTCTCCCAGGCTCGGGGCAGGTAGGTGATTGAGCCCCTGTAGGTTATTTTATTGTCATTATATCTATATCTTGTGAGCACATATTATTTAAACCACTCTTATTTTTTTTGAAATTTAAGGCCCTAGAGTCCTCTGCAGTTGGGCAACCTTTAAACTGAAGCAGAGGTGGCATTCAACAGGTTCTGACCAGTTCTGGAGAACTGGTGGCAGAAATTTTGAGTAGTTTGGAGAACCGGCAAATACTACCTCTGACTGGCCCTGCCCCCATCTATTCTCTGCCTTCTGAGTTCCAGCTGATCGGCTGGGTCTTCTTTTTTTGCCCTGTACAGGAGAACGAAGCTGGAAAGCAGGTTAGTGGGGTGGGGAGGGAATAGGGATTTTGCAGTAACCTTCCCCCAGGAGTGGTGAGGGAATAGAGATTTTACAGTATCCTTCCCCTGCCACTCTCACCAAGCTATACCACCAAGTCATGCTACACTCACCAAGCCATGCCCACAGAACTGGTAGTAAAAAATTTTGAATCCCACCACTGAACTGAACAGTTGAATAAACTAAATAAAATAGATAGACTAGAACTGCAAGCAGAAAAATAAAAATAAAGTAAAAGCAAAACAAAACAAAATATTACAATAGGTGATAGATTCATTAGCGGACAATAAAAGTTTGATTTATAGGCAGTATAACAACATCTAGCTATGTTCCAAGAGCCTGAATTATACCAATTTGGTGACAAAAACTGTATATAAAAAAGATCAGTATTTCTCAAGTGTTTTTAACCAGGGAAGCAGTTATAAGGCAAATCTTATTATATTATTATAAACTAATGAATAGCAAATAATAGCAAGTAATAACATAAATAAATAAAACCACTGCTCTTGTCCCCCCACAATTGGCCCTCTGCCCATTTTGACCAATGGATGAAAAAGAGATGTAAGATTTGAACTTTGGATCTACTATATATATGGCTGAAGTCTTACAATTTGTGGTTGCATTTCTTTCTACACACAGGTTTTCTGGTATCTTTAATAAAACTTATCAAGATCTGTGTCCTTTAATTTCTGTCTGAGATTTTTCTGGTCCCAGTATTAGTTGGCTGAAGTCTACACATGAACAGACTCTGCAGGTGACAAAATATTTTGAATTCATATTTCTCATACTTACTTCAGTAAGAGAAAATAGCATTTTTGTTTTATACATTCACTTTCTGATTAAATTGTCTTTGTTTTTTATCCAAAACAAACATATAATGCAATCTATCAGAATAATTTACAGATTTAAAAACAGATATTACTAGATTTGCCTGCCAGGTGTTTTGACTGTAATAATCAAATGAGCTTTTTTCTGCAGTGTAATACAATATCCGCTTAACAAATGTGTAGGAATCCATGCCACGAGTCACAACATCAAGCTAAAACTGATTTTGCAAATACTGTTATGCCCACTCCAAGGCCCAACTGTAATAATGATAATAGTAAGTGATGGTTTTATAATGGTAAGGGGGAAAATAGTTAAATCAAGGAAGACCTAAATTGCTTTGTGCAGAGCCATTCCAAAATATTTATCACCTGCAGGATAGCATAATATGGTGCCGTCTAGTGTTTCATGCATAGAAGCCAACCAGACAGTTGGATTTTGTAAGACTGCTGAGAGGACAGCAGGATGGATTATGAGGATCAGGAGAAGTCGTGGAACATGGTTGTAATCTCCTACTATCAGGCTTCCAACATATGCTACAATCAGTTACTGAATCTGCCTAAATATAGGACTAATCCTGAAATTCCTGTGAGGATTTAACCCTAGCAAAAAAATAAATTAATTAATTCATCTGAGCTGACTTCCTAGTAGATCAAGTTATAGAGAAAGAGAAAGGCTAACTTATTAAAGTTGGCCTTTTTCTTTCTCTATAACTCGATCCACTAGGAAGTCAGCTCAGATGAATTTTTTTTAAAAAAAATCTGCTAAGGTTAAATCTATTCTAAAATAGCCTGAGCAGTCATTAGCTATTTTTACACGCTCTGGCATATATACACTATACCAAGTTCAATTAAAATGCAGATGTGCTCATCACCAAGAAAGGCTAGTTAGACTTCAGATGAAAGAGCGTTGAAATTGTCTGAATTTTCTAACTACTCATATTCAAATGTAATTTTCTATGATATACAGTTTTCCACTGGGAAAATAATTTCTACTTTATTCGGGAAAGGGAACAGATGTTTGCTGACTGTTCTACTCAACTGTGATTTGGAAAGCCAATACACTTGCCCACTCAACAGGCCATTAAGACCTGCTACTTTATTCCTCCCAGGTGTTAGAGCTGGGATATATAGTGTCTGTTTTGTGAGTCTCCGTTTCCTTTGATTTAGATTATGTTAACTTTGCCTAATTAGAGCAATAGCACTTAGACTTACACACCACTTTGTAGTGCTTTACAGCCCTCTCTAAGTGGTTTACATAGTCAGCCTATTGCACCCCCCCCCCAATTATTTGGATCATTCTATCAACCTGGGAAGGATGGAAGGCTGAGTCAACCTTGAGCTAGTCAGGATCAAACTCCATGCTGTGGGCAGAGTTAGCCTGCAATACTAACCACTGAGCCATAAGGGCTCTGATTAAGTGTGCTCTTTTTTAATAGTATATTGCGTTTGTAAATTAGTTATTAGCCTACCCAGGTTACAGATTTAAACTAGGCATCCATTAAAGCAAATAAAGGCTAAATAATCAATAATCTCCCTCAAAAACCTGGCCCTCAGCAGGAGCTTTTGAAATCAGAAGAGATCTATGGGAGATTGGGGAAAAAATACACACAGTCTATTTCAGGGGTCGCCAACCTTTTGGACCTCAGGGACCAGCAAACTCATAATTTTAAATCCCGCAGACCACTAATATGAATTTTGACTGACAGTGGCTTGCTGACATAGGTGTGAAAGTTGGTCCCATATTCCAGAGCTGCAGTAGTCACAGGACTGGCCCTTTAGTCAACCCGGAGCAGCTCCTCCAGTCCATGGCAGGCCGGTGCACCCGGGTGGAGGAGTAACTGCTCCAGGATGACCAAAGGGCCAGTTCTATGACTACTGCAGCTCTGGAATATGGGACCGACTTTCCCACCAACATCAGCAAACCACCCTAGGGTGGATTTCCCTCCCCTGACGTTGGTCTTACCTTCCAGTTCCAGCTTGCATGGCTCTACCCAAGGTATTGGCCGAAGGGTGGGGGCCGGGGGGGGGGTGGGCCATGTGGCCAGCACAGCCTTGTGTTCCTGCGCAGCCTGGATTAATTGCTTTGGGGAGGACATTTCTCTGCAGACCACCAAAATTTTCTCATGGACGGTGGTCCCCGGCCCACTGGTTGGCGACCACTGCTTTATTTGGCACTATGGTAATCCATTGTGAAGCTCATCTGTATTTCTGATTATAAGATATGCATACATTTTTCCAGGATGATTGTCAAGAAGAGCAGAATCCCTGAAAACATCTGCAAGCATTTTTCCATTTAGTATTGTGTGACTTAATACAAATTCAGAGTGCATTGAAGATCGGCTTGGGACATTTAAGCATGTGGCCTATTTACTTTATTATTTGTAATTATTACCCTGCCTCTCTCTAGCTCATAAAAAGTTAAGTCAGGAAAAAACATAAATATTTACACAGATTGTTTGATGGTTTTGGATTTCCAAATCTAATAGAACTGATATTTGGATTTTGGCACAGAAATAAAAAAAGAGCTGTAAAGAGAGAGGCCCTAGTATCAGATCCTGGGAGCCAGTTCAACAAACCAGAAAATGTACTTTGTCTCTGCTTCTTTCATAGCAAAACAAAAGTGTCACATTGTATAATACAGAACTGTGCGCCGTAAAGCTATTCAGAGCAACCATAAGGCACTTTGATTTGCCAAAACATAATCATAAGGGCCTATTCAAAGTGAAGCACCAAAACCAGATAGAATCAAATGCCTTACTTGATTCAGATACTCAAAAAGGCTTTCACAAAATCTGCTGAAGAAGCACAGAGGACCTTTTCTATCAGAACAGAGGAACAATCAGCCTCTTTCATCCAGTAACCAAGTTTACTCAGAAAAATTAATGCCTCTAATTTCCTTAACCAGCCAGTTGTTTGTTTGTTTGTTTGTTTGTTTGTTTATTTATTTGTCAAGCAAGTATTAGATAACAGGTATAAGTATAAACATGCATATGAATATATGAAATGGATATGCATAAAAAAAAGAAACAATAGGACAGGGACGGTAGGCAAGTTGGTGCCTTATGCACACCCCCTACAAACCTTTTTCCTAAGAGGTTTGTAGGGGGCGTGCATAAGCGCACCAATAGTAGACAGTCTAAGGTTAAAGTTTTTGGGGTTTGGGTTCTACCAGTTCCTGAGGACATTCGACCTTTGACCTCAAGGAGGCTGCAGCTTCAGAAAAGGAATTGCAGGTAGTCCTTGACTTGTGACCAAACTTGAGCTCCCAATATCAAGACAGTTGTTAAATGAGTTTTACCCCATTTTTTAGGATCTTTCTTGCCACAGTTGTTATATGAATCACTGCACTTAGTAACATGGATGTTAAGTGAATCTGGCTTCTCCATAGACTTTGCTTCTCAGAAGGTCACAAAAGGTGATCCCAGGACCCCAGGACACTGCGACTGTCATAAATATGAACCAGTTGCCAAGTGGCTGAATTTTGATCACGTGACCATGGGGATGCTGCAAGGGTCCGAAGTGTAAAAAATGGTCATAGGTCACTTTTTTCAATGCCTTTGTAATTTTGAACTGTCAGAAAATGAACTGTTGTAAGTCGAGGACTACCTCTACACAGCTCCATTTACCACTATTTTGCCCAGGTTAAAGGTAAGCCACGGTTTCTAATCAAACTGCATATGCTAACTACATATATAGTGGAAGAATGTCTGTGTCACACCTACTTGCTTCTTTGTGCAATTATTTCTGTCATGCTTCCCTTCCCTTCCTTCAATACTCCTCCGATCTCCTCTCCTTTCCAATGAGATAAATCTAACCTTCCTCAAGAAGATACACTTGTGTGGTAGCTGTTTTACTGATCCATGAGACAATTGCGCACCCTCCCTGCAAACTGTAACACAGAGAAGTACGATTTGATTGATTCAGGCTTATGATCTAGATTTCTTGTGGCTGAAATTGAAGTCTAATCAGTGACAACTCCTCAATACAAACATTTAACTGACTGTAGTGAAGCTTAACAAAGTCCCAAAATAAAGCTTGGGTAAATCACAAAAGGAGTCACAGAAGCACAAAAAGTTTAGATTGGATTAACCAAATGAAGTAAACCAGAGAGTGAACCAAGCACAAAAACAGCTACTGACATTAGTATGCAATTGGCATGTTACCATTGGCTTCTAGCTGGTGAATAAATTGTCTTCAAATATCAAAGTATAGACATTATGAAGAAATCCTTCCAGAGTTTTAATTTTTTTGTTCTCTTAAATGAGGTCAGCTTTAAAGATCAACAATAAAAAATACTTCTGGGTTTGTACACTTTATTGTAAATAAGCTCCTCAGCAGGGGTGGGATTCAAATTGTTAACAACCGGTTCTATGGGTGTGGCTTAGGTGGTGAGCATGGCTTGGTGGTCATGTGACTGGGTGGACATGGCTTGGTGGTCATGTTATTGACTGGGAGTGGTCAACTCAATATCACTCACATCAAGGCACGCATCTCTTCGCCTGGCCTCTCATGACTGTGGGCATGCTGCAACAGTCGTAAGTGTGAAAAATGGCCATAAGTCACTTTTTTCATGCCATTGTAACTTTGAATGGTCACTCCACACAAGCAAAGTACCAGCAAAGGAGGGGGAAAAAAACTCCAGAGAAGTTCCTGAGACAGGAAGCCTAGTCCTGTCAAGAATGTAATAAGGGTTAATGGAGAGGCAGCTTCTGTAAGCAACACCAGAATGGTTCCTTCCTGCCTTCCTTACAGGATTAGGCCAGTAATTTCTTCTAACAACCAGTTCTCCGAACTGCTTAGAATGTTAACAACTGATTCTAGTGAATAGGCATGAACTGGTAGAATCCCACCCCTGCTCCTCAGGAAAAAAAAGGGAGTAATTGTTTCAGTATAGATTCTTAAGTGGCTTCTATTCTTTTCCTAATTAAGTACAAAAAATGATTCCAGCTACAAAATAATGGTAAAATATATACATCTGGGACATATATATTTGTTACTTCCTTTTCAGAGGCAATTAGAAAAAAATAACTCTTGCAGGCAAAGGATACGTTTAAAGAGTACAGTTAATCTTTTTGGAAAGAGGAAAATTCAGATTCTATAATCAGAATGTAATACCTCTACAGTACAAATTAGTGAACATCCAGGATTCCATGTGTATTAATCTTCCTAATTTATTAATTCTAATGCCCAATTTATCTTAAATTCCATTGTATAATTACTTTATCAGAATTTTGCAAATGGCTTCCTGTGAAAAAACTGAAGTTTAATCCTTTTTGGATAAAAATACCCTTTCTTTATAAACTATATAAATTTTAAAGGTACTATTTTCTCAGGTGCTTTGAGGAGAGAATTAAAGGACGTAATAAATTCTAATTCCTTCTGAGGTCTTTCAAAACAGTGAATATAATATTATTCTTTTTTTTCCTACTGATTACAGAACATGTGACATCTCTTCTATAGGGTTCTAGTGGAGTCTCCTCATTGTTGTCACCTGTGTCACAAAAGGATATGCCATGGCACCTCACTGTAAGAGACAAGTTAGCTGAGACAGGGAAGAGCACAGATGGTCTTTTGTTGCTTTTTTTTGTCTGCTAACAACATTTTTGCTGACCAGTGAGTCCCACATACCAACTGGTATGCTAGCTGTCTCGTGCTTTTTTATACTCTCAATGGGTTAGGTTTAGGGTTATTGATCATTGGTTGACAGTTACCTCTGTGCATTTATGTCTCGATGCAAGAATATACCCAACAAAGATACTGCATGGCCCATATTCATGGCAGGCAAAAACATTTTGGACATGAGATTATTAGGGAGCAAAAATGGAATAGCCCTCATGTGGCTCGTATGCCCTATGCCAGTGGTCTCCAAACTTGGCAACTTTAAGACTTGTGAACTTCAACTCAATGCTGGCCGGGGAATTCTGGGAGCTGAAGTTCACAAGTCTTACAGTTCCCAAGTTTAGAGGTTCCTGCCATATGCTATGGCCATTCTGAAAAGGGGGAAAGGTTCAGTTCTTAAGAGCTACAATATTAAGCACCCAAAAGTTGCAGTTTACAGTGGTGACCAGAGAGAGCTTAGAACTGGGAGAATGGGAGAAAAATCTCAATATTCCACCAGCCAATTTAGGAGTACAGGTAGTCTTTGACTTACAACATTCATTTACTGAGGGAACGGCACTGCAAAAAGTGACTTATGACCATTTTTCACATTCACAACATCATGGTAGCATGATCAAAATTTGGACACTTGGCAACTAGTGAACTACATTTATGACAGTTGCAGTGTCCCGGAGTAGTGTGATCAACTTTTACAAACTTCTGACAAGCGAAGTCAATGGGGAAGCCAGATTCACTTAACAACCGTGTTACTGATTTAACAACTATGGTAATTCCCTTAAAAACTGTGGCAAGAGAATGGGGCAATGCTCACTTAACCATTGTCTTGCTTAGCAACTGAAATTTTGGGTTCAGTTGTGGCTGTAAGTCAAGGACGACCTATATCCAGAGCAGAAATGAAGGCAGATCCAAAGGAGCAAGTTGGTCATGGCTGGGTTTGTAGGGAAGAACTGCCAGCTTAGAGGGATACCCCTGGTTTCCCCCAGTCAAGTGAGACACCACCAACCTTGGTGTTATATTTTAAGGAGGTCCTGGTCAGAATCAACCCTAAGCAACATTGGCTAGGAAACACAGATCCTTTGGATAGAGACCACAACTAAGTTCATATATTCATCATGTCATGATAAGTCTAAACCAGGGGTGTCAAACTTGCATTGTAGCATCACATGACGTATTGGGACTTCCCCCCCCTTCACTAAACCAGGCAGGGGCATGGCCAGCATTTGACACATTTGGCCTGCAGGCTGCAAATTTGACAGCCCTGGTATAAACCATAGGCTGTGGTTTTCGAATCATGATAGTTAAGTTCACACATCCTTTTAATCCAAACTAAACCAACCAACTCTTCCCATGAAATCCTCTATCCTTCCATTCTCTTGCTTCTAACATCCATATACATTGTAACTCCTCCCTAGATGTTCTTTCCAAAGCCACTGGTTACACCTTCAAGATCATCTTAGTGGTACATCCCTCCCTAATTGCTTTTTCCAAGGTCTTTTGTTGCACCCTTTATAGTGGTACATGTTTCCTCATGTTTCCTCATCTTGCTCATTCCATTCCTGGTATCTCCAATCAAGTCAATATGGGTTTCCTTGATGTGCAATTCTTCAGGATCAATGCATGTGCCTCACATGAAGTACTCAGTCCTTGGAGTCTCAAATTAAAAGGATCAACATCTGGCGATGAGTAAGCTGTCAGCAACCAGAACATAGACAAGGCATGCCTAGACAGAGAAACAGCATGATGTGCTCTTAGGGCATAATTTTAAAGACAGAGTGCTGCAAAGTCCTCATAAGAAGGGGAACATGTTTTCAGCACAAAAAAATGTGAGCAAAAGCTTAACCTTTGCTTTTTATATTCCATAACCTAGAGTCATTATTGCTTAGGGAAGTAAAATATCACTGACACACTGAAGATATCTTTTTGTGTTTAAAGGCTGAAAGTGTCACTATTAATATGTTATTTTTCCTTCCTAAAGGTGAATCTTCCAATATTTGAGTGGTAGCCTTTTGAAAATACTGTATTTTTTTTAAAGAAGCGCTTCTCAAACTTTCACGACTGTCCAGTCCATCAATGGTTCATAAGGTCATGATCATTTATACAGTAAAAGGTTAAAAGAAAAGAAAAGAAAGAGAAGAGGTGGGAAAAAAAGGAAAGAGAAAAAGAAGGAAAGAACCTTTAATTAAACAAACCACATTGATGGTATTTGCACCAGTAATTTATCTATTCCTTTATTTGACTTCTATAGTTGCCAATCTCAAACAAGTGACTCAGGCTGCAAACAATGACAAAATAATTAAAAACAGTTGCAGCATAGTGTGATTATAATTGCCATTGACAGATCTATCATTTCTGAATTTGTTTGATAGATCCCTAAGAAGTCAGCTATTGTCTTGTGGCAATTAGGCTTGCTTCAATTGATTTAAAACTTCAAACTAATTTGGAAAATCACGATGACTTTGCTGAACTGGATTCATTTTATAAATTTCTGAACTAATTCAGAAAAAAAAAGCTATTTCTGCTCATTGCAGAAGCATCTAAATTTTCTCAACAGATTTGATTTAATTTCAGTTAAACTTTCCAATTTGGTTTGGAGAACTCATACTTTTAGATTTTTTAAAGAAATTGCCTTAAAATTACCATAGGTTTTTTTTTTTTTTTTGAAACATTTTTTTGGGTGCACTTCCTTAATAGCGACTAATTTGTGAAATGATGAGATTTTCTTATAATAAGGAAAAAAAGAAAATACAGTACTAATTTTCTGCACATATTTCTTAATTGTATATACATTTTTTTTATCAGACTCCCCTTTTATTGTTTCTTTTTCCAGACAGAAATATGTTTTTCTCACAAGAAAGATTCTTTGACCCCTAATATAATTTTGCAAGCTCTTTTCGATATCCAAGAGCCTTTTTGAGAGCATATTTTCTCACAATATTCCAAATGTGGTGCATAAGAGATTTGTAGAAGGGAATTAATACTCAGTAATAATAATCCCAACATGGAATTAATCTTTCTGCCAACTGCTGCCTGCTGCCATTATCCATCACAAATCCCAGGTCTGCTTTCTGGTTAGTCACCATTAGCTCAGACCTCATTAATGTATTATAGTGAAATAATTAAGATGGGGAAAATAAACGGATGAAATAAATTGCTATGAATGGGCCATTGGCCATGGATTCTTTCCTGGGAACGAGGTAAAAAAAAAACTTGATAAATGAACAAGAGGGATTTAAGTAAGTATGAATTTCAGTGACGGCATTAATGTTAACCTGTTTTTACAATTTCAGTTCAGCCAAGATGGCTGTGACTATGTTACCAGTGGAACAATAGTACTGACTACAGTAAGGTAAAGCCGACTTTACCTATAACCGAAACTATTTGACTGTTTAAACACAATTTTAGTATTTAGCTGCTTTTACGCCATTTCCATCCATTTGCTAAAAACATGCAAACCCAAAAACTTACTCATCTAACTTTGAAGCAAATAACACCCTCCAATGGAGTTGGCCCCATAAGGGTGGGTTATGGCTAAGACAGTCTTTACACAATAATTTTTTGGGTACCATTTTGAGTACCTTTCCTGAATCAGGAGGCTTTACTCACAGTCACTCATGTCCTTCATAACTCACAGCTGGATTACTGTAAGGCGCGCTAAATGGATTTGCTTTAGGTTTCAATTATATATTCAAACACAGTTGTTATGGAGATCAGCAATTTACAGGGGTACATGAAATGGGTTGCAACTCAGAAAAACTGGTAAAAATGTAAAAATTAATTAATTTCATACAGATATAATCTATAATATAATTAATTCCATATAGATAAAATATATAATTTCATAATTATACACACACACATACACACACACATATATACTCCATCCTTCACAACCATAATATTCTGCTTGTTAAGCTCCATGTGCTCCCAATATAAAATGGGTATCACATTAACATTATGAATGGAAAAATCTTAGGATTTTTGTTTCAATTTTTCACTAAGAACATTTAAAAATATCAAGCAAAAGTTCAACCTTAAGTGTTTGGCCTGAGGATTTGCTGAAGTAAGTATTGATAGTTCTGCAAATTGTTGTGAGATTTAAGAACAGTTTTCCTGAGCTGCATTTCAAAAAATGGAATGGATTCCATGGGATGATTAGAAGACCTCAGATGGGTCTATTTTGGGTTTTATGGGTTCCATTTTGGATGCACTGCACTATCCCTGAAAGCTTACGCAGATCCAAGGATTTTCAGTTTCCCAGAAAGAAGACAAGCTTTTTTTCCCTTAGCTAAGTAACTATGAATGAAGGAAGCAGAAGTTCATCCTAAAGTCTCTGAGCGTAATCATAATACACAAGTTAAGGTAACAAAGGAAGCTGGTATTAGAAACAAGGAAAAGCACAAATCATGAAAACAAGTGAAATAGAGAGAGAAGAGCAACCATAATTGTCATTTCAAGATGGGAGGGAGATTTCTAGCTCTGCCCTTCCGCAAGCAGAAGGTGAAAGCCCGCAATGGATATACCAGAATAACAGAGTTGGAAGGGATCTTGCTCAAGCAGGAGACCCTATACTATTATGGTCTTTTTTTTAAAAGCCTCCAGTGATGACGCCCTCCAGAGGTGGGTATTCAGCAGGTTCTGACCAGTTTTGGAGAAACGGTAGCGGAAATTTTGAGTAGTTCAGAGAACCGGCAAATACCACCTCTGACTGGAGATTTTACAGTATCCTTCCCCTGCCACGCCCACCAAGCCATGCCCACAGAACCAGTAGTAAAAAAAAAATTGAATCCCACCACTGGTGCACCCACAACTTCTGGAGGCAAGCTGTTCCACTGATTACTTGTTCTAACTGTCAGGAAAGTTCTCCTTAGCTCTAGGTTGATTAGTTTCCATCCATTGCTTCTTGTCCTGCCTTTAGGTGCTTTGGAGAATTGGCTGACCCTCTCTTTTTTGTGGCAGCCCCTTAGATATTGGAAGGTTGCTATCATATCACCCTAGTCCTTCTTTTCATTAAACTAGACAATTGCTGCAACTGTTCCTCATATGTTTTATCCTCCAGTTCCCTAATCAACTTTGTTGCTTTTCTCTGTACTCTTTCTAGAGCCTTAACATCTTTTCATATCACGGTGAGCAAAACTGGATTAAGTATCTACTCCCACCTCCGGAAACATTTCACATGAAGGAAAATTGGTTGGTAAATCAGGTCTACAGATACAGATGTTATAAATGCTCATCCTCAAACATGGAGAATGCCGGGAGGATGAGACTAAATAGGACTAAAAATCCCATGGTTAAAATCTATAGCGCTCAACAGGATTCAAATCATGCGTAGGGTTGCTAATGTTTGTTGCTCATCTGAAAACCTCTACTAATCCATTTAGTTTTTGCAAATAGAAAGAAAAAAATAGCTCAGTTGCAAAAAGATCTATTCCCTAAAAAAGACTGTGTTAAGCAAATCCATTTTCACCATAGTAGCAGCTTACATATTCAGCTGAGAGTAAGAGCCACTGAACTCAAAAGAAATTATGCTAGAGTAAGAACACAAAGGTTTATGCTTATTATGCTTACACATTTCTATAATCTCTCTCTCTCTCTTACAATATATTTTTGTGTGCACATATGTATGCAAGAGGATTGTTTATGCACATGTTGCATATCTATAAAATTAATTTCAATCAGTATTCATCAACTAATATCACTCATTTAATTTTTCCCTAATATTTGTTTGGGGGGGAATTGCCAGGATTGGTTTCAGTGTGAGAGATCAATTCTAGCCAATAAGGAAAGGAAACTAGAAAACTGGAAAATTCCACATAAGACTTTTGTTCAGGTTTACAACTATCTGTTGAATAATTGTTTTGGGGTGTCATTTGTATAAATTCAGAATTACCTTTTGTTGTGAATCAATAAAAAGTAACTAAGCCCAAATGCAAAGCGGGGTTTGAAAGCCTGCACACCTGATTGGTCCTTAAACAACGAACAAGGATTGGTCCATAACAAGTCCCTGATTGGCCAATATTAGGACACTGCTTATTGGGTATTAGTTGAACTTGTTGCACATATTATTGGTTAATAGGGTAGCAGCCAACCCTATAAAAGGGTTACTGCTGCCCATAGCCTTGCTCTGTTCTGTTCTATCTACTGTTATTAAAGAGTTGAAGTAACTGGTCAGATGTCTGGTCTCCATTATTCTCCAAACATAACACTGGCGACGAGGGTGGGATGCGGAGACCGAAGAGCTGACTGATCTACAGAGCAACCAACAGAGCACGTGGTCGAACACGCACTATCAACGGCAACATGGCCAGCGGTGCCGTACCACCCGCTCCATTCGACCCAGAAACCGAAGACTGGGAGTTGTACATGGATAGGTTCCAGATGTTTCTGGAGACCAACAACTTGAAAGACGCAACACCAGCAAAAAAAGAGCTGTATTTCTAACCCACTGTGGGCCTACCGTGTTTAAAATGGCAAAATCACTTGCCAAGCCAGCCGAAGTAAAAGCGATGGACTGGGACGTCCTCGAGCCTTTGCTACGGGCCCACTACGCGCCCACCGTGCCAACATTAGTCAGAAGGCACGAATATTACCAGAGGGTCCAGTGGAAAGGCGAAAGCCTTGCCAACTACATCGCAGACCTCCGCAACCTTGGAGGCCTCTGCGGATTCTCTAACTTAGAAGAAGCCCTCCGAGACCGCCTAGTTCTGGGCCTAGAAGACTGCACGATCCAGAGCAAAATCATGGTTAAGGGGGACATCAGCCTCACCGATGCCCTTAAAGAAGCCACTGCAGCAGAGGCAACCAAGAAGTCGGCAGCCCGAATGCGCTGCACCAGCGCACCGCTACGTCAACTCGCCAATGATACCTCGCCTCGCTCAGAGAGACACCCGGTATCGACTCACCACAAAGACCTAGAATCCCCATCAGAAAGTGATGAGGAAGAGGTCATCCGACTCCGAGCGGAACGAGACCAGTTCACACAACGCTCACTTCGACCTTGTGCAGGATGTGGAGCGAATCACCCACGATCCAGCTGTAAATTCCTAGACGCACTCTGCCGTGTTTGTGGGAAAAGAGGTCACATTGCAAAGGTTTGCAGAAGCAAACAAAAATCCAACTCCAAACCCCGACAGGCCGAATGCCAGTCTTCAGGATTCATCGGCAAACCCCGAGACAAACTGAATCACCAATGGGGAAGCCACTCCTACAGAAACAAACCGTCCACCACTTCCACCAGGCGGGAAGAAACCAGGCGGGAAGAGACCCACCAGACAATTACCATAGGCCACGCTACATCCCTAGATGCCGGGAAAATCAGAGTGAAGGTCGCTATCGAAAACAAACCTTGTGTGATGGAGGTGGACTCAGGATCATCCCTCTTGATGGTGTCCTGGAACACGCTCCAACAGCTCGTTCCGACGATTCGCCGCCAAGACCTCAACCCTCAAAGGGTTATACTCAAAGATTACCAGGGTAACCGAATTCCCGTTGTCGGGTCCCGCCGATTCCAGGTCTCTTTCAAGGACCGCACCGTCGCACTGCCACTGACTGTCGTTGACCGTGACCGGCCTAGTCTTTTAGGCCTGCAATGGTTCAGACCGCTCGGAATCACTGTAGCCGGAGTCCACCGTGCCAAAAGCAACGATTGGGAGGAAGCCCTCGTGCAAGAATTCCAAGACGTTTTCGCGAACGGACTAGGCAAGTACAAGGGATCCCGATCTCATTTAACTTGAACCCTGAGGTAGCACCCATCCGCCTTAAGCCGCGTCGGGTGCCGTTCGCCCTAAAACCTAAAATCGACGAACAACTCGATAAGCTAATAGCTCAGGGCGTGCTGCAACCCACCGACCACGCCCGGTGGGAAACCCCAATAGTGACGCCTATCAAGCCTGATGGGTCACTGAGAATTTGCGGAGACTACCGGGCCACCATAAACCACGCACTTCAGCAAAGTGCATATCCAGTGCCGGTAGTGCAACACCTGCTCCATTCCCTGGGCGGCGGGAAAGTTTTCGCTAAACTAGACCTAGCGCAGGCATATCAACAATTGCCTGTAGATCCGGCCACCGCGGAGGCGCAAACTATCGTCACGCATAGGGGCACATTTAAATGCTCCAGTTCGGGGTGAGTGTCGCTCCAGGAATCTTTCAGAGCTTAATGGAAAGGCTGTTACAAGGAATAAGAGGGGTCGTACCGTATTTTGACGATGTACTCATCGCCGCCCCTAACAGAGACATTCTAGAAAAACGACTCCGAATGGTCTTACAAAGGTTCCAAGACGCCAGCCTCAAAGTTAAAAAAATAAATGCCAGTTATGTACCGAAAGGGTGGAGTTCTTAGGATACCTCCTGGACAGTCAAGGAATCCATCCCACTGAGGACAAATTAATGGCGATTAAGAAGGTCCCCACTCCAAGGAACAAGGCAGATCTACAGGCGTTCCTTGGACTTATCAATTTTTATAACGTCTTTTTACCCAATAAAGCAACGGTAGCTGAACCGTTACATAGACTCTTAGACAAAAAAGCAACGTGGGTTTGGGGACAACGTGAACAATACGCTTTCCAACAAGTAAAGAAATTGCTAACTTCTGATTCTGTACTTATGCAGTACAACGAGACTCTGCTGTTAACTATTACCTGTGACGCTTCACCTTTTGGGGTTGGAGCTATCCTGGCCCACGTATACCGAACGGAGCAGAAGCTCCCGTCGCGTTTTTTCACGAACTTTAGCTAAAGCTGAAAGAAATTATAGTCAGCTGGATAAAGAAGCTTTAGCTATTGTGGCTGCAGTTAAACGATTTCATGAATATGTGTATGGGCGCGCACAATAATTACTGATCATAAACCACTACTGGGGATTATCGCGGGTAATAAACCAACCCCGTATATATTGTCCCCAGAATGACCCACTGGTCTGAATTCTTGGCGGCTTACAACTACACCTTGCAACACCGCCCAGGGAAATCAATTCTCCACGCTGATGCATTGAGCAGAACACCGCTCCCAGAATCAGTTGAAGATCCAGCCCCAACCGTCACAATGCTACAAATTGAGGCTCTACACGCGCCGCCATTAACGGCGAGAGACATTGCCCTCGAAACAAAACGAGATCCGGTCCTGCAACACATCCTACGTTGGGTTGAACGTGGTTGGCCAACAGAACAACTATCACTGGAATGGGCGCCTTTCAAAGCCCGCCATACCGAACTGTTTTCCCAAAAGGGCTGCATCTTGTGGGGCGATAGAGTCGTAATCCCGGGCAAACTGCAATGAACTGTTTTAGCGGTATTGCACGACGGACATCCGGGCATCGTGCGGATGAAAGCACTCGCACAGAGCTACGCCTGGTGGCCGGGAATCGACAAAAGAATCGAGACCTGGGTCGCTACATGTCAACGTTGCCAGGACGTCAGCAACGCCCCACCTAAAGCAAGCCCAACCGAATGGGAAACTCGAGGGGACCATGGTCCCGTATTCATATTGACTTTGCGGGGCCTACAAAAGGGCACACTTTCCTTATTACAGTCGATGCCTATTCAAATTGGCTCGAGATCCATCGAATGAACTCAACTACAACGGACTCAGTTATCAACAAATTAAACAGGTTATTTGCCACACATGGTTTTCCGGACGTTCTGGTCTCGGATAGCGGCCCACAGTTCACAGCATTACCATTTGAACAATATCTCGCTGACCGGGGCATCCGCCATGCGCCAACCGCCCGCGCACCCTGCGGCGAACGGACGTGCAGAGCGCATGGTACAGTTTGTAAAAAGACCCTCCACAAAATGGAATTCGCGACATCTATGAAAAATCAATCGAATTTTATTGTTGCAGCACATCACGCCCCACAGCGTTACCAACAAAACGCCCGCCGAACTTCTCATGGGGCGGAAACTACGATCGCACCTTGACCGGCTCCACCCGCATACGCACCCGAAAAGCCTTTGGATCCAGCAGCAAATGCCGGGAATTTAAGGTAGGCGATTTAATCTTTGCCAAAAACTTCTCCGGCGACCCTTTATGGATACCCGCAACCGTCACCCACCGCACAGGGCTTAGATCTTACCGCCTGCTAACAGACGATGGGAGGGTGTGGAAACGCCACATAGACCAACTCCGTTCGAGATTACCACCCAGCGCCCATGGCTCCCGGGTTCACCAACTGAAGGGGAGGAAATATTGAGGAAATTGACTTTGATATGACAGATAGCAGGCCAACGGAAACCCAGCCCAGCAAGTACCGGGAATCAAAGCAGGGAGGGAGTTGACTTTCCCATGGGACGTGAACACGGGGAAACCAAACTGCGAAACCCCGAAGAAACACTGATTGGTGGGGACAACCACAACGAAAGCAGCACGGAATTTCCGTGCAGTGAAACGGAGCTTAACAGAGATCATCCAAACGCTCCACCGGAACCGGACTTTAGGCCAAACCCGGTGGAACCACGGAAATCATCCAGACAGACCAAACGGCCTGTCTATCTTGAGGATTTTGTTACAGCTCCCCTCAAACGGAGCCCAAGGGGGAGGGGTGTTGTGAATCAATAAAAAGTAACTAAGCCCAAATGCAAAGCGGGGTTTGAAAGCCTGCACACCTGATTGGTCCTTAAACAATGAACAAGGATTGGTCCATAACAAGTCCCTGATTGGCCAATATTAGGACACTTCTTATTGGGTATTAGTTGAACTTGTTGCACATATTATTGGTTAATAGGGTAACAGCCAACCCTATAAAAGGGTTACTGCTTCCCATAGCCTTGCTCTGTTCTGTTCTATCTACTGTTATTAAAGAGTTGAAGTCACTGGTCAGATGTCTGGTCTCCATTATTCTCCAAACATAACACCTTTCTTTGAATATCAGATGTCAGATACAGTATTCTAGTTGTGTTTAATATAACTATTATTCAAAAACCAAAGGTCTTTAATACGTAGGCTCAGTGAAAACACAATACAAAGTTTCCTGTTCTGTCCCAATAGCCCTTCTACTGACAGCTAATGCTATTTTTTTTTCATTTCCATACATTTTCTTTCATTTTCTTTGAGGAGCCATGTAGGAATCAGCAACCAAAATTTCAGAAACATGCAATTTTTCTACTCATCTGCCAAAGTCAGCTCTCTAACTTGAGTATTCTGCAATGTGATAGAGAGTAAGTTTCACAAGGTTGAAAAGTACCACTATTTAAATTCAGAGAATGTTCTATTCTATAATAATGTTTGTGAGTCAAATTATACTATGAATAATAATAATGCTACTCTGAATATGTAAGAACAACATGGCATATTATTGTTCTATTGTTCTATTGCCCTTTCTCCTATAGACCGCTGCTTGGAAGGTTTTACATTATAGAAATCAGTGGTGGGATTCAAATTTTTTTACTACCAGTTCTGTGGGCATGGCTTGGTGGGCGTGGCAGGGGAAGGATACTGTAAAATCTCCAGTCAGAGATAATATTTGCCGGTTCTCCAACCTACTCAAAATTTCCGCTACTGGTTTCCAGAACTGGTCAGAGCCTGCTTGAATATCACCTCTGATAGAAATCATAAAAGCATAAGGCTAGAAGGGTCCTTGAAAGTCTGCTAGTCCAACCCCCTATCCAAGGTAATAGTCTTTATACCAACTTTAAGACTTGTGGACTTCAACTCCCAAAATTCCCCAGCCATCATGGACATGGAGTTAGGGGCGTGATATACAATTCTCCACTGTTGATAATAAAGACAGTTTTTTTATACAGGTACTTGATTATTTTTCTATATATTTATCTATTTGGTAAATTTATATAGCTGCCCACTCTGAGTGGCATACAGAGTTTAAAACGACAAAAAAAAACAAAACCCAACAAAACAATCAAAAACATAACAACAAATCCATTACATAAACACTGAAAACCCTGCAAAGAAGTCTAGGATTCTTCCTGATTTGTTCTCTTCAGTATTTTGTAAATGCTTTAATTGACTTGAATGATAGAAATCAACATCAATGTTCCTTGTGAGGAACGTGGTATTTTATGTGAGGCTTAAGCCTACAAGAAGAGAGTGTGACCTGACAGTTATTTAAACACTGACTAGGTCAGCATGAGAAATGAGATATAAGACTGTCACAAAATAGGACAAGACAGATGCTCAGAAATTAAATATGGGGCTGTGTGTGTGTGTGTGTGTGTGTGTGTGTGTGTAGAACCAGATTTTCTTGCATTGTGGCTGAACTCAGGTATCTTAACTACCCAAGCAGAGGACTTAGCATCCTATGAGAATGCAGCATACTGGCTGGTTGCATGAGAAGATGCTCTCTTGCTTTACGAGGATCTTTCTAGGCCCAATCCAAGGGTGGCGGGGAGATGGAGGCTGCAGTGTGTCTCCTCCCCGCCACCCCATGGATCAGCCACTTCCAGTGACCAATGTATGACTAAGGGCTCCCAAATCAAGGCAGATGGAAGACTCTCCCATGCATTACTGGGATCCTCCTTCCCAGTGATGGGATTCATTTTTTTTTACTACTGGTTCTTTGGGTGTGGCTTGGCGGGCATGGCAGGGGAAGGATACTGTAAAATCTCCAGTCAGAAGTGGAATTTGCCGGTTCTCCGAACTTACTCAAAATATCTGCTACCGGTTCTCCAGAACTGGTCAGAACCTGCTGAATACCCCCTCTACTCCTTCCCCTCATTCCATCATCATGTCTGTTAGATGGTTAGTTCCACTGCTGTAATCATACATCAGAAAGTGCTTCTTCCTAGGACCTGAGCCAGATCCCATATAAGGGAGAGAAACTGGTGGATTTTTAATCACCACTGAGGAAATTTACTAATTGCTAAACTTCAGTGTGCCTGGCATTAAGCTATTAGGAGAACACCATTCAATTGGCTTCTTAATAAGGCAGAATTGAGATTAGCTATATAACAGAAAAAAAAAATACTCTACAGGTAGTCCTCAACTTATAATCACAACTGAGCCCAAACTTCCCATTACTAAGCAAGTCAGTTGTTAAATGAGTCGGGTTCTATTTTTATGATCTTTCTTGCCAAGAAAGCGACTCATTGCAGTTCTTAAGTGAATCTGAATTTCCCATTGACTTTGCTTGTCAGAAGGTCACAAAAGGTGATCACGTGATCCCAAGTCACTGCAACCATCATAAATACATGCCAATTGCTACAAGGGTCCAAATTCTGATCACGTGACCCCGGGGATGCTGCAATGGTCACGCATGTGAAAAAATGATCGTGAGTCACTTTTTTCAGTGATGTTATAAACACTGAACAGTCACTGAATGAATGATTGTAACTCGAGGACTATCAATACTACATTTTATAATGCCTCTTGGACTGGGGGATAGCATGTTAACCAACTACTGGATGTATGGACTTGTTGAATAAAGTAAATTTGATTATTGATAAAAGGGTTCAAAATCAGGAAATATGAACAGAATCTTCTGGAATGCAATGACTGCATTTGAAAATAGACAATTGGCATATTGTTGGAAGGCCTGAAGGACTAGGTTAGAGTTTTGTGAAGAAAATCTAACTACAGATAGTCCTTGAATTACAACTGTTCATTTAGAGACTGAAGTTACAAAGGGACTGAAAAAGTGACTTAAGACTGGTTTTCACACTGTTGCTGGATTCTCATGGTCATTTGATCAGAATTTGGGTGCTTGGCAACTGGCATCTATTTATGACAGTTGAACTGTCCCAGGGTCATGTGATCACCTTTTGTCACCTTCTCAGCTGACTTCCCACAAGCAAAGTCAATGGAGGAAGGCATATTTCCTTAATAACTGAATGATTCACTTAACAGCTGCAGTGATTCTTTTAACAACTGTGGCAAAAAAAGATCATAACATGGGATGCAACTCACTTAACAACTGTCCTATGGAAATTTTGGGCTTATTGTGATCATAAGTCAAGGACTACCTGTATGTGGTTGACATGATTTGAAGGCACATAATGAATTAATCAAAAAGTGGACAAGGGAATTACCAACATCGCCCAGTTAAAAGTCTATAGCGATTCTCCTTCCATTCCCCACTATCTTGTAAAGCTGAAGAAGCTTCTTGGATGAGAGGCAAAAAGTTTTCAAAGAAAAAACAAGAAAGTCCAGTTGCCTCCTGAAAAAAAAGCACCTTTGGGATTGCCCAGTTAGTGCTCATTGTATTGTTGATGAGAAATTAACCATAAAAAGTACATTAAATTATGTTAATAGCTTTTAAAGATTGCAATAATGTTGCACACCTCAATTCTCACTGTGTCTTCAGAAATGAAATGATAAATCACGCAAAGTTTTCCTGAGAAATACAGTCATATCTGAGAATATACACAATTAACTGCAAGGAAGTTAATTTTTTCCCCCTTATTTATAAATGATTACAAGCTGAAGTAACCCACTTTCTTTAAAACTGTTACCGAGGAATAAAAAATTACTTCTGATTGTACCATAACTGTGCCAAGATGAAGTTCTAACAATAAAGATTTATTGATCCTGGTTAGATATATGAAGAAAGGATGTTACGGTACAATGGCAATCAATAAGAAAAATAATTTAGAGGCTAATCAATGTGTGAGAATAATGCAAGAGAATGTTAATCCCTCGTGGAGATATTACGAACACATATCTGGGTTACATATCTAAATTTCACTCACAGTTTCTCTATTATGTTGATCAAGAATCCGAATTGCAGAGGACTTGAAATTGCTGTTGCTTGGAGTTTGGCTTTTTTTTTTTTTACATTACTATTCTATTTAATTGTCTGCACTGTAATTTAATGTAATGCAGTCTCTGCAGTGGCAAGTGCAAAAATTTCTTGTAACACTAACCTATTAAGGCATATTAAAAATATTTATCATGGTTCTCAGGAGTACAGATAAACACAGCACAGTGGAAGCTTTAACATAATTGCTCCAAATAATTTGAAATGGCCTTTTCTCCATTTATCTATATGAAAAAGTTGGAAAACAACAGTAATAAGACAAAACACAGCAATATTAGAAATAAATGTTTGTGGAGTTCAGGGCAGATAATTCCGATATTCTGGACTATAAATTATGATTTTGCAGAAATGCGGAAGGGGATGGCAATCAGGGAAGAAATATATTTCTCAGAGAGCTCCTAGCCAACCAGCACCATAAAATGTCAACTGTTTATTCATATTTTTGTTTCTATTATTTCAGACTCCCCCCACTTGCATTACTTTACTTTATTTAAATTTCTGATGTAACTTTAATTAAGCCATTCTTCAGACACATACAGAATTTGGCGAGTATAGAGGGTAAATATTTCTGTCTCCTGTGTAGACAGAATATTTCTGTCTCCTATGATTTTTGCAACTATTAAAGGAACAAGAGTCTTCCAACTTCAAGTAAAAATGAAAGGATCTTTGTTATTGACAGGTTTCTTTGAGGTTTGACTTACTTTATATCCTTAATTCAATTAACTGTAGTGAAAACTGTGTCCACAATGTAACTGGGCACTTTTTTTCATATTGCCTTTCTATAATATTGTCTTCATTGAAGACGTGCTTTGGGTGCAGCAATTTTTATTAAGAAGGAAAAGGGCTAGACTGCAAAGTAGACTAATTCATACATAAACGTCAATATTTTATGACTAATGTTGAAAGTGATCATAGGTGGGCTTGAATTTGATTTCAAATATTGGGTTTTAGTGTCATGGAAATTATTGGGCAGGCTTACCAAGATGTCACTGTACACTAATTAGCAATCGTTGTGATCAATTCATGAAATCTGGGTACTATTCAAAAGCATTGTTTTAATTTACATGATCATGAGATTTACATACTTATACAGTTTAAGACTGCTCTCCTAGAAATAATTGTTATGAATATCCTTAATGTTTAATAGTTGTGATCACCATGTGGCAGTAATTAGAGGGTTCTCAGGTATATGCATTATCATCAAAATGAATGTTACTCCAATGAATGTTACTCCATATATTTGTAGAATGTTCCTATTATTAATAGGAAAATATTTTGTACAGGTTGATAACACATTAAGAAATGTGTATCTTTTATGCAATAGTCAAACTTCTAGATTTCCATTATCAAAATTATGATGTTAATATTTGCTTTATCTTTTGAACTGGAATTCAAAAGATCTTGTTCCCTTAATAACTGCAGATTAATTACTTCCTGTTTTACTTGTCAAGTTTCTTCCCCCACATTAAAGCTGGAAGATTCATTTGGAACATATAGAAGGAAACTCAAGATTGAGTTGAATTCTCAGGAGAAGCTGACATTATTTATTTGTTTGTATCCCACCTGTATTATTTTTTACAGTTAACTTAAGGTGGCAAGCATATCCAACATGTCTTGTTCCCTCCCATTTTTCTCAAATCAACAGCCCTGTAGATGAGTTGGGTTATGAGGGAGTGACTGGCCCAAAGTCACCCAGCCATCTTTCATGGCTAAAGCAGGACTTAGCCAGACATCTCCCACTTTCTAGCCCAGTGCTTTAACCACTGGACCAATCTGATTCTCAGAATTATCAAATTCTGCAGCCTTACCACTATTTAACATTCTCACGTATTTTATGACTTATTTTTCATCTATTTTTTTTACATCAGCATTTGTAGCATTCATTTTAATTTTATTTATCAACAATTTTTGGGGCCCAACTTTTAATACTTTTCATTGTACCACCTGTGTTTTTTCTTCCTATACTTCTCCTTTTACTCTAATTGTTTTCAGTTCTTTTCTTCTCAAAATCTCCTCTTGGTACCACCAAATCATGGTCAGTCTCACATTGAAAATCTCTCATCACCCTTTGGTAATTATTTCTGTCTTTCATCAGAAACAAACAATCATATTTTGGGGATTTGTAGTTATTCTTTGTCACATGTATGAATGAATAGACTTAGGTTTCAACCATCTATTCAAAGCAAATAGAATAGTTCCCAGATACTTAATAATTACCACTTTCATTCTATCATGGATCCTCAATGTTCCAATCACATTTTCTATACTCTTTCATCGTCTACCTAACCATTGATTCATGTCACTTAGATAAATCTTTTTTAATTTCAAGATCACAGTTGCTTATCAAAGCGCTTCCTGTTTACCCTCAAATACGTAGCAAAATATAGAGGAGTATAACTGTCAGTCACAGCTAGTATTTGATGGCAAGAATATCACTTACTTGGGTTTGATTAAAACAATTATTTATTTGCATATACATGCATATATTGAATGCCACATAATTACTAACCTAAGGTGTTACCTTGCAAAACACAGTTGCAAATATTGTGAGTGATTGAAACCTTGGAAAACACTATTCATCACAAAGTGATTCCTAAGCAACTATGGCTATATATAATTCTAATTGTAATCAAATTTCACTTGTGTTTATGGTCTAATTGCTTCCTTACATCACATTCTTCCACACTGCTTGAAATCCTTTTGTGAAGAGATAAGGTGCAGGTAGAGAAGAAGGAAGAATAGCTATTTAGTCACGGGACGTTTAATTCCCAAAGAAGAAGCTTGTGACAAATTTGTAAGGAGATTCTGGTCTAAAAATGGCAAGCATCATGCAGTGCAGGAGACAGGATGGAAGTGCCTACTAACAGAATATAATAGAATAGCAGAGTTGGAAGGGGCCTTGGAGGTCTTCTAGTTCAACCCCCTGATTAAGAAGACAAGCTTATATCATTTCAGACAAATGATTTTCCAATCTCTTCTTTAAAATCTCCAGTGTTGGAGCACCCACAACTTCTGACAGCAAGTTATTACACTGATTGATTGTTCTATTAGGAAATTTCTCCTTAGTTCTAGGTTGATTCTCTCCTTGATTAGTTTCCATCCATTGCTTCTTGTTCTGCCTTCACTGCTTTGGTGCTTTGCTATTATTTCAGTCTGTCCAAGGACTAGTGTTGATACTGGCTGCTTTATATATATATATATAAAGGGTACAATTTTCTCCTCTTCCACCAGGCATAGTTCCATCATGATAAACAAACTGCAGTGAGTTCATGAACAATCTGCAATTTAGTCCCTAAAATGTTTGAATTACATTATTTAGAAAAGCATCAACATTTATACATCAATTCCCATGTCGCTCATTTAGGCTAAGGGGAAGAAACATTTTGCATTTCCCTCCAAATGTCCATCCTTTTTATGTTTTTTTTTCTAAAGACAATCCCTTTCTGTTTCATGCTGAACTCTCTGGATACTCTTTGCAATAACAGACAATAGAGTCAGTTCAAGGCCTTCTGTTGTTTGTGACAGAATAGCAAATGGAGCACTCTTATCATTCAAGTCAAGCAACCTAGCATCCAAGGTTGCCCATGTTACTGTGCTGCACAGAGAGAAAATCCCACAAGCATCATCCTCTTTATTAATTGTTTTAGTAAAACTATAATAATTTGCTGCCCCAATGTGGGACAGAAAATATGTTGATTTCTCTTTACCAAATGGTTCTTAAGATGAATATTGAATTGACATTATATGATATGTTTCTCATGAATATATCAGAGAGTGAATGCAGATGGAAGGATTTGTTCTTTCTGGTAAGCCTTCTCTGCAACTTCATTCATTTCAAAACTCTGTAGAGTCAAATTTGGCCATCTGTGAACATTCTAAGTTTGGAATGGCCATTTTGTTTTCTTGTAAAGAACCAATGTGTAACTTGCACACGTCAGGTGGAGACAGATCCTAACCTTTGTACAACACTGTAGCTCAGATTTTACTCATAACATGCTATTAGAAAGAGAGAAGGGCATATCCATGCTTATAATGTAATTTTAGTTTTAAAAGTCCAGAAATTTTCCCATGGATTGTACTCAAACATCAACTACCCAGATAGACATACTTCTTGACCTACAACCATTTAATTAGTGACCATTTGAAGCTATAATGGCACTGAAAAAAGTGACTTATGACCATTTTTACGCTTATGACAGCATCCCCATGGTCACATTATCAAAATTTGGATGCTTGGCAATTGGTTCATTTTTATGATAGTTTCTTGCGGTCTTGTGATCACTTTTTGCAACCTTCCAACAAGCAAAGTCAACAGGGAAGCCAGATTCACTTAACCACCATGTTACTAATTTAACAATTGCTGTGATTCACTTAACAACTGTGGCAAGAAAGTCGATCAAATGGAGCAAAATTCACCTCAAATGGAAATGTTGGGCTCAATTGTAGTCCTAAGCTAAGGATTACTTGTACTTCATCTATCAATTATTCTTTACATTTGTATTTCCTATTTTATCATGAATTCAAGGAAGTGTTTATATCTCTTCCCTCTTCCAATCATATCCCTAGTAATTTGGAGAGCAACAATTGGGCCAAATTTATGATCAGATGTTGAATAAGGGTTGAATTCAGATCTCCCTGTTCTAATTCCATGCTCTAACTTCTACATCACACTCCCCATTTTTATTTTATTTGAAGTTGGTTGTTTTTTCCTATGAATTGTTCAACAATCATCATCAGTCCTCCAGATTATTAACAATATCATTACTTGTTTAGATGATCCTTAGCTCTGCTGTTGTACCTGGCACCCTGTGCTTTGTATGTTGTCCAGGAACTTGAGGACACAAAATCAAGCCAGAATAAGGAAAGAACTTAGCAACAAATCACACATTTCTATAGCATATTACAGGAAAAAGATGTATTTGACTTGAAGAGAAATCAGAGTATTGTAGCAAATTACAGTAAGCCACTGTTGGATTTAGTAAACTACCATTTACTAAAGATAAATTGTTTTATTCACTGCTTCCATGCAAATACCACATTAACACCCCCCCCCCCCCAAATCTTACTATGGCTTAATGTGGTATGTAAACCCGTCATCATGGCTAAATGCTACGTATATATCTACTCACTATGAGTTATTCAACAACAATAATTCAAAAAGTCATAATTTGGCTTTGGATCTATCCTAGGACCAATATTTACTTCACATTTGGGGGGCTGGCCCAAGATGTTTTCCTGCCTGTGCAGACAATAGGACAGTATTATTTTTTTTACTACACTAAATAGCAGTGTTTCAGTCAGAGAACAGGGAACCGAATGACACAAACTCAATTCTCAGATAATTGGTCAATATTTACTCACTACACCACCAAATTGCTAGCCATTCCATAGCAGCTGGAGCTGGAGGTGACCAGTCTACTTTATTTGCCTTTTTATAAAGCAATCTTATTTTGAAAATGTTGATCGGGTGAATTTGCTAACCTCTACCCACTTACAGCAACAATACTACACGGGATGTTTCATTTTGTTAATACATGTCTCAGTGTGTACAAACACACACATAAACACATACACATATATATCTACTAGGCTCAGACACACAGAGGCCTCTGTTTTGAAAAAGAAAAAGAAAAGAGGCAATTCTGGATCATGCTGTAGCAGGAAGTAGACATTAATGATTCACTTTTCTCCCTGTCTCTTAAGGCAATTGTTACATCTCTTATTATGATGTTTTAACTGCTGAGATAAATGACAAGGTTGACAGAAGGAGAGAAAGGAACCACTACAATGTCAGTAATAACTGAGTAGAAGAGATAAATATGCCAGGCCTGGTATGTACCAATCCAAATGAGTGAGTAGAATTAATAACCACATATGAGACTTGGTTCTGCATTTTCCCTTTTGTGCCATTCCCATGGCAGGACTGAGGAATTAATTTATTGATCTGAAAAACTACATTGAGTAATTTAGTGTAGGATAGATAGATAGATGATAGACAGATAGATACTAGATAGATAGATAGATTGATAGTAGATAGATAGATGATAGATAGATACTAGATAGATGATAGACAGATAGATAGTAGATAGATAACTAGATAGATAGATAGGTAGATAGATAGATAGAGATAGTAAATAGATGATAGATAGATACTAGAGATATAGAAATGGATAGATAGTAGATAGATGCTAGATAGATACTAGATAGATGATAGACAGATAGATGCTAGATAGATAGATAGATAGTAGATAGATAACTAGATAGATAGATAGGTAGATAGATAGATATAGTAAATAGTTGATAGATACTAGAGATATAGAAATAGATAGATAGTAGATAGATGATAGATAGATACTAGATAGATGATAGACAGATAGATACTAGATAGATAGATAGATAGATAGATAGATAGATAGATAGATAGATAGATAGATAGATAGATACTAGATGATAGATAGATACTAGATAGATAGATTGATAGATATAGATAGTAAATAGATGATAGACAGATAGATACTAGACAGATAGAAATAGATAGATAGTAGATAGGTAGATGATAGATAGATACTAGATAGATAGATAGATAGATAGATAGATAGATAGATAGATAGATAGATAGATACTAGATAGATAGAAATAGATACTAGATAGATAGATGATAGAGAGACAGACAGACAGATATTGCATAGCTTTAAACTTGATTGAGAAGAGATGCTGTACAGATAGTCCTCGACTGAAAACCACAATGGGACCACAGCATATGTCATTAAGCAACATGGTTGTTAAGTTGAGTTGTGCCCAATTTTATGACCTTTTTTGCTATATTGTTAAGGAAATCATAAGGTTATTAAGCAAATCCATTGACTTTGTGTGTTGGAACCCCCACCCCCTTTGAGAATGTTGCAAATGGCACCCACATAACCCTGAGACACTGCAATTGCCATACATGCATACATTCCAGTTGCCAAGCTTTTTGGTCATGTGATTATGGGAACACCATTGTTAAACAAATGGCAATAAGTCAAGGACTACCTGCAATTCAGGCTTCCGACTATTCTGAAGTATCTTGATGCAACTGAACCTGAAGAAAATTTTCAGGCTGAGACTATCTACTATAAATTTCAAGAAATTTTTAATACAGTTCCAATTTGAAAGCATACAAATGCAAGTACATGAATAGTACCACTTCAGTGGGAAGGAACCTTGGCATATAATCATTCTGGGTACATGACATGGAAGTGTTTTTGGACAAAGCTGGCTCCCTCAGCTAGGAAATAGAGATAAGTACTGCTCCTTAGAGTTAGACATGACTGGACAGTGGAAAGCTTCACCTTTTGTCTTTAATTTATTTCATCTAATAGGAATTCTAAAAGCATGACTGCAAACCCAGTAAGATCTTATACACCTTGCTCTTGTGCACTAATAATAATAGTACAGGTATGAGCACATAAACCCTTTGTTTCTCTGGTCTCTGTGTAGCCCACTAACCACAACACTGGTGGTCATAATTTCTATATTAATTTCTTTTTCAAAGTTATAATCTTCCAAGAATAATATTTTGAACTGTTTTCATCTTCGTTTGGTAAGATTGGAAATTAAGACTTGGGTACAGTACCTTGGCTTTGTCTCTCATCGAACCTTTACCAAGGATAGACATTTTTGCACCTGTTTCCTCTTGTAATCTTTTTAAGGAATTTCCTCTTGGACCAAGGAGTTTGCCCACAAAATTAAACTAGAAAATAAAGAGAAAAGAAGGGATAAATATTAGAATTTTTTTCCTTTTTGAAGTGCAGCAGTAGAGAAATCCTGACCAAGAAGAGAAGATCCAGAAATATCATTTCTCTGCAATCCCAAATCAACTGTATTTTATTTATTCACCTCATAGCTATCCTACTTCATTGTAATGATTCTTGACTGTCTACACAATATAAAAAATAATTAAAGCATTCACTGTAAATCACAAAATCTTGCACAATATAATGATACAATAAAACAAAATAAGAGGAAAATTTAAATGAAAGATGGCAGTCCATCAACTCAATAGAACGCTGTCTAAAATAACTCATTTTTGAACATCCTCCTGAATAATACTGGGGAAGGGACTAATCTGATCTCTGCTTGAAGGCTGCTGCCTCCTCATTTCCCAGAACTATAGTTAATCCAAGGAGTTTCTTTCTAGATCATCCAGTCAGCCAATTCTATACGTATGCAAAGTGGCAAGGAGGAGCTTAATCTTTCCTTAATAATATCTGGACATGCAAAACTTTCCAAATTATTTTCAAAGCCATTCACAAGTAAATTAACAAGCATACCACTTATATTTATATTACCAACTAATAGATATATCTACAAATTGCTTAATATATAAAAACACCTTTCTCTTATGTTTCTTACCCCAACATATTTAAGTTAGTTAATGAAACATGAATGCGGTGATCATATCCAACAATACGATATCAATAGCACATGTCTATCTGTCTATCTATTATCTATCTGTCTGTCTATCTGTCATCTATCTGTCAATTTATCATATCCAACAATATATCAATAGCACATGTCTGTCTGTCTATCTCTGTCTGTCTGTCTATCTATGTCATCTATCTATCTGTCAATCTATCATATCCAACAATATGATATCAATAGCCCATGTCTGTCTACCTACCTACCTACTGACCATTTACACAGGGGAGCTCAACTATCTACATTGCATACATCAGCTTTGGTCTTGAGCGTCTCTGCAGCAGAGTGCAGGTAGTCCTTGACTTACAACAGTTCATTTAGTGACCTTCAAAGTTTCATCAGCACTGAAAAAAAGTGACTCATGACTCTTTTTCACAGATACAACCTTGCAGTATCTCCACGATCATGTGATCAAAATTAAGATGCTTGGCAACTGGTTCATACTTATGACCGTCACGGTGTCCTGGGTTGTGTGATCCCCTTTTGTGACCTTCTGACCAGCAAAGTCAGTGGGGAAGCCAGATTCACTTAACAACTTGGTTATTAACTTATCAACTGCAGTGATTCAACTGAGGCAAGAAAGGTCAATACAATAGGGCAAAATTCATTTAGCAAATGTCTCCCTTAACAACAGAAATGTTGGGCTCCACTGTGGTCGTCAGTCAAGGACTGCCTGTATGCTGCTTTAGTGTAGGATCCACCTGCACATGTGAAACAAGTTGATATCACCATCAGTGAAGCAGTATGCTTAGTGAGAGATTGTCTCAAATCTACACCAATTGAGAAAATATATCCTGTCACTGGCATTGCCCCCGCTAAGGTCAGGAGAGAAATAGTAGCAGATGCCAAGAGAATTTAAGCAAGGGAATGTTCCTCAACATCCTCTGAATGGACATAGGCCCCAAGCCTGCCGACTCAGATCTAGGAACAGCTTTAGAGCAAGAACAAACATTCTTGAGGGTACACCTGAACAAAATAGAATTAAAAGATGGAGGAAGGAAACCATTAAGCGGGGAATAACAGTATAGGAGGATATGGCTGAAAGATCTGGCCTCCCTTATACTACTTGGAGGTGAATAAGTGGAGAGTTGGAATGCCTAAACAGAGGCTCTTAGCAGATAACAACACACTATGTAAATGTGGTGAGACACAGAGCCTGGCTCATCTACTGGTATGTCAGCTACTACCAGAAATATATGCCGATAATTATTTGTTCTTGGCCAACAACAAAGCCAAGAAGGCGGCTTCATTCTAGCAAATTAAAGTTTGATCCAGACACGGAAGAAGAAGAATCTATTATCTATCTATGAGATCAATTTATTTTCCCAAAAAATTAAATAGTGCATTGCAGTAATTATGCCAGTCTTTCATGAGTCATTCACTGGAAATAACCAGTGAAATAATCAAAATCCAGATTTCCTTTCAACAGCAGTTTTAAAGAAGTCAAAGAAAGAGGAACCATCAAATGTCATTTCTTTAAACTGATTTGCCATTTTCTATTTACTGAGACAGCTTGAGCTGAACCATCTCCATTTCTGTGCTGAAGTCACCATTCCCATCATTCCCAGCCGGTGAGGCCAATCAGAGAGGGACAGAATATCAAGATTAGCAAACCATCAAGACCTACCATGGCCCATTGCAGGCAACTCCTACCATGCCTTCCCTACAAAAGAGATGGCTATCCGGGCCACAGAAATCCAGCATTTCCTGAAGCAATTTGTGGAACAGTTGAACAATTATTACCATTAGCTAGTTTTGCTTGATATTCAACCAAAACCTACTTTGTTTTAATTTAAGCCCATTCTTTACGTTGTAATTTATAGCAACTTCAGGAGGGACATCAATTCCCCCCACTCCTAGCATAAATAAAACCGGAAATATCCATATGACAGGTCATGAATTACTGCTTCACAACAATCAGTTCTTTCTCTTCTGCTCACCTGCCAAAAGCTGCCAGGAAATTTTTTACTGACTGACTTTCAACTTGAAGGGCTCATACTGTGCTAGAGGAAATTCAAATTCTCCCCAAGATCTTCGGGCTACAGAAGGAATCAATAGCCCCCTCTTCTCTTCTCTCAGTTAGCTGAGAATTTCAGTCTCTCTGTTTTTGGTATGAATATCACCTAAATTCAAATATTTCCTCATAAACTACAGGTAGTCCTTGACTTACAGCAGTTCCAGAGGTGGGTATTCAGCAGGTTCTGACCAGTTCTGGAGAACCGCTAGCAGAAATTTTGAGTAGTTCAGAGAACCGGCAAATACCACCTCTGACTGGAAATTTTACAGTATCCTTTCCCTGCCACGCACACAGAACTGGTAGTAAAAAAAAAAAATGAATCCCACCACTGAGCAGTTCATTTAGTGACCATTTAAAGTTACAACGGCAATGAAAAAAGTGTCTTATGACCATTTTTTCACACTGAGGGCCATTGCAGTATCCCCATGGTCATGTGGTCAAAATTTGGCTGCTTGGCAACTGGCATGTATTTATGACAGCTGGGGTGTCCCACAAGTCATGTGATTCCTTTTACGACCTCCTGACAAACAAAGTCAATGGTAGAAGCCAGATTCACTTAACAGCCATGTTGCTAACTTCACTACTACAGTGATTCACTCAACCAGTTTGGCAAGAAAGATTGTAATATGGGGCAAACATCATTTAGCAACTGTCTCACTTAGAAACAATGGTTCAATTGTGGTTATAAGTCGAGGACTACTTTTAGTGTGAAATAACGTGTGTTTTTTAAAAGAATCAGTTGTAGGAGAACGTAAAAATATGTTCATCTTCATTTCAATGCTGTACAGCTAATTTAAAAAAAAATGGAAAAAAAATTCAGCAAAGTTTCATGAGCCATTTCCGTTCATTCGCATATTTTGGCGATCTTTCTCCAATGTAAATTCTACTTCCATAGAAGCTTTCTTCAAAAGAATTGTTCTACCAAAATTTGGGGGGTGTTTATTATTTTTATAATGCAGGCATCAATCACACTGTAGTGATGTAATATTAAGAAAGAAAGAAACCAGCCCCATTTAATTTTAAGCCAATGTGGAAATTGTTATAATGCAAAGTCTATCAATGGTTTTATGAAGCATTTTTAATTACCTGATCAGCTTGTATTATGTATTATATATAACCTGGATGACACTCAAACTGGAAGAAACTTAATTATTTCAAAAACTGTATATCAAAATCTAATTATAGGATGCACTATAACTCATTGGAATTTTGTTATCATTAATAGCAATTATAATTAAGGCAGTACTTACATAGTGATTTGCATGCTCGTAACGCAATGCAAACATTAATTTTCTTATTCAAGTCAGACCTATATTCAAAAGAAACTACTTATTTTAATTTTACTGATATGCTCTTGCTCATTAGCATATCTTTAAAGAGGCCATATTCACTTGCAAACAGCTCTGTTTCAACAGAGATAGCTTAAAAACTTACAATTTCCCCAAAACTGTGTGAGGAAATGGGTTGAAAGTGCTCGCGTTCCTTTGCAACATTACAATTATTAGAAGTGGGAATAAGTCTTGCGTCTCAGAAGGCTTACACATCAGCTATCTCAATTAATCAAGCATTCCTCAAAGAAACATGTTCCTCTTTGATATTCAGGAGTCACATGATCCACAGTAATTACTTTCTTCAAGGGCCATTGCCTGATCTGCAACTATAGATCCTGTAGAATACAGTGAGAAGTATAATAACAGAAATATAATAATAATAATAATAGTAAGCAAACAAAGATAATACTAATAGGCATCTTGAGTACAATGCCAAAATAACTGAAGCACTAGATGAACACCATCGATATTGACAAAGTCACTATCAGTCAATCGCAAAAGGCAGTTTTACTTTACAGCTTACATCCTTTCACCATCAAACAACAACATCTACCCATCCCACCTTCTTGGGAAGGATTCGATAGGTGGGTAAAAATGCCAAATCCAGTCTAAACATCTGGATGACTGTGTGACCAACCCTAATATCGTAATAATAAATGATAAGGATTGTGTTGGACCGATTATGTTTAGCTTTGAATTCAGTATGGATAGTTGAGTTTTGTTCTACAATGTTCTCAATTCCTGATGATGCACTGGAATATATTATTTTTATATGTTAGATCCACATCTTCAAACCTGCTGTTCAAAAGGATGATTTACCAGATGAGGTTTTTCTGCCTCTCTGGAAGAGAGAGAGAAATGGAGACCATGACACCGTAGAAATGATAGGATCAAAATACAACTTCCACATTAACTCATATCATGTTAAGTTCACATAATGTGCTGGATCATGCAATTTCTTCTTGCTTGATGGGTGTTAATTGAATATATTTGATGATTCCATGAATATGGCTTATCCTTATAACTGTAGAGTTGTATTCTGACATGGACCAGTTAGGGTTAGTATGTACCATGTTGAGTTTTCTTGATCAAAAATGGAAATTAAATATAATGTGTGTGTGTGTGTGAATGAGTGAGTGCAGATGTTGTTTTTCGATGGTGAAAGGATGTAAGCTGTAAAGTAAAACTGCCTTTTGCGATTGACTGATAGTGATTTTGTCAATATCGATGGTGTTCATCTAGTGCTTCAGTTATTTTGGCATTGTACAAGAGAGAGAGAGAGAGAGAGAGACAGACAGACAGACAGACAGACAGACAGACAGACAGACAGACAGACAGACAGAGTGTATAATGAATTTCTGGTGTCTTTTTAGCAACAATTCAGAAATGGTTTCTGAATTGACTTCCTAATCCAGTCTGAACCTTTGACATTTCCTAATATTGTCCTATCTGAACATTAGCTAGGTCCAATATGATTTTTTGAAATCTGTCAAAGTAGCCAAGTGTAATACCACCTAGCTGTGTGTGCATAGTCACACCTACATATACACATACTAGACCAAAATTGAGTTCCTGTGTCTCTCTCATTTACATTTTTGCATTGCAAGTAGAAAAATGTAAGTGGTTCCTTGATGGAACATTTGTTCCTTTTTGAGTGGTGTTGTTGAAGGTAATGCATATTTTATACCACAAAATATTTCCCTAGTGAAAAAGTACTAGAACATGTCTTCTTGCAATAAAAAGAAGCAAATTGTTTTCTGTATTTTATATAGATTCACTCCATCGAATACAACAAAACTTCATCTAAAATATCTTTATTTTGGAGTCAGCTTCACACCAGTTTAAACAAAGCTTGTACCAAAGCTTATATAAAAATAAGCATGCTTAGAATTGCTTTTAGTGAAATATGTGTATTTTAGTGGGCCTATCTGAAAGGAGAGACAAATAAATTCTGATTTATAAGAGTAAGGTTAGACTTTTTGATAGCGTCTACTCTAGAAACAATTATTTCATCAGTTGCCCGCTTTATCATTTCCAAATATCTTCCGTAGTGAAAAAAATACAAATGGGGATTTTAAAGGCTTAAACAACAACAGCGGCAAACTTTCGGACTAAGATCCTCATCATCTGTAGAAATAATGACATAAACACTTAGGTACTTTTGTCTTTCTCAGCAAGCTTTGCTTTGTTTTTGTTTTCCCTTGTAATCATCAGCCCTTTAATCTAGCATCTGGTTCAATATTTCTTTTTTCTTTTCCCCCAGAAATTGACTGTCTTTAGAGTTCCATATGGAGCCTTTCAAAGATGAAACTTGTGATTCTCCATTGTCCGCAAAGACAGCCAGGCTTTGAAATGATATGTTACATTTGTCTGTCTTCTGGGACACATTATTTGCAATGAGCATCAGACAAGGATTGCCTTTGTCAAAAACTTTGATGGCCTTGTGTGGTTTCCTTTTTTTTTTAAACCAACTGGAGTTCAAAGAAAAAATTACCCTTAAAGAACCATTACTTTTTACTTTATTGCTTTAGTTTCAAAGCCCAAACTTGCCATTTGGTTTTTTTTTCCAATTTAGCTTTAAGCCCTCCCTCACCTCACCCCAGCTCTCTAGGTGAGCTGGATGTTTATTCCCAGAATCTCAAGGCAGCATATCCAAAAATGTGTTAACTGGCAACTGTGAGAATTGTAGTCCAACACATCTCAAGGGCAACAGGTTGGAGAAAGTTGCTGCGTAGCAAAAGTTTGTTTATAAGCAGCTTCTTCAATATGAAATCCCATAGTAGCATGGGAATGGGGAATTATGCAAAGCTATGAGTGGTGCCAAGAAGATCAAGTAAGAGAGGTTTTCACATTCTGCCAGCCACATCTTTTATTTCCTTCTACTCTACTTCTAGGGTGTTTTTAAAGTTGGAAAGGCTCATGCAACTGGCACTGTTTGCTTCACTGTAAGAACATCAGAGTTCCTGACTGCTTGAGAATGCAACATGCACACAGCATCCAGGCAACTGTAGACATCTGTGAAGAGACTCAGAAAAAATGATTAGCACTTGGCCACTTTGGAGTAGTTCAGTGTTTTGGGCTTAGGAACCAGGAAACTGGTTGTTCTAGGCCTCCCTTAGGCATGAAAGGTGGCTGTTGTTATGAAGAATAATAGCAGGTAGGAGTGTTAGGTATATCGGTGCCTTGAGCTGACAAACAAACAAACAAATAAATCTTTAATGCATTGAGTATATGACCCTTATTGACATTGTTATAGCAGCTAAAATATTAAATAAAATTTTAAAACCTCCATAATATGTCATTCCGCTTGCAAATTATAGCTTTCCACATGGTGGAACAGGGGGGAAAAATTCAAAAACAAAACAAAACATGGGATCAGAAAGCCTTAGAAAACAGGTTGCTTTATTTAAATGTCAGACAACATAAATTCCTTTCAACCTTCATTTGAAGTATTTTAACAAATAGATATTTATCGGAAATTTTTAAAAAGACAATAAATAAAGATTATGAAAATTATTCTAAAGCAGAATTATATCGCTTCTTTTGTGTGACATGATGTATGAAAGAAGAAGCTTCAAAGACATTTTTGCTGCTCAGCTATAGAATTAAAAATCTAACAATTCCCTCTTGGATTAGTTATCTTTATTTCTGATTCAATTCTTGCACGTTTCTGCTTATGTAGTTGAAATGACAATCCTGAGTACTAGAGAAGTATATGAAGAATATGGAGAAGTATATATAAAAGAGATGTAAGAAACTTTAGTGAAACAGAGGGTGGGGGAGGTGAGAAAGAAACTCAAGATCATCATTTCTTAATTATTTTTAGTATACCAGGGGACAGAGGGAAATTTGGTCAGGGTTTCAAACTTCTGTTAGTGTACCATACAATAATAGAGTTCCAGTGGTCCTTGTGGTGTTTGTTTTCTGACCTGGCTCATCTGAAAGGCAGATAATACACTTGGCAGTGTGTGTACCTGGCTTTGAGTCTGTGTTGAATCCTGGCAATTGATTGCAATTTTCTTGGCAATGTTTTTGGAAATGGGTTGCCTTTGCTTTCTTCCTAGGGCTAAGAGAGAATGACTGGCCCACCTGGCTTCATACCTAGGGTGGAACTAAAACTCATAGACACAGAAGAGCAACAAAGATGATTAGGGGACTCTCAGAGGCTAAAACATATAAAGAATGGTTGCTGGAATTGGGTATGTCTAGTTTAGTGAAAAGAAGGACTAGAGGTGACATGAGAGTAATGTCCCAATATCCAAGCAGCTGCCACAAAGAAGAGGACTCAAGCTATTCTCCAAAGCACACGAGGGTAGGACAAGAAGCAATGGGTGGAAACTAATCAAGGAGAAAAGCAACTTAGAACCAACAGTTAGAACAATTAATCAGCGGAACAACTTCCCTCCAGAAGTTGTGAATGCTCCAATATTGGAAGTTTTTAAGAAGAGATTGGATAACCATTTGTCTGAAATGGTATAGATTTTCCTGCCTAAGCAGGGAGTTGGACTAGTAGACCTCCAAGGTCTCTTCCAACTATTCTATTCTATTCTATTCTATTCTATTCTATTCTGTTCTATTCTATTCTATTCTATTCTATTCTGTTCTGTTCTGTTCTGTTCTGTTCTGTTCTGTTCTGTTCCATTCCATTCCATTCCATTCCATTCTCCCAGTTTCTACCCTCATATCTTACCCACTTCACCAAACTGCCTTTCCAATGTTCTTTACGGGAAACAAATCCTTAGAGATGACCTGCCCACTTAGTGAATAAAATAAATAAAAATTGGGGCTGTGGGACAAAAACCATGAAAAAATGTGTGAAATGGAGTAGTTGGAAAAAGAGGAGAAATATAAAATATATTAAAATGATATCCAGAACTCTTTTTGTTTTTGAATAGTTTTTCAGAAATTGAAGCAAGGGTTGTTCCTATCAGGGGTGGGATTCAACTGGTGTTACTACTGGTTCGGTGACTATGTTTTACACGCTGTGCGCCCATGTAAAAAACCCATTAGCTGTGCCTCCCGGACAGCTGAAAAGCACTGCGCGCTGGTGCAAAGCGTTTGAAAAACCTCTTTTTCCTGCTTTTTCAACCTCAGCTATGCCGCGCAAAGCAGCAGAGGTTGAAAAAGTAGGAAATGAAGGACAGGTAAGGGCCCTGGCGGGCGGGTGGACCAAGCAGCAGCAAACACAGAACCGGTTTGGTGTCTGCTGCTCTTCAGAGCTACCGGTTCTTTAGAACCGGGAAGAACGAGTAGCATCCCACCCCTGGTTCCTATACAGGTAGTCCTTGATTTACAACTTTTCATTTACTGATCATTCATTGTATTTCTTATATAAATCCATGGGGAAAACACACACACACACACATGACACATTAAATCAATACTGGACAGAAAAGTGCTGGAAAAATTCTGATTTCCCCACTACTCCCAAATGATGCTTATGTAGCCTGTAATTGAGTTAATCTGAGCTGCCCTCCAGATTCCTTGCAACCCTCTCAACAAATCTGCATTCATTTCCATAGCTGAATTGAAATAAATTATTCATTATGAAAATGGATTTTTCCAGCTAGAAATAATATTTATTTCATTATTAAGGAGCAACACGCATGCTTAAGATCCCATTCAGCACAAGGCTAGAGTGAGGAATAATATATGCTTTCCTTTGTGTGCATAGCCATTTAATAGACATTTTAGACATTTTTTCTTCTCATTGTAAGTTTTGGACCAGCTAGTGATGATCAGTGGAAGAACTCCTCAGTGATCAGGGTTCCCACCCATCCTTTGGGGGTGGGTGGGAAGAAGGAGAGTAGGGAGGAATTGTGAATCCTACTCTGATAACTGATGATTGCAGTAAAAAGCATTCTAATTTGCTTTTATATAATATTAGTCAGAGGGGGGAAAGCACTGAGAAGCTGCCACAGAAGGATAATTACATGTTTGCGATACTGTATTGGAAGAGATTCATTATAAATATAAAAGAAAGAAAAAAGCAAGATTTCTTTTGTCATAAACACAATGGTGTTACAGTGATGAGTGTATCTGTTTTAGAGAGATGCATAGTATTAAAATGAGGGGTATTCCATTCACAAATCTATTCCAGATTTATATAAGCCCTACCTGGAATGCCTATTAAATATTCAATTTTTTTGAAAATGAGAGAAAAGATTAAAGGACACACAAACCTTCTTCCTTCTTTCATTCTTTAAACATGATTTGAGGAAAAGGAGTCCTGCAGCCCTAATCATTTGGAGGCTATGGTTTGCTTCTTCAAAATTATTTCTTTCAATGGGCAGTTGGGAGAAAAATTCCACTTAGCAAATATTTTTGTGGTAGCTATTATCCCTCTTCTCAAATACCAAGTAGGATCAATGTTGTCAATCCGGCTTTTCCATCTCTTTCTCCTTGCTTTTCCACAGTTATTCTATGGATTTTCATCCATATTGGCCCATCTCTTCTGCTCTTCCATACTATGCATCTGCTTTAATTTTGTAGCCACTTCCATTTTGACCTCCAACTCTGTTACTTGGGGGCTGTGTAACTAGCACATGGGAGTAGCTGAAGAGGGAGATGTGACAACAAAGGCCAGGTGCCTTATAGAATAGCATGCTTATACAGGTAGTCCTCGGCTTACAACAGTTCATTTAGTGGCCATTCAAAGTTATAACAACACAGATATTAGTGGCTTATAGCCGATTTTCACACTTACAACCATTGCAGCATTCCCATGGTCACATGATCAAAATTCAGAAACTTAGCAATTGGTTCATAATTATGATGGTAGCATGTCCTGAGGTCATGTCATCAGCTTTTGTGACCTTCTGACAAGCAAAGTCAATGGGGAAGCCAGCTTTACTTAACAACCATACTACTAACTTAACAACTACAATGGTTCACTTAACAACTACAGCAAGAAAATGGGCAAAACCCACTTAACAAATGTTTCCCTTAGCAATATAAATGTTGGGCTTCATTGTGATCATAACACGAAGACCAACTATATAAGGAAAATAGGACAAGGTGCCATCCTTCCTCAGTTGTATAAATTGGGCAGAACCTCTTAGCAACCCACATTTTTCTCAAGAAGAGAGAGAGAAATGGTAGATTTCCAACCAGGGAGGAGGAGGAGGAGGAGCTGCTGACTGAATTTGAGGTGGACAGCCACACAAGTCTGAAGAAGGATATGGGGACGTATGATTAGGAGGAAGGAAAAGGAACTGGAGAATGCAAAAGATACTGGAAGAGGCTGTTACTTGCATGGAGTGGATTTCTTTTGTGCAGATGGGTGGGAAAAGGCAAAACACCAAAGTATGGGCAATTTGCTTTGAATGCTGTGAGGTGTATGGATGTGTATGTGTGTTGTGTGTAATTGTAAAAAGAATTGGGAAGAAAGTATGTTGCCGAACCCAGCCCATTTTTCAGGCTAAGGATTCAAATTAAAACATCCCTGAAAAACTGGCTCTGTATCTATGTCATCCCTTGCCTTGGAGGGTTCCTCCATTGAAGGGGAGAAAGAAGCAGAACATCAGATTGTGCCTGCAGATGCACACCTTCTAATGGAACTGGCCAAAGACTGGGCAACTTATCTTAATGGATTACATCCCCACATGCATAGACCCACATACATTCCAAAAATGAGAATCCTCCTGAGGGTGTACCATATTTCACAATGTCTCCAGAATAGTCTTGTGTCCTGGCAGTATATCTACATAAAAGCTGTTACACTTTTTGCTGCTGATGAAGAGGAATCCAACAGGGAGATGCAATCAGCCTCTGAGTTGCAAGGCGTTGATTTTGCAAAACAATTCAAATATCTCCTCAAGGTGACGAGATCACACAGTTGACCCTGGAGAGGGTCTTTTGTGTTACCTCTTGTATATGCTGATCTTTAAAAGTTTGATTGGATAGTCTCTTGGATAGTCCTTTTTGCGTGGTGATTCAGATTTGTTTCTGAGCATCACTATCTTATAATGAAACAAACAAACAAAAACAGGAAAAGGAAAAGAAAACCCTGGGAGTGAGTGAAAAGAAATATAAGCCAATTAATATTGCTGGGAAGGACATTTTAAACATGAACATATAAACAGCTGTTGATATTAAATGAGCATGAAAAAAGATGACCAGTGTTAATCACACAATGAGTGAATGTGGAAGAAACTGTAACTGATTCTCTTTTCCATTCTGACAACTTCTAGGATCGAGCCTTTAAGCCTTCCCCTCAACCAAGGAATCAATCCTGACTGTTCTTTAAAAGGACAGATACTGAAGCTGAAGCTGGAACAGTTTGGCCATCTAATGAGGACTCCTTGGAAAAGACCCTGATGTTGGGAAAGACTGAAGGCAAAAAGGGAAGGAGACAGCAGAGGTTGGCATGGTTAGACAATGTTATTGATACAATGAACATGAATTTGGACAAAGTTTAGGAGACAGTGGAGAACAAAGTGCACTGGCGTACTATGGTTCATTTATTTATTTATTTGGTTTGTCAACTGCTTACAAGATAATAGGTATAAGTACAAACATAGTTATGAATACATGGATACATATAAGAAAAATAAAAAAAAACAAAAGAAACAATAGGACAGGGACAGTAGCCACATTGGTGCGCTTATGCATGCCCCCTACAGACCTCTTAGGAAAGGGGTGAGGTCAATAGTAGGCAGTCTAAGGTTAAAGTTTTTGGGGTTTGGGGAAGAAACCACAGAGTCAGGTAGAGTAATCCAGACATTGACCACTCTGTTGCTGAAGTCATATTTCCTGCAATCAAGTTTGGTGCGATTAACCTTGAGTTTGTATCTATTGCTTGCTCTTGTGTTGTTATGGTGTTGTTAAGCTTGCTCTTGTGTTGTTGTGTTGTTAAGCTGAAGTATTCATTGACAGATAGGACATTGCAATGTATGATTTTATATACTATACTTAGATCGGACTGAAGATGGTGTAGTTCTAGGTTTTCTAGGTCTAGAATTTCAAGTCTGGTGGCATAAGGTATTCTGCAAATATTCTTGTGAAATATTTCTGGACTTTCTCAACTGTGTTAATATCAAATACGTAATGTGGGTTCCAGACTGATGAGCTGTATTTGAGTATTGGTCTAGCAAATGTTTTGTATGCTCTAGTTAGTAGTGTAATATTACTAGAGAAAAAGCTACGTAAGATTAGGTTAACAACTCTTAACCACTTTTTGGCTATGTAGTTACAGTGGGCTCTAGCACTTAGATCATTAGAGATGAGTACTCCAAGATCCTTAACAGAGTTTGGATCATCAACAAGGTCTTGACTATTCAGCCTGTATTTTATTTTCTGATTATTTTTTTGCCAATATGTAAGACAGAGCATTTATTTGTTGAGATTTGAAGTTGCCATTTGTTTGACCATTCTGATACATAGTCAAGATCTTTTTGTAGGGTAGCAGTATTGTCTGTGGTATTGAACAGCTTTACATCATCAGCAAAAAGAACGCAATTGCTCTTAATATGATCACAGAGGTCATTTATGTAGAGTATGAAGAGAGTTGGTCCTAGAACACTGCCTTGGGGGACACTACTATTGACAGGTACAGAATTTGATAGGACGCTCCCAATTTTGACTATTTGTTGTCTGTTTGACAGGAATGCTTCTATCTAGTTATGTAAGTGTCCAGAGATACCGTAAGATTTTAGTTTTAGGAGTAGTTTGTTGTGTACCATGCAGTCGTGAAGACTCAAGCATGATTTAGCAACTAAGCAACAATAACAAAACAATAACCAAGGAAACTGATTAACTGAATAGGCAATTAGGTCAGTCCAACCTACATCAAAATACAATAAAATAAAGATAGCAAATTTGGGGCAGTTCCACAGGCAAGACATCCACTGTGGATCAGCCACTCTAACAAACAGCATCTTGGGTCTTTGTGATATCCCATTATTTAAAAAAATAAATAAAGGACTAGGCACCAGAGCATGCATAAAATCTTTTTTTTCAGTGTCTTCATTACAAGACAACAAATGATATAGTTCTAAGACACTCTGCATTTTCCTTTTGTTTCTGCTGCTAAAAGGAAACAAGCATGCCTGCCATTATTCAATGGTAAGTAAGCTGGGTACATTTTAAAACAATTCCTCCTTCTCTGAAAGCTTTACTGGAATTCTTTCATTCTGTATAAGCAGATCAAGGTCCCTGCTGACCTGCAAATGAAAGCTAATCAATGTTCCAATGTCTCCTAACAAAATTTAGTAGAGCATATCTGAAAACAAATACTGTAAATCAGAGACTTAAAGAGCAAAATTAGAAAAAAAAGTATAAGAGCTCATAAATATCTGCCTCCTGAACATAAAGTGGGTTCCTATAATCTCCCTCCCTTCTTCCTTTTGAAAACACTACAAAAAAGGGGGGGGGGTTAAGTTGTAACACTCACCAGATCCACTTGTGGCACATCCAAAATAAATTGGAAGACCGCATGAGTCACTTTTGATTTTGTATAATACTATTTAACAATTGCAGCCCAGTAAGCTTGTGACTGAACTCTTTGGTGTGGGGAGGGAAGTTTAGCGCCCTTCAGTTCTTGGAGTTTTTATGTGCTGTACTGCTCTAGAAGCATTTCTGAGAGATAGGACTCAAAGAAATATTGCATGTAGAAACTCCAGACTCCAGCCATGATGGCATTTCTAGAGCAGTCATATAACTTGATTGACATATTATTGACACCTGTTGCTTAGGGCTTGATCTTTTGTTTCTTAACTGAAAGGTCTTTTCTAATGCATCCTTTGGCATTATAAACAGAAACAACATACTGTATGTGAGATTCAGAGTTATCAAGATATAGTAAGATAATTTTTAAAGCAATTATGATCCACAGGTTATTTCCTTTTAGGTTTGTCACACAGTCAGATGTTTAAATTGGATTTGACAGGCAGATGTTGATGTTTGATGGCATTAAAGGTATCATTACAGAATGTAAGCTGTTCCAAGTAAAGGTGCTTTCTGCAGTTGGCTGGTGGCTGTTTTGTCAATGCCAATGGTCTTCATTGTTATGGTCCATCACACAGTCTGCCAAATGTTCAGACCGGATTTGGCATTTTTGTCTACATATCGAGGCATTTTCAAGGACTTGGGATAGGCAGATGTGGATGTGGCAGTGGTGGGATTCAAATTTCTTAACTACCAGTTCTGTGGACGTGGCTAGGTTGACATGGTCTGGCTTGGTGGGCATGGCAGGGAAAGGATTTATTTATTTTATTTATTTTATGTTATTTATTTATTTTTGTCAATTGCTTACAAGATAATAGGTATAAGTACAAACATAGTTATGAATACATGGATACATATAAGAAAAAAAAAAAGAAGCAATAGGACAGGGATGGTAGGCACGTTGGCGCAGTTATGCACGCCCCCTACAGGCCTCTTAGGAAAGGGGTGAGGTCAATAGTAGACAGTCTAAGATTAAAGTTTTTGGAGTTTGGGGAAGAAACCACAGACTCGAGTAGAGTAATCCAGACATTGACCACTCTGTTGCTGAAGTCGTATTTCCTGCAATCAAGTTTGGTACGATTAACCTTGACTTTGCATGTATTGTTTGCTCTTGTGTTGTTATGGTTGAAGCTGAAGTATTCATTGACAGGTAGGACATTGCAATGTATGATTTTATATACTATACTTAGATCGGACCGAAGACGGTGTAGTTCGAGGTTTTCTAGGTCTAGAATTTCAAGTCTGGTGGCATAAGGTATTCTGCAACGAGTAGAGGAGTGGAGAACTCTTCTTGTGAAATATTTCTGGACTTTCTCAACTGTGTTAATATCAGATACGTAATGTGGGTTCCAGACTGATGAGCTGTATTCGAGTATTGGTCTAGCAAATGTTTTGTATGCTCTAGTTATTAGTGTAATATTACCAGAGAAAAAGCTATGTAAGATTAGGTTAACAACTCTTAATGCCTTTTTGGCTATGTAGTTACAGTGGGCTCTAGCACTTAGGTCATTTGAGATGAGTACTCCAAGATCCTTGACAGAGTTTGGATCATCAACAAGGTCTTGACTATTCAGCCTGTATTTTATTTTCTGATTATTATTTTTTTGCCAATATGTAGGACAGAGCATTTATTTGTTAAGATTTGAAGTTGCCATTTGTTTGACCATTCTGATACATAGTCAAGGTCTTTTTGAAGGGTAGCAGTATTGTCTGTGGTGTTGAATAGCTTTACATCATCAGCAAAAAGAAGGCAGTTGCTCTTGATATGATCACAGAGGTCATTTATGTAGAGTATGAAAAGAGTTGGTCCTAGGATACTGTAAAATCTCCATTCCCTCCCCACTCCTGGGGGAAGGTTACTGCAAAATCCCATATCCTCCTCACCCCACTAACCTGCTTTCCAGCTCCATTCTCCTGTGCAGAGCAACAAAAGAAGACCCAGTCGATCAGCTGGGACTCAGGAGGCAGAGAATAGATGGGGGTGGAGCCAGTCAGAGGTGGAATTCCAAACTACTCAAAATTTCCACTACTGGTTCTCTAGAACTGGTCAGAACCTGCTGAATACCACCTCTGGTTCAAGAGTGTTACAGATATTGTTGAAGAAAAGTAAAGCTGCCTTTTGCATTCGACCAATAGTGATTATGTCAATGCCAATGGTGTTCAAGTGATGGTCCAGTTGTTTTGGGATGGCACCCAAGGCACCTGTCACTATTTGTGCTACCTTTTTTTTGGTTATTGTTACTATTGTTATTATTTTGCATTAGCTCATTGGGAGGAAATTAAGTTTACTACATTGTAGAATTACTTCTCAAATATTTGGCATTTGACCATTAAAAAAATTGGGTTATATCATGCTTGGATTGCACAAAAAAAGTTAAGTAGAGGTAATCCTTGACTTATGACCACAATTGAGACTAGATTTTTTTTTTTTTTTTTTTTTTGGTAAGCAAGGCAGGTTGTTAAGTAAGTTATAAGTAATTTTGTGAATCATGTGGTTGTTAAGGGACTCTAGCTTGCCCTATTGACTTTGCTTGTTGGAAGCTTCCTGGGAAGATTGGAAATGGCGATCAACTTTTCCTGGGATGCTGCAACCATTGTAGATACATGCTGATTACTGACACCTGAATTTTGATCATGTGACTATGGGGATTCTGCAATGGTTGTAAGTGGAAGGATCAGTCGTAAGTCACTTTTTTCAATCCATTATAACTTTAAATGGTTGCTAAATGAATGGTCACTAAGTTGGGGACTACCTGCACATCTTCTCAGAAAGACACCCATGTACTTAACAGAAAATTGTCAAATCTCGTCTTTAAACAGGCTTTTCATTGGCAGAGAGGCAATTTTAGATAATAAAATCTTCTATATCAGGGGTGTCAAACTCGCGTCATCACAACGGCGTCACATGATGTATCGGGACTTTTTCCCCTTCACCAAATTGGGCGTGGGCGTGGCTGGTGCATGATGCATCCAGCCCATAAGCCATGAGTTTGATAGCCTTGTCTAAATGGTCTATGTGTGAAGTAAAAGTTAACTTAATGATATATTTAATTATGACATCATTTTTATTTTCATGGGAAAAAGTGTTATAGTATTATTGTGGGTTGCTTTGTTTCTCTCATTTTTGTTTTTTTATATTACTATTATTATCTTTTAAATGTCTTTCTTTTTTTAATTTAATTGTATTATTTCATATTTTTTATATACGTTATTTGTTTTTGAGTAACCTGGAATGGCATTAGCGGGTTTTGGTTTCAGTTGTTATCGTTATTAGTGCTAGTAATTGTAGTATTTAGTCCTGTGTCTAAAATTCAGTAAAATGACATTTAAAAACAGTGAGGCCATAAATAAATAAGTAAAGCAACCCTTAACAAAGCTTTCACACATAAATTAGCTCTGAGATGCCCTAGTGTGAACAGGAATTGCATCTCTCCTGACAACCCCAAAAAAATTCTTTCTGCAATGGCCTGCATTTATTGACAAGCTATACATGGGCTCGTCTCAGCCTCTGCCTCTGTTGACACAAAAAGCTCATTTGAGTGCTTCAAATTAACATAATCATTGAGAAATAGCGCAAGACAAACCCAGAAGGGTTTCTAATAGAATTAGTGCGGTTTCTAAGGCAAGAATCTATTTTTAGTAAACAATCAATGCAATTGTATCTGGATTTACAAGTCAGATACCTTCAGCTTATCAAAATATTCCTTGTCTCTTTCAAATACATCTCAGCCTATTAAATACTTCATTAAATTCTTGCCATCCATTACAGAAATAGAGTTTTCCTGACAGATCAGATTATTATAAATGTTTCAAAGGAAGATAGGGAGTTTGTGGATTTTTTTTTAATTTACTTAAAAAGGATTTTGCTCTGTATGTATATTCATAAAGACGTCAACTAGAATAATGTTGCAATTAGAACTATATATTAATCAGATGTTTGAAAGCAAGAATAGTCACAGAAGGGATCATGTCTTTGAACAACAGGTTTCTGGAAAGTAGGGGTTAACTAATATATCCTAAATTATTACATCCACATTTGGAAACACTTGAATGATTCGATATTGTACAAGGCTTAGAATGCAAATTAGTATTGCTCCCATGCTGCATGATAACATCCCAATCCAGGTTGTTTGGCTTCAGTGCCAAGATCATGGTGGAACTCCCTACACTCATGTTGCTGAGGGATGTCAGCAGTTAACATACAAAACCAGCAACACTCATCAACATAATCATTGCAGGTGCTCTAACACATACTGAGATCCCCAAGCCTAGTGACACTACTGTGTCTTTAAGACCCTACATAAAGTTGGGTCAGAATCAGTCTAACCTCTGGAGGGCATCCACCACGACAGAAAATGTTCTCTTCCCAGGTTCTGTCAGATGTCATTCATTCAAGGACAGGATCCAGAAGATGTCTTGCTGGACCTAATGACACATAACTGGGGAGAGGCAGTTCCTCAAATAACTTGGATTCCTGACACTAAGTGCTTTATATATCATCACCGGCATCTTAAATTGGACCTGCAAGCTTACTGGTAACCAATGCAGCTCACAGAGCAGAGATGTAATGTGTGCTAATCAAGGAATACATATAACTGCTCATTTATTTTTTTTATTCTGTACTGAAAGTAACTTCTGGAATGTTCTTCAAGGGCATCTTCATGCAAATTGCATTGCAGTCATCCATTTAGGACAGGCCTGTTAAACTGGCAGCCTGCGGACCAGATATGTCATGCACAGGCCACACCCACCCCAGCTCCACAAAGGCAAAAAATGTTACGATACGTCATGATCCAGCACAACTGAGTGACGTGACTGAGTTTGACACTTGCGGTTTAAGAGGTGACCAAGGCATGAGTGACTGTGAAAACAGTCTTGTGGTCCAGGAAGAGGCACAATTCAATGTGAAGTTGTGCAATGGTCTTTCAAGCTACTTACTCTTTGAACATCAATCATGAGCACAGGCTCTGTTTGTGATACAGCAATCCTATCCAGAAGAAAAGATGGCACTTCCCTAGAACCAGGGATCCAAAGGCCCAAAATATGTTGAAGTAATATGAAGTAATATACAAGCTGAGTCAAGCTGACAAAGTGATGAGAACTAACTACTTTGACTGACAGGTTCATCTTCTAATATTACGGAGTGCTTCACTAGTACATCTCCCATCCTGGTCCTTTGGTCAATACAATATTTTGTTCATATCTGCTTTATCTTTTTTGCTAGTTCTGTCTCAGTGAAACAGGATTTGGAGAACAGAGGGCAGGCAGAATCAATAAAGTTGCTAGAATCTATGTGTGCATGTTTCCCCCCCTGCTTTGGTATCTTCCAATCAGTCCTAACTTTGCAAGCATTCCATACTTCCTGTCATTGTCATAATTAAATTTCATTCCCTGTCAAGATCTCTGTGTGTTTTTTTAAAAACTGGATAGCATTCACATATTTATTTAACCCATTCAAATTTTGATCTGTCAGTATGGTTGCTACATATCTGGCTGTCATTATCCCCTGATTTTGTAGCATATGCAATGCCTTGCAAGGGACAGCCCTTGAGTTATCTTTCCAGTGGGAAGGTGTTAGAGTTATTTGCTATTACGAGCAGAGGTTAGATGCTACTGGTTCTGCCTGGTTCTGCCACGCCGGTAGCTCTGAAGATCAGCTGAGACCGAACTGTTTTGCTCCAACATTCTGCTGTTGGGCCCACCTGCCCACCTAGGCTCCCATTTCCTGCTTTTGAAGTGCAGCTGCTTTGCGCGGTACAGCAGATTGTCGCGTGTCGGTTGTTGAAGAACAGGGAGAGTGCAGGATTGCAGGAGGTGAGTAGGAAAGTCTTTGCACGTGTGCAAAGCACACATTTTGTGCATGCGTGCTCAAAGTGTATGCATGTGCACAAAGCACGCCCACCAAGCCTCACCCACCAAACCGGTGGTAAACCACTTTGAAAACCACTGCTGATTATGAGGCAACAGTGGTTTGTCCTGCTAGGGCAGAGATGTCAGGTAGCCAGATCAATATTAGTCTAAAGTAAGTTTTTTGGTAGTATAACCATAATACGAAGAAAAACTTAGGGAAGCTTCTATTAAAAACAAGATGAAGTGGGAATTTCATTGGCCAAATACATCTCTTTATATCTCTTAATTGCAAACGGCTTGAAAAAAACCCTGCAAAGAACAATATAATTATACTTACCAAGAGGGAAGAACCAGCAAATCTCATCAGGCAAAAAAAAGCAGACAGTTACTTTGCATTCAATCTAAAGTTCAACATGGATGTGTCACCGATTTCAGTGAGAATGACTTCTGAATAGCTTTATTTTCTTCTCCATTTATTTTGTTTAAATTCCAATTATTTCTGTTTCATTGTATTTAAAAGGATATATGGTTCTTGGTAGATTTTTTTTTTAAAAAAGCTGAACATCATTTGCACGGACCATCTTAACAATCACAATCACCAGTTTTACTAACTTGGAGAAGATACGCTTTGGCATTGCTTTTAAAAGTTTATAAAGTTCTTGTATCATAAAAGTCAAAGCAGCAAATTAAGCCATTGAGTCTGACTCTCTGCCTCATGCTGTCTTTTAAAATAAAGCATCCATAACAGATGCCTGAATGGCCTCTGATTGAACACAGTTTAGCAGAAGGGACGCACCAGCTCCCTAGTTAATTGGTTCCAATGCGGCCCTGTTCTTCCTGCTAAGACCAGTCTTCTAATAAGTGGAATGTTGTGCTTCAATCTATTTATATCTACTACCTGAGCTGACAGATATTGATGTTTAAGAAGTGGTATTATAACTCCACTAGATCTTTTTTGCTTCTTAAAGACTGAATATTCCCACTTTCTCTTTATAGGACTTGGCTTTTGTGCCCTAATAATCTTTGAACCTGTTTCCAGTTTCTTAAAGTGAGATGCTTAGAACTGGAAATAGTATTGAAGTGAGGTGAGATAATGCAGAATAAAGTTGGAACAACTGATGATTTGTAAATTAAGCCTGTGGTTAAAATTGGCACTTGTCTTCACTTCAGCTACCACTAATCCATTTCATGTCCCAGAGGTGCTTTTCCAAAAGGCAAATGGACTTTTTTTTCTTTGAATAGATTTTGCTTCTCATCCAAGAAGCTTCTTCGGTTCTTTTTCAGAACTGAAGCTTCTTGGATGAGAAGTAAAACATTTTCAAATAAAAAAAAAGTCCAGTTGCTTTTTGGAAAAGCATATTTGGGATAACCATAACCTGGATGATTGAGAATCTCCATATACATTATTCCGTTTCATATGTATTTATTTATACACACACTTAAATAATTGTGGAATTATTCTGTCCCTAAATTATACAATGATGGGCCTGGAGCTAAAGCATCTCCCCACCAAAATCTGGAAACATTTCTTTTATATGGGCTCAATTTTGTCATTGTTTGGTTAAACCCTTTCCCCAGATCGGATTTGGCTGTGTATTACTTACTCCTGGCTCCAAAGGACTTAATCAAGCCACTAGGCTTGAAAGAAAATTCTCAGCTACTTGATGTAAAATGGCTTGATAAGAAAGTGCACTGCAAACTAGAAAAAGCTCTCTAACTGGCTGCAATTGCTGTGGTTTTTTTCCTGGTCTCTACATTTCATGGTGTGGAAGCTGAATAGTTGTGAGTAGATGACATCCTTAATATCTCAGTCCTGACACCTGTTGGCTTCCAACTTAAATCCATCGATGTGTTTGTATTGAAAGAAGGTCCATGACCTTGCCTGATTTTCAAAATCTCTCTCAGAGCTTTTTGTGAGGCGGAAAATTCCTCTCCTGAAATGAGTACAGGGACAGACTTTTCTCAGATGGGATATCTTGGCTGCGTGGACTTCTCCTTCCATTTGTTCAAGTATTGTTTGTTTGCTTTAATCTTCTAGTCTTTAAGCCAATGTTTTGCCATGTAGGAACTCTTGAGGGAAATCTTGTTCTGCTTCAGTTTTCTTTAAATAGTGTTCATTATTGTTTTAATTTACTTGATTTTGTGCTGACACATTTTCTTGGTGACTTCTGTACTTTTGTATATACTGATTACTGTGATTCTAGTTCTCTCCGTGGTTTCAGAATAAAATCATACATAACATAATAGCTTGGTTCATAGTAGGTGCTGACCAGTTCTGGAGAACTGGTAGCGGAAATTTTGAGTAGTTCAGAGAACCAGCAAATACTACTTCTGACTGGCCCCGCCCCCATCTATTCTCTGCCTTCTGAGTCGCAGCTGATCGGCTGGGTTTTTTTTTTTTCTTGCCCTACACAGAAGCTGGAAAGCAGGTTAGTGGGATGGGGAGGGAATGGGATTTTGCAGTATCCTTCCCCTGCCATGACCACCAAGCCATGCCATGCCCACCAAGCCACGCCCACAGAACCGGTAGTAAAAAAAATTGAATCCCACCACTGGTACATCGCCAAAAAAAGAGAAAAGCTTGAGTAGAGTGGAGTCCATGGAGAGTCTCACTAAAGAAATAAGGCCAGATTTGTATTTCTTAGTAAGGTTTCTGCACTAGCAATTAGTGGCACCAAGATTTCTAAAAAATGCACTAGACAGATCAATACAGGAAGTCCTTGCCTTACAGCGATTCATTTAATGACCGTTCAAAATTACAATGGCACTGAAAAAAAGACTTATGACCAGTTCTCTCACTTATGACAGTTGTAGCATCCCCACAGTCATATGATCAAATTGTCATGCCCCTGGTGGAGACTGACTTTGAGGAAGAGGAGGAACAGCCAACAGGGAGTGGAAGTGTGGCTCCAGAGGTGGTGGAGGAGGCTGGGGAAGGGCAGAGGCTGGCTGAGCAGTCAGAGGAGGACCCAGGCCCATCCCCTAAGCATCCTAGGTCACGCAGGGAGGAGAGGATTGGGGTAAAACTTGGTCTACTCGGGAGGAGAGGGCCATGATCCTCTTCATGGGTTGCAGGTGTGAGATCTGCATAAAAGGTTGGACCTGCGTGCTAACAGACGCTGGAGACAAATTAGTGTTTTATTCCTAAAGAAGGTTTATCTTGATTGGCGTTCTTCCAACGGACTGTCCCTGGTTATCTTCCTGAAGTTGGCAATTATCTATCCTGGTCTGTCATGGAACTTTACTCAGTGTGGTTTGTTTCTGGTTTTTGCTTCGTTATCAGCTCTTTGATTTTGAACTGTGTTTCTTTCCTTTGAAATGTTATTTTGAAAATAGTTTACTCCTCCACTGTGAACAATTAAACAGTGAAGCCAAGTTGAAGGCATTAAAGGACTTTTAGTTACGTTTTGGGTTTTGTTATATTTCTGATATACTCTGGGTCATCACACAAACTTTGGGTGCCTGGCAACCAACATACATTTATAATGGTTGTAGCATCCTGGGATTGTCATTTACACCCCTGGGATTGTCATTTACCGGCTTCCTAGATAGTTTTTGGCAAGCAAAGTCAATGGCGGAAGGCAGCATGATTTATTTAACAACTGCAGTGATCCACTTAACAACCAGAGCAAAAAAGGTCATAAAATGTTGCACAACAACTGTCTTGCTTAGCCATGGAAATTTTGGGCTCAGTGATGATCGTATGTCGAGGATTACCTGTAGACTGCTTGTTCTAGCTATCTCAAAACCAGTCCTAGTCCCCATTAAGAGAAGGATTAGTGGACGTTTTTCCAGGGTAGGAAATCCATAAATTACTTTATCTTAACTTGTCCTCCAGTCTCATTTGCTTTCCATGGAACAGAGACCAGCTACATAGTCAGAACAAAATTATTCTGGCACACTTTGCATTGCCTTAGGGATTGTAGGAAACGATATGAAAAAGACTTCCTGGATGTGCAGTAAATTCAGTTTAATGTGCCTTTATTTAAAAATTCCTCCAAACACTGAAAGTATGAAAGTGAAAATGTAGCTTTAGCAATCAAAGTCTAAAATTGTCCAACCTTTTGGCTTGGCTGGGCTGCATTGAGTGAAGAGCAATTGTCTTGGGCCACATAGAAAGTATATAATGTAATTAATCATAAGAATCACATAATAATGTTCAAAGATTATGATTTTGTAGGGTAGCATTACTAGCTGTCCAGGGCCACATGAGGCCCGTGGGCCATGCCTGGTTTAAACCCTGATTTGGAGAAAGACTTGGCTAAAAAGACAATACTGGAGCATGGTGATGAGGCTGAAAATTTTTAATATGCTTTGGAAGATAGGAGAGAGATTTTAATCTTCATTTTGGGAAAAAACAATGTTAAATACTGTGGTAGAAGGAGTGGGGCCTAAAGGTTGCATGTTACAGGCTCGAACATCACTTGAAGGCTCCATTCAATCAATACGTTCATCAGCAGTCAGAAAAATAGTTTGAACTGTACAGTTATCACAAGATATACCCACTATCTTTTTATAAGGATACTAAAGGATGTCCCAAAAGTGCTCTTTCAAGAGGCAACTAGCCTTTATGTTTTTTCTTTGAGGATACTTCACTTCTCATCCAAGAGGCTTATTCAGCTCTGACTGGATGGTGGTGAATGGAAGGATTTATACTCCTTGCAGATAGCTAGTCATTTGCATTTTTGTAGAGAGTTGCTGAGGCCACCTGGAGGTTTGTATGTGTCATCAGGGTCACCTAAGTAGTGCAAATGGGTGTGGAACATTCATGGAACAACTGAAAGGACTGTCTTGTAGACTAGAGATAGATGATGTTGTATCCCTCCCCCTCTGTTGAGAGGGGACTGTTTAATTTTGACATAGATGGCCTCTTTGACCCCTCTTTCAAGCCAGCGGTCCTCTCTCTTCAAAATATGGACTTTGCTGTCTTTAAAAGAGTGATCTTTGGACTGCTGAATCTTGTACTGATGGGTTTGTTCTCCTATGTTGTACCCTGTGTTTATGCAGTTTATGCAGTTGTTTTGCTTCCCCAATATATACAGATCTGCACATGGCTAACTGCTTGTTTGCTTGTTTGTTTTTCAAATTTGTATTAGGACACTTCCAGCAAAGCTGGTGCTTATCATAATTTACAACTTTAAATAACAATAAAATTTTACAGTTAGCAATGAATAACAAAACTATTTTTTCAGAATTATAAAACAGCCATGAATATAGAACATAAAGTGAACTTCAAGGAGGAAATATAGGTTTATGGGGGGGGGGGGGGGGAGGAAGAAGCTCTCAGGTTATATCTAAAAGCAACTGAAGAAGATGGAAACCATACATTACAGTTGTAGCCCTCAGCTTCAACCATTCATTTAGTGACTGTTCAAAGATAACGCTACTGAAAAAAGTGATGTTAGTATTATAAAATGGTAGTTATTCATTTAATTATGAAGGAAGTTACTTTAATATAAGTCCTTTTGAACAACTTCTTTTGCAGAAATACATTTTTTCCTATTTCCAGCTTCCTTTACCTCATACTTCCACCAAGCATCCTTTTTCATACTTCCCATTCTACACATCACTGTGGAACTCTGCAATATGATTTGGAAGAGACTTCCAAGGTCATATAAGTGCAACTCCTTGCTCAGTGCGAGATCTGCTGAAGAACTTTGACAGATGGTTATCTAGCTTGTCTTTAAAGACCTCCACTGAAGGGGAATATATCACTTCATGAAGTGAGCTATTCCACAGGTTGACAGATTACTAGGAAGAAATCCCACCAGCAGAATTATTTTTTTATCCTGGTTAACATTCATTAAAAGTGTTGCACAATGTTTCTCCAAACTATCTCTGGTTCTTCCATTATCATCACTTACCGGAGGGCAATGATCGAGAGTATTTGGATTATTTTTTGTATGTACCTCTCTTATACTAATTCTTATTTTCTGATAAGACATTTTAGCCCTTCAAAAGCTTAAATCTTCACCTTTTTTTCTACATGCATTTAACAATTCCATCCCCAAAGACCTAACTTTCTTTTATATCTATTACAGTCAGTTTTTCTGAGTTGTATGGATATACAACCTATTTTTCTTTATTTCATCTCTCAATTTGTGTTTTTTTAATCATTTATATTTCTTATATTCCATTTGTCATGATTGCCAGCAGATGGTGCCACTATCCATCATGGCTTTGGTTGAGCAAGACTTTCATGTAACAGTTTTAGTAATACAAAAAAAGTATATAGATTACCAGCCTTAATTATGCAAGTGCCACATGTGACACTCCTACTAGTAAGAAGTTATAGCACATTGCAAGGATAATCAAAGGCCAGTTTTACCCCAAATATGCTCACACTATGCTATACAAACTACAATTCTGACCTAGACATTACCCTACAAACCAATATACTATTACTTGTATCACATAAAGCAGAAGTCATATATAGGATAATGATGTGTTCAAGTCACATTGTAGTTCATATGGATTTAATTTGTCAGCACTGTTACTCAAATAGGGAATAGTGCTGTGATGGCGAACCTATGGCACGCGTACTGGAAGTGGCATGCAGAGCCATCCAGCTGGTCTTCATGCACCCATGTGTGCCAGAAACTGGAAGACCAGGTGGCATGCATGCCAGAAACCAGAAGCTCAGTTTCCCAGTGCGCACATTCGTGGCAGGGAGCTGCTCTTCTAGTTTCCGGCCCTCCCACACATGCACACCAGGGAGCTGCTCTTCCAGTTTCCAGCACTCCCTCGAGTGTGCGCGTGCGCTCCCATTTCGGCAATCAGTGCAGAAAAAGTTTGCCAACACTGGAATAGTGGATTGTAAAGGTTCAGATAAAACGTCTGATAGTAAGTCAATGAGCAATGCGGAAATAAATGTGTACATAACATTGTTTGAGACACTCTAGCATTTCACTCTACCTCCATCCTATTCCCTCTGTACATTCAAACTGTGATCTATAATCACCACACTAACTTTCCATAGTCTTAGCATCACCAGCTTCTACAGAAATATTCAGTAGACTTGAAAGTGGAGCTTGATAGTTATTAATATTTTTTTCTTTGATAAATTATTTTTCTCATAAAGCTAAACTTCTTTATCATTAAGATAAGTTAATAATCTGCCAGTTTTCTTTGTAGTAATGCTGGTGCAGATGTTAGAAGTGTTCAGTTCTACTCCACTTCATGTAATCGTGTGTGGAACATATTATCAGTGATCATCATGTAGAAAAACAGAACATGAAGTCACTGAAGAGCTGGGTGCCTTATAAATTTCATAAAAATAAAAAATAAAACTTGCTAATGTATAAAGTGCAAGTTTTCAATAAAGTTAGGATATATAGAGAAAGCTATTTCTCCTTAATGAGATATGACATTTGATTAATTACTATCAAGTTGGGATCAACTCTTGGTGACCAGATGAGCAATTTCTTTCCAGAATCATCTGTCTTCAATGTGACCTTTTAAATGCATGACTGGGGTAAAACCTAATATAAGATAATATTGTGCAAATAATTACCCTATAAAAATTACTGAATTATATTATGTATATTTACTCTATGGAATGAGGCAGAATATATAAGTCTGCTTAGGAATTTTTCACTGAAATCAAAAATTACCAGGACTTTTTTTTTTTTTTTTTTGCTATCATTTGTGCTTTTTAGTATGTATTTCAGTACACTGATTAATTTTATAGCTGAAAAATAAATTGTAGTAATATTTTTAAAGTTTGTTCGTACTACTTTTTTTTCCTAATGTGTTTTCTCTTGTTCCAGTATTCTTTGTCTTTCAGTATTATTCAGCAGGATCTCCTATTGGAAGAGTAGGAATTATATGATTATTCAATTTTTAAAAATGTCTTCAAGCAATGCATTATCCAAACCCAAGCAAACTCATTATCCAAAGGGTTTTCTATTATTTATTATAAACAGCAGAAAGACTACTTTTAATTAACCATGTTTATATTTTTATTAAAAAGGGGGATATATTTCCCTGTATTCTGTTAATGTGCTCATTAACTCTGACAGAGCCTTATTATGTTCATTAAAAATGAGACCATTATAAGAACTGTGTTGCCTTTATATCTCAAAATGTTTTCTGCTTGCATTTCATGGCCTTTAGATAGTGCACATATTATCCACAATTCAGCAAAGGGTTAATTATGCTTACTCCTCTGATTTCAGTAATATTTAAATATTCATCCTGCCTTGCCAATATATATGCCCATGTTTACTTCCTTAATTACTTAATTAGAATGAAACTATATTACAGTACATAAATAAAACTAGAAAAAAAATTAGGCACAAAAGACCAGATCCACATGTGTAGTGTTCAAACTAGCTACTTTATTGTTCTATGCCTATGGTATAGGTATCTCCCCAAATTGGCATATCTCACCTGGAAAATAGCAGATAAAAAATTGAGGGGAGGGGGAGTGTCAAACTTTGCCCTCTTGTGTTTATGTAGGGACTAATTTCCCATTAAAGCCTTCCTCCTGACTGGATGGTTGCTCTCCAAAAAAAATAATGAGTATTTGTTAGTGTTCTTCCATTTATAAACAGATTCAGTCTAGTTCTACTGCACCTCTGGTTCCCCAGCTCATTTTTTTAACGTGATCTTTCTTTTGCCACCTTTGTTTGCCATACCAAATTTGGTCCTACTGAGTTCAGTTTCCAGAGAATTATCCTACTGACAGACAGACCAAGCGCTGAACATCACATTGATTTGGAAAGAATAAAATGCCTGACTTGATCAATTTCACTACTTGGGAAGAAGATTCTGTCTGTGACTTGTTTTTTTAAGGCAGTCTTTCTGTAAAGTTTTGTTCAAGCTGTGGATAGACATCTTCACCTTCTTCATTTTGCCTTATTCAGCTATTCAGAACATGGTTTCTTTTGACTTAACCACATATGGTTTAATGCTTGTTTTCTAACATTTTATTTGTGTTTTAAATTATGTTAATGTTATTGAAACTATTATTTTATTATTCATAATTTGTAATATCGGAAGGAAGGAAGGAAGGAAGGAAGGAAGGAAGGAAGGAAGGAAGGAAGGAAGGAAGGAAGGAAGGAAGGGATTTTTGTTGAGAATTTTGAGGGTTTTAGTCCTTAAGAAAATTGAGGGAATTAGTAGCTTAAATTAAACATAGTAATAAAAAAATAAAAATTGTAACTACAAATGAGCTTAATTTGAATGTGCTTTTTAAATATTCAAGATAAATCATATTACGTACAGTATTTGATCCACAATCTAGTTAAAATGAAATGCTTACTTCAGTTGAAGGTATTTTTTCCCTTTGTAATTAAAGAAATGCTGTTAAATAATTGTATTATTACAGCCAGTTATATAATCATCTGGTGCATGGAACATACATATTCAATTTTCAAATACATTTACAAGAGTGAATGACCACAATTCTGAAAATAAATTACATGTACTTTATTATTGCTCCATCTGTGCAAAGACATATTATTGAGGCTAATCTATTTTCACTGCCTTTGCTATTATCTCACTATTAAAGTACACAGATTCCTTCTAAGCACTTATCTGTGATGTACATTTTGGTTAGTTAAAGGTCCAGTATAGACACAACACTATCCAGAGTTAGGGGATTGTCCCTGGGCTATTGAATTGCACAATTCTGTTGCCTGTTCTACTATTACTAGAACCAAAAAATACAAATCCAGACCCAATCCTTTAAAAGACCTTTAAGGCAATTCAAGAGCATCTCTTAATTCATTTTCAGTAGACACCAAGAGATCAAGTCACATTATCATTCAGATAGAAGCCAGGGCGAGTTGGCGTTCAAAAGTATGATCTTATGATTTCAAGCCATGATATGTTTTCCCACAATTTCTTGAAAATCTGCCATCCTGACATCCAAAGTGCAGGACTAACATCTCTCTTTTTCTTCCCCAGCTACCTTGACATTCTAGTATAAAGACCACATTTTTCCCTGTTCCCTTTCTTTGCACTGGACATGCTTTAATAAGCCTCTTTCCAAGAAGGCAGTTTAAAAAAGCAGCAAGATTCTTATCTTTGACAGGCAGGGAGAAAAGAGTTTGATGCTGAAGAGCTGCTACTCCTGCTGCTGTTTTGGCTGCTGAATCCTAGACTGGAGGAGTCATTTATCATGCTCCACATGCTGGGCTGGCTGACTCATTGTCTGGGTTAATTGATTCATCCAGGCTGCCACCTGACTCTGGTACTGAATCATGAAGTTGCAAGAGAATTGGTAACCATCATTATCCTGGAGCATGTGGTCTCGTCCAGGAGTGTTTAAGAGTAGGAGTGGGCTTCATGCAGGCATGGCTTGATTCATACTTCTTCAGATACTTGACACAAAAACACACACACTTCTTAATTAGCAAAGAACAGAACCTTTGAAAACTCTGCCACATTGCATAAATAAAGTTGATTTTAAAGTTGAAGTTCTTATAGCTTTTGAAATCAGATCAAGCATTATGGAACACACAAATATATATATTTAAAAATCCCTTCTCATCTTTATGGATGGTCTGCATCTTCCTCAAACTTGGGTACTCTACCAAAGGCCCAGATTGTGAGGCTTCTGTGTAGGATCTTAGGTGTTCGTACAATTGTACTGTTCTGGACAGAGAGCTCTGATGTTGTTCTTGGAATCTGTTGGAGCCACTCTCCCAGCTTAGGAGTCACAGCCCCAAGTGCTCCTATCACTGCTGGAAACACTCTGGCCTTTACTTTGCACATCCTCTCCAGTTCCTGCTTCAAGCCCTGGTACTTCTCCAGCTTCTCATGCTCCTTCCTGATGTTGCTGTCACTTGGCACTGCTACATCTATGTTAAGATAATCTATGTTAATCTGCACTCTTCTGGAACAGTAAGGTGAATAATGGGCCAGTTGTGGTTGATTGGTTGGAGAGAGCTGGCTTCTGCCTGAAGCAATCTATATTATGATTGGTTCCTGGGTGCAAAGGAAGAGTTTTCCTTTTTCCCCGCCTTTTTCTTCTGTGTGTTCTGTATGCTGTTCTGTGATTTACCTGATGATTTACCTCATGATGTAGTGATGTGCCTGACTATCTTGTTTGCTGTAAATATAAATGTAAAATGTATTTATTTATATAAAACAAGAAATTTGTGTTAGCATCTCTGATTCCATCTGGGCACCAGCTGTGCAATTCCCTGATAATCTATCACCACCACTGTCTTCTGGTCCTTGTACACACAGAGAGAGAGAGAGAGCAGTTTCCAAGTCTAAATTCTAGGTCTCTTTCATAGACATTTGGTTGCTCTGGAGCATGAAGGACAGTTGCACATGCTTATATAACAGCTTTATCTGATCAAAGTCACCTTGCTTTTCATGCTTTGCCAGCTTCAGCCCTGACATTTTGGAAAAGGAAAATGGGGGTCAAATGGCTAGGGACAATAGACATAAGCACTGACAGACTGGCAATTAGACACCAGATCAAATACAAGCCAAGGGCAAGAGGTGAATAGTCAAAAAACTATATATTTTAAAGGAACAAGTTTGACAGAAAATATTCAAACTTCAGAGGAAAGGAGAATCTTAGATTTTATACAGAACATTAATGATCTTTGTTGGAACTGGTTTTTTTTTAAAAAAAAATGTTTTAAAATTCGAACCATACAGTAAAATTTAATTTAACAGGCCTTGGTTTTGTGGACTTTGAAAGAACTGAACAAGATCTGTACATACACTGTATGTTTCTGAACATTTGTCAAACCCCATTCATCATTTTATACATGGAAATATGTATTTGCCATTTTGCACATGCATAAGATGTGTAAAAAATATAAAATGAACAAGTATAAAATCCCATTTTGGTTAATACAGGTGAAACTCGAAAAATTAGAATATCGTGCAAAAGTTCATTTATTTCAGTAATGCAACTTAAAAGATGAAACTAATATATGGGATAGACTCATTACATGAAAAGCAAGATAGTTCAAGCCATGATTTGTCATAATTGAGATGATTATGGCTTACAGCTCACGAAAACCCCAAATCCACAATCTCAGAAAATTAGAATATTACATGCAATCAATAAAACAAGGATTGTACATAGAACAATATCAGACCTCTGAAAAGTATAAGCATGCATATGTACTCAGTACTTGGTTTGGGCCCCTTTTGCAGCAATTACTGCCTCAATGCGCCGTGGCATGGAAGCTATCAGCCTGTGGCACTGCTGAGGTGTTATGGAAGACCAGGATGCTTCAATAGCAGCCTTCAGCTCTTCTGCATTGTGTGGTCTCATGTCTCTCATCTTTCCCTTGGCAATGCCCCATAGATTCTCTATGGGGTTCAGGTCAGGCGAGTTTGTTGGCCAATCAAGCACAGTAATCCCATGGTCATTGAACCAGGTTTTGGTGCTTTGGGCAGTGTGGGCAGGTGCAAAGTCCTGCTGGAAAATGAAGTCAGCATCCCCATAAAGCTCGTCGGTGGAAGGAAGCATGAAGTGCTCCAAAATCTGCTGGTAGACAGCTGCGTTGACCCTGGACTTAATGAAGCACAGTGGACCAACACCAGCAGATGACATGGCTCCCCAAATCAACACAGACTGTGGAAACTTCACACTGGACTTCAAGCATCTTGCAGTGTGTGCCTCTCCATTCTTCCTCCAGACTCTGGGTCCTTGGTTTCCAAATGAGATGCAAAATTTGCTCTCATCAGAAAAGAGGACTTTGGACCACTGAGCAACAGACCAGTTCTGTTTTTCTTTAGCCCAGGTAAGACACTTCTGATGTTGTTTGTTGTTCAGGAGCGGCTTGACAAGAGGAATACGACATTTGAAGCCCATGAGCAGGATCTGTCTGTGTGTGGTGGCTCTTGATGCACTGACTCCAGCCTCAGTCCACTCCTTGTGAAAGTCCCCAACACTTTTGAATGGCCTTTTCCTGACAATCCTCTCCAGGCTGCGATCATCCCTGCCGCTTGTGCACCTTTTTCTTCCACACTTTTCCCTTTCACATAACTTTCTATTAATGTGCTTTGATACAGCACTTTGGGAACATCCAACTTCTTTTGCAATTACCTTTTGAGGCTTTCCCTCCTTATGGAGAGCGTCAATGATGGTTTTCTGCACAACTGTCAGGTCAGCAGTCTTTCCCATGATTGTGATTCCTACTGAACCAGACTGGAACCCTTTGCAGGTGTTATGGCTTAATTAGCTGATTAGAGTGGGACATTTTGAGCCTAGAATATTGAATCTTTTCACAATATTCTAATTTTCTGAGATTGTGGATTTGGGTTTTTCATGAGCTGTAAGCCATAATCATCACAATTATGACAAATCACGGCTTGCACTATCTTGCTTTGCATGTAATGAGTCTATCTCATATATTAGTTTCACCTTTTAAGTTGCATTACTGAAATAAATGAACTTTTGCACGATATTTTAATTTTTCGATTTTCACCTGTAGTCATTTTTCTTCCTCTTCTCACAATAGTCCATTACATCAAGCCTTTATTGTATTTTTCTTCAGTTTCTTACATTTAGAGTATTCTTTCTAAGTATTTGCACTTCCACTGCCACTTGTTTTTGCTAGATCTTATTATACAATTTATTGCCTAAAAGTTAAGTTTGAATTATGCATAGCCTTAGAGGTACATATGTTTACTCAATTTAGATTGTTTAATATACCACGAAAGAGAGCTTCTTATCACTATGTTGGTAATAGAGAGACCCAAAAATGCAACTGTTTTTTATTGTTACAAAATTAGAACTACCAAACTTTGCCTAAGCAATATGAATTGCAATGAACAAAAGAAATATAAGCTAACAAGACAACATCCCCTAGCAACCAAAATTCCTCTCCTTACTTTTTACAGAGCGGCCTTCTAAATTCAACCTGAAAAATCTAAGAGATTCTGCTTTGGCAATGGCTATAAATCAAGTCACATAATCAATGTTTGATCGACAGCCAACATGACTCTATTTTGACTCTGATATTTCCACAGGGAATCTAGTGGACACATTAGCCATTTAGAATGGCATTACTACATTGAAAAGTAAGACCATGAGAGGACACATTCGAAAGCTGATGTCCACTACATTAACTAACAATACAGCCCCACTTAGCATACATAACAGAGATCTATGGTTCCCAACAATACAATGAGATCTAAGATCAACTCTTATCCCTACTACTCCTTGCATTGCCCTTCTGTTTTTCTTGCTTTTTTCCAGTTTATGCAAATAGCATGTCCCCCTTTTCCTGCCCTCTTGGGACACTTATAATGTCCAATGTTAACCTTGAAGCTCAGATGAGAATTAACTATAGCAGTGGTCCCCAACCTTTGCAGCTTGGCAGCCAGGCTAAGAGGGGAGAGTGGTGGGCCAGCATGCATAGGCACACAGCCTTTGCATGTGTAGTGGGCCAGCATGCATGAGTGTGTGTGCCCACTGCTTGTGGAAGTTGAGTTGCACGCATGTCCATGCTCTGGCCAGCCACTTATGCAGCCCAATTCTTAATAGGCCACAGCCTGGTAGTGGGCCATGACCTGGAGGTTGTGGACCCATGGTATATATGGTCTCTGCTCCTAACAAGCCTCGACCAGTGTCCAATGAGCTGTAAAACTGTTCTCCTTCAATAGCCTACAGACGCTGTAACTGATTTTGCCTTCAGTTAATCAGTCTACAATTTAAAGCTGTGAATTATTACAAATGCATGGTTTTGATTGAATCATCAAAGCCACACTCCATGACACTGTACTGATAACTTGACATGTGTTCATTGTGCTTGCGGTGATACAGAATCAGCATTAAACAGATATTAAGTCCTGAATAACTAGCAAAGCCTATACCCTCTCTGGAAGATAAGTATCAAGAGATTACTTCACACGTGACCTCATTTGCTCTGATTGCATCCACAATCAGCAAACCTAGCTAAACTTTGCACTGTAATAAACAAAATTTATTTTTAAGTGCCTTTTATCTGATAGCTCAGCGGGACATGATTTTTAAACAAATTTCTCTTCCTTTTGGAAATTGTCTTTGATAGCCTGGGTTGCATGGTAAATATGAAATGTTTAAATGCCATTCCAGAAAAGGAAACTATGGTAGAGAAACAGGCCATAGCCATCTCGGTACTTTTATTTTTGTGCTGACAGCAATAACCTTAGGGTCTGAAAAATCAACAAAAAGCGATGTTGTCCTTGAAACACAATATCTTTGTTCAAAAAAAGTAAGTGAAAAGTGAAAACTCCTTTTCTCCATCTGTGCATTTAGAATAATTGGCTCAGAATTGTTCAAATATATGTGAAGGTTATCCCTGTTATGTTTCCCAGGTCAATGTCAGCTTGGATTACCAGGCACAGGTGATAGTATGAGATTGCATAAATGAAAGCAGCAGACCAAAGACACTGCATGGGCTTACATGTTCCATTATTCTTGCTATGATTTCCAGATAGAGGATCACCTGAGTCCCTTTCTTCTTTATCTGGCAAAATCTCTCAAAGGTGAATGCTAATCTATATTTAAAATGTCAGAATCTTTCCCGATTTTCTAAAAGAAAAGGTCCTTCTTGGTTCTACTAGATAGACCTCCTTAAGAGAGGGGACAGGCAACATACCTTGCCTCCTTGTTCTGTTGGGTTCAGTACATGCAACTGGGAAAAGAAGGTCCTTCAAAAAACCTGGACCCAAGCAATGAGGAGCTTTAAAGTGACAAACAGCATCTTGAATTTGACCTGGCAGCATATGGTGGCAAATGCAGCTCCTGAAAGAGCAAATCCATACTTGCACAAAACCATGTGGGCTGCCACATTTTGGATCAAATGAAGCTTCAAATACTTTTCAAGGGCAGTCCCATGTAGAGTGCATTGCAACAGTTAAGACAAGATGTGACTAGGGTCTGGTTGACTGCAAGCAGGGATTGTTGATCCAAGAAAGGGCATAACTGTTGCACAAAGGCCCTCCTTGACATGACTGCCACCTGGTCCTCAAGCAGGAGTACCCAAGTCCAGGAAAACCTCCAGATTACACCCCAGGTCCATCTGGGCAGTGCAACTTTCAAACCAAAGGTAGTAATTCTCCATGGATGAAAGAACCCTAAATCCAGAGCCATTTGATCTTTCAAGGGTTCAGTTTCAACCTGTTGCTTCCCACCCAATCCCTCCCACCGTGAGAGGGAAGTCCCAGTACAGTTTAACTCAACATGGATATACAACTGGGTATAAACAGTATATTGATATCTCAGCCCATGATTATTAATGATCTCACTCAGCAGTTTCATGTAGATGTTAAACAGAAGTAGAAAAAGTAACAAACCCTACAGGACTTCACAAAGCATGTGGTTAAGGTCAGATTCTCACTTTTTATAAACACTAACTGAGAATGGCCACAAAGGATGGAAATGAACCAGGACAATACAATACTCTCCACTCCTAACCCTCAAAGCTTCTCCAGAAGATTACCATGATATATGGTATTGAAAGCCTGCAAGAAGTCAAATAGAGTGAGGATGAACACACTATCCCCAATCCACTCTCATCAGAGATAGTCAAAAAGCACAACTAATGCTATTTCCATAGCCAGGCCTTAGCAACTGAAAACGGTCCATCTAATCAGTTTCTCCCAATAACCTCTGGAGCTGTAATATAACCACCTTCTCAACAAGGTTTTAATTGTTTGTCTAGTTACTTTTCTTTTTTTTAAAAAAAAGGTATATAGCTACCCATGTTATGAACAACAATCCTGGGTGGCTCACCAAACATTACTTTTTAATGCTTTCAAATCAATAAAACTCATGGCAACTGCTAGGGAGTCCCTGCAATCCTCTTGCAAGATGTTCAGAAGTAGTTTGCCCTTGCCTCCTTCCTAGGCCTGAGAGAGAACAACTGGTCCAAGGTCACCTAACTAGTTTTGTGCCTAAGGCAGGTCTAGAATTCACAGTCTTCCAGTTTCTAGCCTGGTCCCTTAATGATCACACCTAATTAGTTTTCCACAAAACAATAAAAATATCAAAGAACAAGACAACGCCAATAAAAATTCTGGTTCCCCATGACAACACTTTCTCACACATCAGTGCTCTACCTGGCTGGTTTCCAGCCTCATTCTACCCAGCATTTGTGGGAATGGCCACCTTCTCAAGGCCTTCTGAAAGGCCAGGAGGGAGCCTGTTGGATCTCAGTGGGAAGTGTGTTTCACAAGGCATACTTCCTTTATCCCACTTAAATGACCACACTTAAGGGAATAGATCTTTTTTCCCCAACACATATCTCTTTGCATTCTTCCTGAACTGACAATGACCCATAGGAGGAATTTCTCCTCCTACACTAGAGATTTCACTGGAGTACTAGAACCCAGAGAAGCTACAGACCAGTGGCAATGATAGCATCATGAAAGCTGGAACACTGATATATTTCTCAATCATATCATAACAAACCCACCATTCCTATCCCTGAGAATTTTGAATTTTTAAACCACGATTCATTCCTTATCAAAATGTTAAGAGTGGGGTTGTGGGGGGAGAGAGAAAAGAAATTTGCAGCACAGCATATGTTCTGCCCTATCATGAGTCTTTCGAAATGCAATTTCACATAAACCTTGCTGGGACAAGAAAGGTCCTGAAACATACACACGTACACACATCTAAGCACACTCATTCCAACAAACACAAATACTCCTACCTGCTGCAGAGAGAGAGTGTGAGGGAGAGTTAACAGCAAGTGGAAGCAAACTGACAGGATGAAGAATATACCTACTGCCAGGGAATTTCCCCAGCTCATACGTTGGCCACAGTTTACCCCAGTTTAATGACACTTTTGAACTGACAAGATGATGATGCTCCCACTCAAGGGGACTAATCAGACCCAGTAAAATGCTTCAGTGACCAAATTTGGAGGGAAAGTTGCACAAGTGGCTATCTTGCCTTAAAGATAAATGGGATCGTAGGGGCTCATTTAGCTTCCTTCAATTACAATCCAAGTGCGGGAGGGAGGTACAATTCAAATGTAATTGGAGGAAGAGAAACTAATTTAAGTTTACAACACAGAAGGAAAGAGACAGAGAGAAAGAAGCTGGAATTAAAAGAGGTTGACAATCTACCTAAAAGAATCCCTACCCCATCACCAAAACTACACATCCCTCTCTTCCTTCTGTTTATTTCCATGAACAAATTATGCATAAAATGGAGAAAGGATTGCAACTTAACATGGCTAGCAAATTACACACTGGTTGCAATATAGCCAACTCTTAATGAGTGAGGATTTGCATTCTGAGTAAAGAATTCTCATCCTTAGAAACAGTACAGTGTTTATAGTTCTGATGAATATCAGAAAGATCAAACAAAATGTGGAAAAATATCCTTTCCTGTAGATATCATCACAATTTGTAAAACAACACAATACAACTCACTAGCTGAAGTGAAGAGGAAAGGTCCTTCATGAGGGAAGCTTCCTAAGTTAATCAGAACATTGATGAAACTGTAGCCAGGATCCAGACCAAAAAACAAAATTAAGTTATTTTAGCAAGCTGTTTAGAGTCTGCTTGCTTTATCATTGACCTGAATGTGATGGAGGCATCCCGTTAGATAACCCAAATTTACAATATCACTCTGTTTTACAGAACAAATAAGGAAACCATTGACTCACCATTGACTCACAAGGAGGAATATATCAAAATCCATGGTCAGACAATTGCTACAATTAGTTGTAATACAGATTCTGCCTGCTGGCAATTTTTGCTTTTTTCTGGCACTGCTGTCAGGCATTTTGAGGAACCATCTTAACTCTAGAGGTGTGAGAAGAGAGGTAGAGGATACCCAAACCACAAAACGAAGCACAGGAAACAATTCTCTACATGCCCCCCCTTTTTTTTTCTAAGGACAGATGTAAGAGAATGTAGCACAGCTGCTTAGGCTGCAGAAAAGTCTAGCCCTATGGTAGATAGCATTCATTCTTCTGATACATAAAATAAAATTTTCTCAAAGTCAGAGCCAAATGATACCTGTATTTGTAACTTGCTGTAGATTTAAAAACTGTTGGCAAAGAGTCATACCAAGTTGATGATTAGAAGAAATTAATTTTTCTCCAAGCAGATGATACCATTTTGTAAGGTGGTGTCAATAACCCAAGTGGTTCCTCTATAACATTCTAATTTTTCTTCTCTTAGTCAACTTTCTGCATCCCAGATATACTCCTACCAATGACTAGTTCCCAGAATTTCTCCCCCCTCATTAACATGTGACTGTTAGTCGATCTCAGAGCAGGTGTCTAAACCTGTCACTCTGGCCCTGTAAATGCTAACAAGGGTAATGAAAGAACATTTATAACCAATCATAGTCTTGTATCAGGGACATCAAGATATTATCCCTGTTCCTCTGTTTCCTTAACTCAGGGGTGTCAAACTTGCATTGTCACAGTGGCATCATGTGACGTGTGGAGACTTTTTTCCTCTTTGTTAAACCAGGTGGGGATGTATCTGGCCCGTGGGCCGCGAATTTGACATCCCTGCCTTAACTCATTGTAAAAGAGTACAAATAGTGTGTGCAAATGATGTGAATAAGGGAAGAAAAGTTAAAATGTTATAGAGGAGCCACTTGGGTTATTGACACCACCTTACAAAATGGGAGCAAAATGTTATTTTCAGCTTGCCATTTAGTGGTCATGCACAGTTTGGTAGCCCAGATCAGATAGTCCTAAAAGAAATTGCAGAGGGGTCCTTGAAGGTTACATGATGCAACCTTCCAGATTCATTAACAAAACAAATATAGAAATCTGCATAAAAAGCTGGAACAATTGATCATAGGAGTTTATCATTTAATACTGTAATACTCTCTGATATGCTTGTATAATGAGTACATAGTAACAACTGTGCTGTTTAAACTGCAAAAGTCCAGAAAAAGATTTCTAATGGATTTCTCAGCATGACTGAATTATAAATTCACACCATTTCATTTCTAACAGATGGGCCCAGCTATCTTGAAGAGCAAGACTGTTTATTATTGGATAATAACAGTGCCCTTGTTTAATAATGGCCATCAAGAGATGTGCTGATGTACTGTTTCCATGGAGACATGGAAGTGTCATTGCATAGAGTGTCTGTTGAGCTAGTCGTATCTCCTCCTATGTAGACTATCAATAAAGGAAGAAGCCCTCACTTGTCAACAAGGACTGTTGCAGTAGAAATGAGTGTAACCTGTCATTTATTCACACTGTAACTGATGGATAACAGTAAAAATCCTTAAGGGGAAAATAGAGAATTTTAATGAACAATTCAACTATATTCAGAAAAAATATGTGCACAAAAACATATTGCATAAAATAAAACCCACAATCTACATAGTTATTTATAATATGTATCTTCTCATAAGCTTCAGAAATGTGCTTGCACATTCCTTTGGCACAATATTGTGAATTGCTCTCAATAAAGAGACTGATTTTGAGATGTACACATGGGGGTCTACAATAAATGTTTCAACACAGAATGAATTGTCCAGCAGATCATGGAGTCAGCTTATCTTCTTTTAGGATCGTCTAATCTATTTTGCTGTCTTTCAATGTTCCAGTTATTCTGAGGAATCAAGATTTCATTGATGTTGAGTATCCTCAGACCTCACTGAATAGTTCTGGAGAATTCCAAATCTTTCAGTGTATGGAAGGTAGAAAAGATTCTATTGTATTTTAGAAGGCTTTGGATTCCCATCAACTTTTATGGAACAGAGTGGAGTTTGGGTCACATATTAACATGCTCTGATTTCTTCCCAATTCCCTCACACTATGAACTACTTTGCTTTCCTGATTGGCCCTACTTCTACTATCAGCTGTTAATCTTCCTTACACTCATTTATATGACTATGCAAAGTATTCAGAGTGATGCTTAGAAATCCATTCTATATTTTTCCCTCCACTATCCTATGATGCACTGAAAAGTTGCTAGGAACATCTAGCCCCAGAGCAGGCTGTTTCTGATTATTTTGGTTTATTCCAGATGCATCACATGCTGGCCACTCCCATGCCTGGTTTAGCGAAGGTAGAAAAAGTCCCAATATGTCAGGTGAGGCCACAGTGATGATGTGAGTTTGATGCTCCTGGTTTAAAGGGCCAGGGCACTGTGCTACATAGAAGCATCAGTCATGCCTTTATATCAGCGCTGCAATTCTGGCATCAGATTATGGAAACATATACAGTACAGTACGTCTTGCTATATGAAAGCAAGAAAATCATGTGCACAGAACATGGTCTTAGAACAGCACACTTTTTGGGGATATAAGCTTTTTTGGCGGATTAATTTTTTTTATTCCAATTTTAAACTAACCCTCCCTCAAAACAGGAAGTTTAGCTACTGAAAACAACAGGTAATCCTCTTATAATTTTCTTAAAACAAAAAAGTGGTAGTTAATGGTTTCAGAAAAAACTACACAACAGGAGCAATGATGTCATTAGCCCAGTGGTTGGATTCAAAGAGCTTAACAACCGGTTCTCTGCCCTAATTATTTCTTCCAACAACCAGTTCATCAAACTGCTCAGAAAGTTAACCAGTTTTCCCGAAGTGGTGTGAACTGGCTGGATCTCACCAATGCATTAGCCCAAACTAAGGTACAGCTAATATCTCTAGATACTTATTTGAATTCTATAAAGTACATGCTCACATAAGACTGAAACATAGAAAACTGGTGGAGAAAAAGACCTAGTGGTCCATTGAGCTTTTTTCTTTTTAATTTATGTATTTATTATTTTTATTTATTTATTTTCAGTTCTTGCTGATGAGATTATTTTATTTCAAATAAAACCCAGCAAGTGTATACACCAAACCTAGAGAATTATGAAATGTTCCTCAGAAGCAAAATTTGCACTACACAACACGGAATAATCCCTCCCTTGATAGGACCTGATGGTAAAGACTGCAACGACGACACCATTAAAGCCAACATCTTTAACACATTCTTCGGCTCAGTATTTGTAAACAGCAATGGATCATGCCCAGTATTTCCTAGCCGTACCACAGATAACAACAATGATCTAATACATATCGATTTCACAGAAGACAATGTTGAAAAAGCACTACGCAACCTAAAACCATCTCTATCTATTGGACCGGATGGAATATGTGCCTACTTCTTAAGAAAACTATCCACTGCCATAGCCAAACCTCTAAGCATAATCTTTGAAAAATCTTTCAGAACCATCTCCTTGCCTAACCTATGGTCACAAGCCACAGTCATCCCCATCTTCAAAAAGGAGACCCAAGCCTAGTTGAAAATTACAGGCCAATCTCCTTATGCTGCGTCACCTGTAAAGTCATGGAATCAATTATTAACCAATCCATCATCCTTCACTTAGAGACAAATAACCTACTCTCCAATAAACAATTTGGTTTCAGAAAAAAACTATCCTGTAATCTGCAACTCTTACACTGCAAAAACATATGGACGACACAACTCGACCAGGGCAAAGCAATAGACGCAATCTACATAGACTTCTGTAAAGCCTTTGATTCAGTGGTACCGACAAACTACTCCTAAAAATAAAATCCTATGGTATCTCTGGACAACTGAATAACTGGATAGAAGCATTCCTGTCAAACAGAAAACAAATGGTCAAAATCGGGAGCGTACTATCAAATCCAGTACCTGTCAATAGTGGTGTTCCCCAAGGCAGTGTTCTAGGACCAACTCTCTTCATACTCTACATAAACAACCTCTGTGATCATATTAAGAGCAATTGCGTTCTCTTCGCTGATGATGTAAAGCTGTTCAATACCACAGACAATACTGCTACCCTACAAAAGATCTTGACTATGTATCAGAGTGGTCAAACAAATGGCAACTTCAAATCTCAACAAATAAATGCTCTGTCTTACATATTGGCAAAAAAATCAGAAAATAAAATACAAGCTGAATAGTCAAGATCTTGTTGATGACTCAAGCTCTGTAAAGGACCTTGGAATACTCACCTCTAATGATCTAAGTGCTAGAGCCCACTGCAACTACATAGCCAAAAGGCATTAAGAGTTGTTAACCTAATCCTACGTAGCTTTTTCTCTGGTAATATCACACTACTAACCAGAGCATACAAAACATTTGCTAGACCAATACTCGAATACAGCTCATCAGTCTGGAACCCACACTACGTATCTGATATTAGCACAATTGAGAAAGTCCAGAAATATTTCACAAGAAGAGTTCTCCACTCCTCTACTCGTTGTAGAATACCTTATGCCACCAGACTTGAAATTCTAGAACTTGAAAACCTTGAATTACGCCGTCTTCGGTCTGACTTAAGCATGGTATATAAAATCATACATTGCAATGTCCTACCTGTCAATGAATACTTCAGCTTCAACCATAACAACACAAGAGCACACAATAGATACAAACTCAAAGTAAACCGCACCAAACTTGATTGCAGGAAATACGACTTCAGCAATAGAGTGGTCAATGTCTGGAATACTCTACCCGACTCTGTAGTTTCTTCCCCAAACCCCAAAAACTTTAACCTTAGACTGTCTACTATTGACCTCACCCCTTTCCTAAGAGGCCTGTAGGGGCGTGCATAAGCGCACCAACGTGCCTACCGTCCCTGTCCTATTGTTTCTCTTATTCTTTTATTTTTCTTATATGTACCCATTTCATGTATTCACAACTATGTATACATTTATACTTATTATCTTGTAAACAATTGGCAAATAAATAAATAAATAAATAAATAAATAAATAAATAAATAAATAAATAATGTGTTATCTGCCCTATGTTCTTGTCAGTATAATTTATAAAAAGTAAAAAAAAAAAAAGGTTTATATCTGTTGAACAATATGCTTGGAACATGAAAATCCAAGCTAAAATTAAACAATAAGAGAGTCAGAGTTTTGGGTTCCACAGGAAAAGGAAGATGACAAAAATCTCCTTTCTACTTTGCTTATTCTTTAAAACTGTTCCAGGATTGTCTTGGTAGAAATCTTATTTTCATTCTACAGTAAGTAAAACTCTACCCTTATGTTTCATAAATGCCTATGAGAAGGAAAGGTGGAGTTTAATTAAATGGTTATGCTTTGACTATTCTTTATAGGATAATTGTCTTTTGTGTTTACTATTGAAATGACATTTTATATCCAAAAGAATTAAATAATGTTCTCAAATGATCACAGTTTGCCATGATTATTTATAGTAGATAGTAAGATAAAGGTACTTATTAAAGAGAGCTCATAAAGTATGGAATATATTTCTGTGGCAATATATCATATGCATTAGGAAATAAGCAAAAATATGGGATATGTAAGTGGACACTACTGGTACTTTCTTTAATATTCATCAAGTTATATTATAATGTGATATTCCATAATACTTCACCACTGGATGAAAATAACCTATAAAAGGAGAATCAAATTTTAATGAAAATATAAATTGAAAAGAGGATAATATTGAATGCTCTGCACAATCCCTGAATGCGGGGGCTCTTCCAACTTGCCTGTTCTTAGACAAGATCTTGAACTGAAGAAGAAGAAGAAAAGCAGAAGAAAAGCATTGAAGCCAGTGAACTGAATCAACCCAGGGAAATTTAGGAAGAGAGACAGCATACTAGCTGCTCTTCTTGATACAATTTCCAACATAAGTCTGTTTACCAGCATTGCCTCTATTTCATCTTCACCCATGGGGTTTTTAAAGAGATGCTTCAATTTCTTTTCCACTGCAGTTGATAGAGTGTTATGCTGATATCCTCACCTCAACATTTATTTCCCAGTTCTGCCAAATCATAAAATTGTTTCTAGTTTGACAGTCAAAACTGCCACAAAATATGTCTTTGATATGCCCTTTGTCCAGAAGACGTTAAAAGTTAATGCAGTGAATGCATTATAAAAGGATTGTAGCTTACTATGAATATTCCATTAGAATACAGGTAGTCAACATGGAGCCCAACATTTATGTTGCTAAGCGAGACAGTTGTTAAGTGAGCTTGGCTCCATTTTATGACCTTTCTTGCCACAGTTGTTAAGTGAATCACTGCAATTGTTGTTAGTAGCATGGTTAAGTTAATCTGGCTTCCCATTGATTTCGCTTGTCAAAAGATTGCAAAAAGGTGATCACATGACCCTGGGACACTGCAACTGTCATAAATATGAACCAGTTGTCAAGCATCCAAATTTTGATCATGTGATGCTGCAATGGTCATAAAGTGTGAAAAAATGGTCATAAGTCACTTTTATTCAGTGCCATTCTAACTCCAAATGGTCACTAAATGAATGAATGGCTGTAAGTTGAGGACCAGCTATATAAATTCAGTGACCGCAAATAACTTTTGACTGAAGTTTGGAACTTTTCTTTCACATACACATATTTGTGCTCATTGTTGAGTATGAATCCATGTCACAAAACTCTGAAAATAGCAGTCTGCACATAGTCTAGGACAGGCATGTCAAACTTGATTTCATTGAAGGCCACATCAGGGTTGTTTTTGACCTGGGGGGGAAGAGGGGTGTGGCCAGCTCTATGTCACTCATGTCGGGGGTGCCTGTGGTGACCTGAGTGCTCTGCCAGCGAAAACGTACTCCCGAGCTCCATTTTTGGCTGTGACAGCCTCCTGTAACCTTCTGCGAGTGAAAACAGAGCTCGGGAGGGCTGCGGGAAGCCCTCCCAAGCTCTGTTTTCGCTGGCAGAGGCACTGTGGGCTGATCCTTCGCTGTTTCCAGGGTGTCTCCATGGGCCAGATCTAAGCACCCTGAAGGCTGGATCCAGCCTGTGGGCCTTGTGTTTGACACCCCTGGTGTAGGACATGTATATAATCAAGAACTGAAGAATGTAATTTAATATATGGACCAAACCTTCATCTCTCCATTTCTCCTCTTAATATGGCCCAATCTGGCTGCAATTATATAGTTTTAAAGCAACTTAGATTCTTCTGGTTAGCTTAATAGCAACTACATTTATTTTTAAATCACCTTTTGGAATGACCATAGCCATGTTGTAACTATTTTATATTCCCAGCAAATTATATGAGGTTTTGTTTCCTCTAAACAACAATATGCTGCACTGAAATATATTTTAGGAAACTGGCTTATTTCTACTGTATAATTACTATATGGCAGCTCAAAACATTATTTAGAGAAGACAACTCACTCGCTCCCAAGAATGATAAATACAATGGAGGTGACTCTGTCAATTCATGATTAATGGGATCTTTTCTATTCATGAAGTTAGATGTCAGACTTGACTGAAAAATGTACATAATCTCAAATGTATTTATTCTAAAACAGTTAAATTGCACTTTTGCTATAGTGGGGTACAATAACAACTACATTTCACTGTTCTACAGATTAAAACAGAATGCATGTCAGCGGATGACCTTATATGTTCACTGGTTGAAAATTTCATTTTAAGTTGCCAAATATAAGGAAAAAACTTCCTTTGTCCAGAGTATGGCATTAAATGTAAAATAATATATAGACCCAAGTCTATTTCAGTCCTTAAATTTGCTATAAGGAATACTGGGTTTGCAAAGCATCTGATTTATAGACTATTCCTACAAAATAAACCTATCTGGAAAAAATATGTAAAATCTTTTCTGTTATTAGGTAGTTTGCATAATATAGTTTTAAAATAAAAAGCCTATTCAGAAATCCACAAAGTAAAAGAAAAAAATTAATAGATTTGGAATAGAGCAAAACAGAAGGAAGAACACTTGTAATATTATGAATCTGGTTATATTGATAGGATGTATAAAAGGCCCTTTCAGAATAGAATAATTTTCTAGTTGTTATTGCAAACAGAGAGGAAAGAAAACTAATGATAAACCTATGTTTACTTAAAGAACCTTCACTTTTTTAATAACTGAGGGCTGTGATATATATTTTTTATTGGCACCAGTCAAGAGTCTAATTTACAGGAGGAACAAGTTAAAGAAACGATGATTACTTGGGGGAAAAATTTTGGATATGGAATTGATTTAGAGAAATGGCAAAAATTATGGTCTCAAAATTATAAAATGACAATGTCAACTGCTTACAAAGAAAATTTATATAAGATGTTTTATAGGTGGCATCTACCCCCTGTTAGGAATGTAAGTCACCTAACAGTTGGGTTGGAAATATATAAACCAGGATAGACATTTTAATACTGTCTCTTTAAGGGAATTCTAAAATTGTAATTGGGTGTGGTTCCTCAAATGGCCATAAGATGGAGCCAGAAACCTGGTTTCCCAGACAGTGTTGCCGTTCCTGCATTTCCCTATTGACTGTTGCTGATCGTCGTTATTCTTGGATTGATGTGAGTCTATTACTAAACTGTTTTTGATACTGGACTTTGTTATTTGGATTATCCCTGGACTGAAAACTGACTGCTTTAACCGTGTATGACTTGGACTGTTTGTTGGACTTTGCTTAACCGTTTACTGGAAGTAAAACCTACATTTTACTATACAGTGTAGCTGTGTGCTGTGTGTGTGTTATTCAACATTACTCTCACTACATCTCCCTGTGTGCACTCATTCTCCTAACGGGGAATTACCTCAACAGCCCCGACGAGAATTGTGAGAATGTTTAAGGATAAATCGCATAAATGTTGGAAATGTCATCAGATACCTGGTTCGTATTACCATATGTGGTGGACGTGCTTGGATGCAAAAAAATATTGGACTAAAATCCACACATGGTTGGAAAAAATGATAAAACAACATATAGACTTTAAGCCAAAAATATTTTTATTGAAAATTATACTGGAAATGTACCATAAAGAATTGAAATATTTGATTGTAAATGTTTTGACAGCGGCTAGGATTGTATTTGCTAAGAATTGGAAAAATGAAAAAAATACCTATGCAGAGGAAGTTATTAAGAAAATTATGGACTGTGCTGAAATGAGTAAATTGACATTTGAAATCAGAGAACAAGAAGATAAACAATTTTACATGATATGGGATCTGTTTTATCAATGGTTGGATAAAAAGATATGGTAATGTAATAGACAAGCAAATTTTGTAATAGAAGTTTAATAGATTGATATAAAATATAATATAAATATATATAAAACCATTGGATGAAAGTGTAATACAAACTTTATAATAAAATCTAGAATATCTTGTATAAATTATGGAATAAATAGTTTAGTCATGAATGATAAATATATAAGCATATGTTAGATTGACAATGTGAGAATTTATATAAACTGTGAGTGATGACTATGAAAGGATAGCACAAAAGATTTGTAACAAACTGACACACTGTGTGTGTGTGTGTGTGTGTGTGTGTGTGTGTGTATATATATATATATATATATATATATATATATATATATATATATATATATATATATATATATATATAAAATGGAAGATGGTTTTATGTTTTTTATGTTTTGTTTGTACATGTTTGTCTTAAAAAATAAAAAATATTTTTTAACAAATAAAATAAAAGAGTCTAATTTACCCACCCTAGCGATGGCTTTTACCAATTAGAATTCCCCAATGTAAAGTTGAATTTTTTCTAAGCTCAGAGCTTGGGAAAGCATTACTGATAAAACCGCAGATGAAGCGGGGGAAAGGATGACCCTAAAAAATAGACTACTTCAAATCCAAAGACTGCCAGAAAGCACTTTCAGCTTTCTTGAAATTATTTCTCTGCATGCACACATGTGTAGCAAATTGAAAACAGCTTTTAAAGCTGCCAATGCACAATTTTCAAATGATGTGGCTGCTTTGGTGCTTTAAGAGAAAAGCTTTGCTTTCAGTGAAGTATCTTGCAAAGCCCCTTTCTGAACACTTTGCACAATTCTGTTAATTATCCCTTCCATTCTCTCATTCCACCATTGCTGAATTGTAATATTATAAATATTAGCACTTTTGGATAAATGTCTCTTTCTCACTTCGTAAAATTTAATGTGCTAGTGTTGCCCAAATGTAAATCCTTCACAGGTGGAAGCATGCCCTCTCTTCTAGATGTAATGGGATGGGCAGATAGCAGATAGATGCCATGAAGGGCTTTAAAGGTCAAAACCAGAACCTTGAATTGGACCCAGAAGTGCAATGCAGCTCATGGAACTAAGGTATGACATGTGCTGTTTTGGAAGCATACATGCCACTGCACTTTGCACCAGCTGAAGCTTTCTGTATATTCTTGGGCAGCTCATGTAGATCACACTAGAATCCAACCTGGAGGTGACTAGGGCAAGAGTAACTATTAGCTGAGCCTCCTGATCTAGGAACAGGAGGAACAACTGGTGCACAACCCAAAGCTGTCCAAAGGCCCTCCTAGCCATGACTGCCACCTGCTCCTGGAGCAGGAGTTGTGAGTCCAGGAAGACCCCAATTTGTGTATTGGGTCTGTTTTGGGGTAGTACAATACCATCGAGCACCAAATATGACATATATTAAGCTGGTCTCAGAACTTAAAGCAATTCAGTTTTACCAGAATTCGACTGTTGTTCTCTGTTGACTGAAAGGGATCCAGATAATCCACTTCTTCCAAGACCTTCTGAAGCTGCTACACAACCATCTACTGAATTACCCTCTCCACTAAAGGGATGTTATATACTAGATGAAAATTGTCCAGTATGATGGACAGTGATGGCTTCTTGAGTAGCAGGTAAACCATAGCCTCTTTAAAAGGTAGAGGAACAACCCACCCACCCCATTGAAAGAAGAATTATCCACCACTAGAACCCATTCATATCATACATGCTTTAACAATCTAGGAAGGATATGGATCTGAAGAGATGATGACTAAGCTCACAATTCTAAGGATCTTGTCCACTTCCTCAGGTTCAACAGATTCAGACTGTTCCTAGATAACCAGACAAGGGTTCTCTGCAGATATCTCCTTCAGACCTGTATCAAGGCTGATAGTCTATCACAGGTGAATTGGAGCAATTTTGTCCAACAGATGCTGAAAATTTTCTTCTGAACACCCCTGCAGGAAGTTCTCCAAGATTTTTTACCCAAGAGGGCTTGTATCACCCATAACAGGGTAGCTATCTATAAGGCAAAGAAGTATAGATATATTTGATCACCATTACCTTCACAAGATAGGCCTTAATAGCAGCTCTAATCCATATTCAGCAGTTGTACTCATCCTTCATTGAGCTCCAGCAAAGCTCAGTCATCTCTTACTTCTCTTTCATCTCCCTGAACAATATCCCCAAGACGGGAAAATTACACTGGTGCAATCTCATCCAAATCCTCCCATCTTTTATTCCATATGGTGACCAAGGCTTCAAATGGATGATGCAGCAGGAAGTGGTCTTTCCTTTTGAGCCCAGTTGAGACCATCAGTCACTGGGAGGGAACCAATCAAATTGGTCCAACTTTTCTGCAATGGTTAGCAGCATTAGAGAAGCCGATGGATATCAAGACACAATTTGACCATGACAAGAGAGACATCAGAATCTCTCTCTCTCAATTTCAGATCACATAGCCACTGTTCTAACATGGCTCTGGATGATCTGAGATAGTCTTATTGCCATTATGATGGCCAATTAACTCCCTCAGACCCAACTTCTAGAGAAGGCAGATTGAAGCGGCCCAGAATTATGAGTCCCAAGTGTTTGTATTTCATAGGAACAGATCTACATCTTTTACTGAGTTCTTTTTCAAATGTGGGAAATAGTGGATTGCTTCAATTATGCTTAGGTGAAAAATCTGGTTTGTTTCTTTTACATTTTCAATTCATGAAACAAAAAGGTGGGGATGAAGCTTATTCTACAGATAAAAGCCACATCTGAACAATGCTTGAGGTACAGCAACAATGAAAAAAGAACATGTCAGTGTATTTAGAGGAAAGGAAAAAAATAAAAATTAAGAAATGTTCATGTGAAGCTTTCACCTGATGTGGAAACACTGCTCATTTCACTACAGTCTCATGGGTACTTCACACATATTCATATATCCTGGAAACTATTAAACTGTCTGATAAATTCATCCAATTTAACTTCCATTTCATTGGGTCATTGTGAGGCTATCACATCTAAAAGAGAGTATCATTAGAATCCATGGGCCATGAAATCAAGAGAATTAAATGAGGGAAAATTTAAAGTAATATAGTAGTAAATCAGGCAGCTTACTTATGCATGACAAGCAAAGACTGAAGCAAGATCTGAAGGTTCCTACATCAAACTTGGATGAAAACTCTGCTAAAGTCAAGACTGAAATTATACACACTTGGATGAGGTGGGAGTATCACTGCAACTCCTTACTCCCACTTCAGGCAAAGAGAGAAATGCAAATGAATATGATGAAATAACATTTAACTGGGAAAAGAAAGCTGGCAGAGAAAAATTTAGAATAACATGAAAGGAGGGGGGGGGGGAAATCTAAGCTATGAAAATAGTTCTAAAATATTTTTCAAGTATAAGAAACCAGAATGGACTTTGACATCAAAAGATTGAAGACAACATACAAATGGATCACCAAATTCATGGTTTGGGTGTTCGAATTCTACGATCTGAGTTCCATAGGAATCTCTACTGATTATAGGATTGATAAGGATTTATGGGGTTTTTGGTTAACTCCAGATCCTCTAGTTGAAATCTGATGCAAGAGATGAACATCTAAAGCAGGGGTTCCCAAACTTGGCAACTTTAAGACTTGTGGACTTCAACTCCCAGAACTCTCCAGCCAGCTATGCTGGTTGGAGAATTCTGAGAGTTGAAGTCCACAAATTTTAAAATTGCCAAGTTTGGGAACCTCTGATCTAAAGTTAGGTCAAGAAAATTATAATATCTTTCGATTGCAATTCTATGGCTCCATATTGATGTGATTTTATTATACTTTTTATCTTAATGTAATACATTATATCCATTACTGTATTGTCCATATTATATACTTTGTGTGTGTGTGTGTGTGTGTGTGTGTGTGCATATGCTTTATTTAAACTAAATTTGTATCTCAGTGATTGCATGACTTATAAATGCCATATGCTAAATAAAATATAAGAAGGCATAGCAAAGGGTATATGAGCTGCAACTTCTATATACAGTATGTCCTTCCAAAGAACAGTCAGGGTTGATACTAAAGGAAATCAACCCTGATTGTTCTTTAGAAGGACAGATACTGAAGGTAAAACTCAAATACATCAGCAATCTAATGAAAAGAAAGGATTTATTGGAAAAGGCCCGGATGTTGGGAAAAATTGAAGGCAAAGTAGAAGGAAATGGCAAAGAATGAAGTGGTTAGATAGTGTCAACAATGCAACAAACATGAATTTGGGCAGCCTCCAGGAACTAGTGGAGGACAAGGGAGCCCAGCGTGCTATGATCCATGGGGTCATAAAAAGTTGGACATGACTTAGCAACTGAACAACAACTAGAAAAGAGTAAGAATTCTACATGGAGTTATACTAAGTTCTGCTACTCAGAACAGATATATTTATTTATTTATTTATTTATTTGATTTGTCAATTGTTTACAAGATAATAAGTACAAGTGTATACATAGTTGTGAATATATGAAATGGGTACATATAAGAAAAATAAAAGAATAAGAGAAACAATAGGACAGGGACGGTAGGCACGTTGGTGCGCTTTATGCACGCCCCACAGACCTCTTAGGAAAGGGGTGAGGTCAATAGTAGACAGTCTAAGGTTAAAGTTTTTGGGGTTTGGGGAAGAGACTACAGAGTCGGGTAGAGTATTCCAGACATTGACCACTCTATTGCTGAAGTCGTATTTCCTGCAATCAAGTTTGGTGCGGTTTACTTTGAGTTTGTATCTGTTGTGTGCTCTTGTGTTGTTATGGTTAAAGCTGAAGTATTCATTGACAGGTAGGACATTGCAATGTATGATTTTATATACCATGCTTAAGTCGGACCGAAGACGGCGTAATTCGAGGTTTTCTAGTTTTAGAATTTCGAGTCTGGTGGCGTAAGGTATTCTATAACGGGTAGAAGAGTGGAGACTTTGTGCAGAGTTCTATAATTATATTATTTATATTTTTTCTATTTCCAGCTACCCCAATCTTTTCTCATGTTAACAGAATCATTTAGAAAACTGGGACATTAATGTGTTGCTGATTTTCTATTTAAGGAGCAAAGCACAATGACAACACTGAGCTCCAGAACTTCTCCTATGAAATTTGGCATATTCCTGTGAGGAGGAATATTTCCCGTTTTCACTGGTAGAAATCTAGATATCCCCAAAGGTTTGCTAACTTCAGAATTGTTAACAAACATCTCCATGGTTACATCTGCCGAACTGTCCTTAAAATGCAACCACCTCTCCAAAAGTCATGAATATAAAATACAGTTATAGACTTCTGAATCATGAATATGGAACCAGAATGTTTGAACTTGGCTCTTATACAATGTAAAACACTATAATGTCTAATGATGAATTTCTCCTCAGAGAATGAGTAATTGCAGCCAAGGTGAAACTAGGCAACTATCTATGATCTTGGGGAAAGAAAAGATATCCTATTTAAGTGATGCAAAGAAACAAAAATCTGAGATAACAGTATTGCTGATTATAACTCTCCTGTATTTGGTACACACATAGCAGCTGTTGTCATTTTGTGGGCTTAATGGGTAGTGTAGTATGTTGCAAAGCAGGAATAGGCTCTCAATCTTTCATCACAGTCAAGATAAAGCTGGTAGTACAAAAGATTCTCTCCTCTCATTCAAAGGAGCCAGCTCTTTGTTATTTAGGGAAGATGGGAGAGTAGACTAGAATTATCTTTGCTTTCCCCCCCCCCTGCTTAATTTTTTAAATGGATGCTCCCAGACCATGCCATAATTGAAGTACATCTATGTGAATACTGAGCCAAATTCGTCCTTGTGGAGCTATTTGCAAGGAAAGGCTCATTTGCCAATCTGCATGGTGATATTTTTATGGCAATTCCGGCCAAAATCCTGTTTACTTTTGTAACTCAAACCTACTAGAGAACCAGCATTTACCTTACTGGCCATTTACAATTATTATTGATCAACTCTCTAGCAGGGCTTCAGGTACAAAGTATTTTTCCTGCCTTCTCTCATTAGTGTTAGCAATCTGCTGCAAAATATTATAATCCTCTGATATTTGGGGAAATGTGGCTGAGCAGAAAACAGAAAAAAAAATTGAGTGTCAGCCTAGCAAATGGGATGTCAATCAAACCAAGGCTAACTTGACACTCATTAGATACTTCTAGATTTAGTCTGCTCCAATGGGTATAACATGGAAGAACTTCAACCACCAAAGTAGATACAAAGCTACAGCTACTAGTTTTTTTAAAATATATATTTCTCTACTGTCCCCTATAAATATATAGAGAGAGAGGACAGTAGAGAAAGCATTGTGTGACTTTGGATCAATAATTTCATACCCCCAGCCAATTTCCTATGTTATTCCTCTTGCAGATAAAAAGGAGGGAATTCCCATGTAAGCAGGGCCATCTTAACAGCATTATGGGCCTCGGGAAAAGCATGTACTGGGGCTCCTATGATAACTACTCACAGGAATAAAAATGTAAATGGTTGATAAAATTAAACATATATTTGCATGTTAGTATTAATAAAAATATGCACTAAAATGTAATAAATATGTTGTATTTATGTGATTCAAGGTGCATTGAAGGGTTAACATACACAGATTAGTATGGGGCCTCTATGCTTGTGGGGCCCATGGGCAAGTGCCCATCAGACCCATACATTAAAACAGCCCTGCATGTAAGTTGTCTTGAGGAGGAAAAGCAGAAAATCAGTCAAATTAATAAATGCTGTCATGTTTTTAATCAATTCCTTTATTCCAGTGGTGGTATTCATCAGGTTCTGACCAGTTCTGGAGAACTGGTAGCGGAAATTTTGAGTAGTTCAGAGAACCAGCAAATACAACCTCTGACTGGAGATTTTATGGTATCCTTCCCCTGCCACGCCCACCAAGCCATGCCCACAGAACTGGTAGTAAAAAAAAATGAATCCCACCACTGCTTTATACCCTTTTATATTGCTAATATTTCCCTGGGATAAGTCTGAATAACTCAAAAGCACCTAAGGAGCTTCATCATTCCTCAGCTATGTATGCAATTATCCACAGGGCATCCACAGGCCAGGTAAAGCTTTGAGTCATGCTATAAGATTTAGGTCAAGGAGACATACTACTCCAAAGCTAAGGATAATTATAATGAAGAGTATAGACGGAGACTAGTTCTAACTAATCCTTTTTTCCTCCTTATCTCATAGCTTTAATTTCTTCAGCTTCCACTTCTGTACACATACCCTTTGGGTAACATTGCCCACTCCTAAAACAAATACAGGTAGTCTTGATTTATAATCACAATTGGCCCTGGAATTTCTGTTGCTAAATGATGTGCTCATTAAGCAAGCCTTCATGTGACTGGATCCAATTTTACAACCATTTGGTGGTGTAAAAGGAAAGGCTTTGGTTTTATTAGTCATGATGTCTGCAGCTGGTCCAATGAAAAAATGTACAAAAGAGATGGTTTGCATCTCCCGTCAAAGAAAGGGACTGAGTTACTTGGCATTAAATTCACAGATTTCCTGGATAAACATTAAACTGAACAGCGGGGACAGAGAATTAATGGGTTCAGAACATTTCTGACCCCAGCAACCTAAAACTAATAAGGATACCAGTGCATGCAAAATAGATGTTTGTGCAGGTAAGATTGATGCCAACCAAAACCAAGCATTTAATAGTGAGTGCCATACCATGTGCACTAATCAAACAGGTGGCAAGAAAGTAGGGACAGGCAGGCACAACACAAGTTATACAGACAGTAAACACAGTGTCAGACATAAAGATCTCAAGTGCCTATATACAAATGCACAAAGTCTGGGGAACAAACAGGGTGATCTCGAACTACGAATACATGAAGGTAAATACGATATAGTTGAAATAACAGAAATTTGGTGGGATGAAACCCATGACTGGAACACACTGGTAGAAGGATACAAACTATTCAAAATAAAAACCAGACCCCATAAAAGAGGAGGTGGAGTTGCACTGTATATAAAGGACCACTATATTGCTACAGAAATGCATGAAACCAAAGATGAAAACCTCCTAGAATGCATATAGGTCAATATAAAAGAAAAAAAGAATGACATGGCCATAGGTGTATATTATAGGCCACCCAATCAAGCAGAAAATATAGATGTCCTTTTTGCCAGCCTACTAACAAACATATGCAGGAAACACACAACAATAGTAATGGGAGACTTCAATTATTTATTTTATTTATTTATTTATTTGATTTGCCAATTGTTTACAAGATAATAAGTATAAATGTATACATAGTTGTGAATACATGAAATGGGTACATATAAGAAAAATAAAAGAATAAGAGAAACAATAGGACAGGGACGGTAGGCACGTTGGTGCGCTTTATGCACGCCCCTACAGACCTCTTAGGAAAGGGGTGAGGTCAATAGTAGACAGTCTAAGGTTAAAGTTTTTGGGGTTTGGGGAAGAAACTACAGAGTCGGGTAGAGTATTCCAGACATTGACCACTCTATTGCTGAAGTCGTATTTCCTGCAATCAAGTTTCGTGCGGTTTACTTTGAGTTTGTATCTATTGTGTGCTCTTGTGTTGTTATGGTTGAAGCTGAAGTATTCATTGACAGGTAGGACATTGCAATGTATGATTTTATATACCATGCTTAAGTCAGACCGAAGACGGCATAATTCAAGGTTTTCAAGTTCTAGAATTTCAAGTCTGGTGGCATAAGGTATTCTACAACGAGTAGAGGAGTGGAGAACTCTTCTTGTGAAATATTTCTGGACTTTCTCAATTGTGCTAATATCAGATACGTAGTGTGGGTTCCAGACTGATGAACTGTATTCGAGTATTGGTCTAGCAAATGTTTTGTATGCTCTGGTTAGTAGTGTGATATTACCAGAGAAAAGCTACGTAGGATTAGGTTAACAACTCTTAATGCCTTTTTGGCTATGTAGTTGCAGTGGGCTCTAGCACTTAGATCATTAGAGGTGAGTATTCCAAGGTCCTTTACAGAGCTTGAGTCATCAACAAGATCTTGACTATTCAGCTTGTATTTTATTTTCTGATTTTTTTGCCAATATGTAAGACAGAGCATTTATTTGTTGAGATTTGAAGTTGCCATTTGTTTGACCACTCTGATACATAGTCAAGATCTTTTGTAGGGTAGCAGTATTGTCTGTGGTATTGAACAGCTTTACATCATCAGCGAAGAGAACGCAATTGCTCTTAATATGATCCTGATATCAATTGGAAAACTAATTCTGCACCAAGTGAGAAATCAAATAAGTTCCTAACCAACCTAGCTGACAACTTTGTTGTCCAAAAGGTAGAGGGTGAAACTAGAGGGACAGCCATACTGGACTTAATTCTTACAAACAGAGAAGAAGTGATAGAGGGAGTTGAAACTGCAGGAACCTTGGGTGAGAGTGACCATGTCATACTAGAATTCAACATAACACAAACACAAGCAACAGAACATAATGACACCAGACTCTTGGATTTTAAAAGAGCTGATTTCACTAAACTCAGAGAGAACTTGAGAAAGATTCCATGGATGAAAATCCTAAAGAAGAAAACAACTCAAGAATCTTGGGAAACTCTAAAAGGTATGATCATAGAAGCCCAGACCAGCACAATACCACTGAGAAAGAAAAACAAGAAATCCAAGAAGAAACCAGCATGGCTGCACAAAGATCTATCTGGCAAATTGAAAGAAAAAAAGGACAAGTACAAAAAATGGAAAGAAGGACATACAACTAAGGCAGACTATCAGCAGATAGCCATAATCTGCAAAGATGAAGTCAGTATAGCAAAGGCTCAGAACGAACAAAGACTTGCAACAAAAGTCAAAGATAATAAAAAAAGTTTCTTCCAACATATAAATAACAAGAAAAAAATCAAGGAAACAGTCAGTCCACTAAAGAGAGAAGATGGCAAGGAAGTAACAGGCAACAGAGAGAAAGCAGAACTGCTTAACTCATTCTTTGCATCTGTCTTCACGCAAAAAGAAACTATAGCTCAACCCACCAAAAACATAACTGTAAAAGACAGACCAGAAATAAAAGTTAAAATAAGCAAAAAAATACTACGAGAACACCTGCCTGATCTTGATGAAAACAAATCACCGGGGCCTGATGGATTACATCCCAGAGTTTTAAAGGAGCTGGCAGAGGTCATCTCAGAACCACTGCACCATATCTTTCAAAAATCCTGGAGCACCGGGGAACTACCAGAGGACTGGAAAAGAGCTGATGTGGTTCCCATCTTCAAAAAAGGTAAAAAACCAGACCCAGGAAACTATAGACCAATCAGCCTAACATCAATACCCGGGAAGATACTGGAAAAGATAATAAAAACACAGATCTGCCAACATCTAGAAACAAGTAAAGTAATAACTAGCAGTCAGCACGGGTTTGTTAAAAACAGATCATGCCAAACCAATCTCATTTCATTCTTCAACACAGTGACTAAATTAGTAGACCAGCAAAATACTGTGGACATAATATATTTAGATTTCAGCAAGGCATTCGACAAAGTAGACCAAAGTGACCACAACCTACTTCTTAGTAAGCTAGAAAAAAGTGGAATAGATAGTACCACCACTAGATGGATTTGCAACTGGCTGGCAAACCGTACTCAACTAGTAGTCCTTAATGGGTCTAAGGCTACATGGAGGGAAGTAAGTAGTGGGGTGCCACAAGGTTCTGTCTTAGGCCCAGTACTCTTCAATATCTTCATTAATGACTTAGATGAGGGAATAGAAGGGGAACTTACCAAATTTGCAGATGATACTAAGCTGGCAAGAATAGTTAACATCCAAGAAGATAGGCTCAAGATCCAGATGGATCTTGACAGACTAGAACACTGGGCCATATCTAATAAAATGAAATTCAATCTAGAGAAAAGTAAAGTCCTACACTTAGGGAAGAAAAACCAAAAGTACACATATAGACTGGCTGAAACCAGGCTCAATAGCAGTAACTGTGAGAGGGATGTTGGAGTCTTAGTGGACAACCAGCTAAATTTGAGCCAGCAGTGTGCAGCAGCAGCCAAAAAAGCTAATGCAATCCTAAATTGTATTAACAGAGGGATACAATCAAGATCAAGGGAAGTACTAATACCACTCTATCAAGCCTTAGTAAGACCACACCTAGAGTACTGCATCCAGTTTTGTTCACCACATTATAAAAAAGATGTTGAGACTCTAGAAAGATTACAGAGAAGAGCAACCAGGATGATTAGGGGACTGGAGGCTAAAACATACAATGAACGGTTGCAGGAACTGGGCTTGGCTAGTCTAGTAAAGAGAAGGACCTGGGGAGACATGATAGCAGTCTTCCAATATTTGAGGGGCTGCCACAGGGAGGAAGGGGTCAAGCTATTTTCTGAAGTGCCTGTAGGCCAGACAAGGAATAATGGATGGAAATTGAACAAGGAGAGATTTAACCTGGAAATAAGAATAAACTTTCTGACAGTGAGAACACTCGACCAATGGAACAGCTTGCCCTCAGAAGTTGTGCGAGTGCCATCACTTGAGACTTTCAAGAAGAGATTGGACTGCCATTTGTCAGAAATGGTGTAGGATCTCCCGCTTGGGTGGGGGTTGGACTAGATGACCTACAAGGTCCCTTCCAACTCTGATTATCTGTTATCTGTTATCATTTTTACTACAGTTGTTAAGACAATTTGGCTTCCCCAATTGACTTTGCTTGTTTAGTTTAGTTTTAGTTTTGTTTACTTTATTGTCATTGCACCTCGTACAACAAAATCAATCATCTTCAGTGCACATCATGACCATGAAAATAAACACAAACACACATCCTTCACCCTTCACACATTGAACCGGAAACCCCCAATACCACACCAACACTGCACTATACAGCAGAATTCAAAAGAGCTACTGCCCTGGGATAGAAGCTTTTTCAGCCTATTTGTCCTTGTTTTTATTATTCTGTACCGTCTGCCAGATAGTAATAGTTCAAGAAAAGGGTTCCCAGGATGAGACGGATCTTTGAGAATGTTTTGAACTTTCTTAAGGCAGCGGGAGCTATAAAGCTCTTCCAAAGAGGGGAGAGGGCAACCAATGATCTTCTGGGCAATTACATTAACCCTCTGGAGTACTTTCCTATCTGCCACTATGCAATTGGGAAACCATACAGAGGTGCAGTATGTTAAAATGCTCTCTATGGTGCAGTGGTAGAAGGTCACCAGCAGTTTTTCATTCAGTTGTTGTTTTCTGAGAAGTCTCAGGTAGTATAATCTCTGCTGGGCCCTTTTGACCAGGGCTCCAATATGGGCACCCCAGGTCATGTCCTCTTTTAGGGTAACACCCAGAAACTTAAAACTGGCCACTTGCTCCATTCGGTCCCCATTGATAAGAAAGGGCTATCCAGTCTGATCTGTTCCTTCTATAATCCACTATAAGCTCCTTGATCTTATTGGTGTTGAGGACAAGTTGTTGTCTCCACACCACGAAAGCAACCTGTCCACCTCATCTCAGTAGGCAGACTCATCCCCACCCCCCCCCCGGAGATAAGGCCCACCACTGTTGTATCATCTGCAAATTTAGCAATAGTATTACTAACATGAGTGGTAATGTAGTCATGCACATAAAGAATATAGAGTAAGGGACTCAACATGCAACCCTGTGGTGTACCAGTGTTAAGAATAGGGGCTGAAGAGGTATGATTACCTAATCTGACCCTCTGTGAGCGGCCAGACAGGAAATCCATAATCCAAAGGCAGATTGAATTAGAAAGCCCAAGGTCCAGAAGTTTAGATGTGGAAGAATTGTGTTAAATGCAGAACTAAAATCCACAAAAAGCATCCTCACATAGCCCTCCCGCTGTTCTAGATGAGTTAGAGCAGTGTGAAGAGTGATGGCTGTAGCGTCCTCTGTAGATCTATTTTTTCTGTATGCAAACTGGTGTTTATCAAATGTATGTGGAAGACCAGAAATGATGTGCCAGCAGACCAATTTCTCAAAGCACTTCATGGTCTGTAATCATTGAGGTAATCACTGAGGTTATTGATAGGGAACTTCTTTGGCAGCGGAACAATGGTGGAAGCCTTCAAACAAGATGGAATAGTGGACTGGGATAAAGACTGATTGAAGATCCTGGTAAAGACTCCAGCCAACTGATCAGCACAGTCTTTAAGCACTCAGCCAGAGATACCGTTAGGACCGGCAGCCTTTCTAGGGTCCACAGTCCTCAGAATGCTCCTCACCTCCTGTTCCTCCACAATGAGGTGGGGGCTACAATTGGCTGGTAGTTGTGTTTTATCTGTCTCTGATGTCTCCACTTCAAAGCGAGCAAAGAAATGATTCAGTTCCTCTGCCAATGAAGCACCCCCCTCAGCAGGGATGACATTGGTTGGTGGATGGTTTGTAATTTGTTGAATCCCTCGCCACACCTGCCTCATGTTATTGCTATAAAATTATCCTCAATCTTCCTCTTATAATCAGTCTTGGCCTTCCGAATACCTTTCTTCAGATTAGCTCTGACAACACTGTATCTTGCCCCATCACCAGACCTAAAGGCCTTGGTCCTGTCATACAAGAGGCACTGGACTTCCTTGGTCATCCAGGGTTTCTGATTGGGATAGATCCTAATATGTTTATCCACAGTGATAGTATATGTGTTTGATATAGCACAGAACAGTTGCAGTGTGCCCCTTTAGGTCAGGGTGGTAAAAGATGTCCCAATTTGTATTCTCAAAACAATCCTGAAGTTGTTGGGAAGCATCTTCTGGCCAAGATTTCACTTTCTTTATTATAGGCAAAGACCATCTCCTAAGAGGGATGTAAGCTGGTGCTAAAAGCAGTGACATATGGTCTGATTGTCCCAAATGTGGTAGTTGTATAACCTTATAGCCATGTTTGATGTTGGTATATACTTTGTCCAATATGTTTGCTCCTCTAGTAGCACACTTAACATGCTGATAGAATTTAGGGAGCACTTCTTTTAAATCAGCTTGATTAAAGTCCCCCACTATGATATGCACAGCATCAGGATACTTATTTTGCTGATTACTAGCAATGTTATATAAGAATCGCAAAGCTATGGTAGTATTGGCATCAGGTGGGATATAGACTGAAGTAATCAAAACCCGAAGTTTTGTCAGAAGTTGGCTAGGAAGATCACAAATTGCAATCTCGTAACAGCAATATGCTGCAGCTTTTGTAAATGTGAGCCAGTTGTCAAGCACCTGAATTGCAATCCTGCAACCATAGGATGTTGTGACAGTTATAATTTAAAGAATGGGTCACATGACACTTTTTCTGAGGCTGTCTGACTTTGAAGCATTATTAAATGAACAGTTATAAGTTGAAATGTCATGTGTATTAAAAAATATAGCCAATTTAAATGTAATTTTTGTCCTGGTTTACCCAATTTTTTGTCTTAATAATCCCATCCTCTAAGGGGTTTCAAAGCCTAAGTATAGCCCTGTAAAGATGTTATACAATGTAACTCTATACCTTCTGATATTTTCAGAGTTCATTTTTCAGTTCAGCCATGAAGCTCATTGGGTATCTTTAGACTTTCTTTCTTTCTTTCTTTCTTTCTTTCTTTCTTTCTTTCTTTCTTTCTTTCTTTCTTTCTTTCTTTCTTTTCTTTCTTTCTTTCTTTCTTTCTTTCTTTCTTTCTTTCTTTCTTTCTTTCTTTCTTTCTTTCTTTCTTTCTTTCTTTCTTTCTTTCTTTCTTTCTTTCTTTCTTTCTTTCTCCCCCTCTCTCCCTTCTTCCTTCCTTTCATGAGAAGTTTTATATCAAAATATATTTTATTCTTTATGTTGTTTCCATCTTCTCTTAAAACAGAATCCACAATGAGCTGTGAATCAGACTCTTAGATAATTGATAGTCAAGCTGAAACTAAATTAATCAAGTAAAAATAGGGAAAATCTTTTACTCAAATTTCCTCAAATCCACAAATAAGTTACCCAGACCTAATCCACATAAAGTCTGTAAACACAAATAGAGTTAATTAAATTAGATCTCTCAGCGCAACTGCATGTTCACAAGATTCACACCTACACAAACACACACAGACACACACACACACACCTCAAATGTCACCGTAGAATCAGTACGGGGACACTTCCACACCGAGGACAAGCTCCCCTATATAACTGTTGCTGTACTCCATTTCTCTGCAGATGCCCCTAAAGGGATTTCTCTGCAGATGCCCCTCTTTGCTTTTAGGAATAAATATTTCTTCTTTCCTCATAGCTGCCTGGATCTCATTTTTATTTATTCTTGTACAACCCCAACTTGAGTTGGAACTTCAAATTATTCCTTTCTTTCATTCTTTTCTTTTTTTCTTTTCTTTTCTTTTTTTCTTTTCTTTTTCTTTCTTTTCTTTTCTTTTCTTTTCTTTCCTTCTCTTTCTTTCTTTCTTTCTTTCTTTCTTTCTTTCTTTCTTTCTTTCTTTCTTTCTTTCTTTCTTTCTTTCTTTCTTTCTTTCTTTCTTTCTCTCTCTTTCTTTCTCAACAGAGTTGCTTAAGAATGTCCTATCTATCTGTCTGTCTGTCTGTCTGTCTGTCTGTCATCTATTGTATGATTTTCAAAGTCTAATAGAATGCCTATCATCAATGAGATCAAGAATTTCTTCTAATTTTCAATGTCTCTCTACTGACTTGTATTTCTCTACATCACTGAAAGTAAACACATTTTCTGTTATGCGGTGGTTGGTTGAATGTCTGTGACCTTCATAAGCATCATGAGAGAAGGGAAATACATTTGGGGAGAACTGTTATACTTACTTGGTTTTCTGTCTGAAAATGAGATCAGCATCTCTTTCTTCCACAGCCAATGCTATGACAGCTCTAGCCCTATGAGTGGTATGCATTCAGCCATACGGGCAAAGATAAGTGCAATGGTCTGGTTGATTGCCTACCATGTGCTGCAGATTTGATCAATTTTCTTAGCCAGATTCAGTGGACTGTTGCATAGCAGCATTTTTTTTTTTTTTTTTTAGAATTCTTCCAGAATTATGTGGGCTTTTTCTTTAGCAGTAATTGTCTGACTGCTTAAGATTTTCTAAGAAATCAATGTTCTTTGTTCAAATCTATTTAGAAGTAAATTGAAGTGTTGGGTCAGTAAAACAGTGGCCTACTTAAAGTTTTAGACAGAATTAAGACCAATGAAGAAAAAAGCAACAGAAAAAACCTGCAAAGGATTCAGGTGATTCAATAGAGACTGTTTTTTTTTTAACTTGTAGTGTCATGTGAATGATGTACTTCAGCTATGCAAGATATGCAAAGGAAGTTTGACAAGTGCTCCAGTTGACCTTTTTATGGTTGTAAATCTACCGAGGCATCTTGGAACTGTTCTTCAACAAATTCAGGGCAATTATTATGACTACAGAACTAGGCATGCGTGAATCTGTCAGTTACACTTTGCCTAACATGTTTTTAAAGCACAAGTTTGTTCTGAATCAATTCATTAGCCTGCAATTTCTTTAAAAATCTGTCATATAAACCTTCCAAAAGACAGCAGAAATGATGGGGAAGTTGTTAGATATGTAACATTGCAGTGGACTCCAGAATGTCTCTGTAATACATTTTATACATTTTTCACTACAGTAGATATCTGTGTGAGGAAGAAATCTGTAATGAATTTTTATAGACATTTTTGTTGAAACTTACATCCCAAAATGTAGAGATGTGTAAAATTTCCCGATTCCCCACTGTTATTTGCTTTGTTATTCATGGTCATTACTTAGTATAGAATATAATTTATTTCTCTGGGGGAAAAATCCTGAAAGTATCCCTAATTTGCTACTATAATTTAGTGGTTCTTGAATGCTTTGTTCCCCTTAAGCATTTTTATTATAAGAAACCCCCAAAGAAAACAAAACTGAGTTATTGGGGGGAGGGAGAATCTAAACTTTATAGTTGGTTTATCAGACAAAATGAAATAACAAAGTTAATATCCATCAAAAAGCAAAAACATTACTTTCTTCCATGAGATCCACTGCAAGTTCTATGCTTCTTAATTTTGTGTAATGTTTGATGTTAGGGCCACTTTCAGAACAATTACCTTCTGTAAGAATAGAAATGAGGATGGGAATGGGAATGGATTGGAATAGAATAGGATAGGATAGGATAGGATAGGATAGAACAGGACATTGATATACAAGGATTTGTCTCCAGTGCATAAGTGCTCAGTGCATATACAAACAACAAAGTGATAAATCATAAGATGCCAATAGGAGAAGGTAATAGGAAAGATGAGAAGTATAATAGTAAAACAGTCCTACTACATATTATCCTTAGATAGGCACACTTAAGACAGTGTTGTGGGAATTAAATGTTCAGCAGTGTGATGGCACAGGGGGAAAAAACCTTTGTGTCTAGTTGTGTTTTTATGCAATGTTCTATAGCACTGTCCTGAGGGGAGGAGTTAAAACAGTTTATGTCCAGGATGTGAGGGGTTTGTAGATATGATATATGAGAGGTACTTTTCAATGTTCTACCTGTAAAGGCTGTTTGCACCAAGACCTCTGAACTTGTTTTATTAAAAATGTTGCAGATTACATCTTTTTGAAATAGGACATTTTTATCCTTAGTCTGTCAACACATTTGATCCTACTCAATGTTGTCTCACTTATCACAGGCAGTTCAAATGAGATGAAGTACCTCTTTGGGTATTTTTAGTTTTGTTTCTCCAAAATGTCATGAATCACTGGGAAGCTTTTAATAGAATTTCTTCACACTATCTAATTTAAGGAGATATATTCCTGGCATTCCATCTTCAACTAATTCTTCCAGGTGCTCCCAACATGAAACAGCATAAAATATGCTATTAAGTTATCATCTACAGACTAAAATAATTCAATGAACTGTAGAATAATGTACTCCAGCACAAATAGTATTCTTGGAAATATAATTAATCAATTAATTATACTTATTTGATTTATGCTCAACTTTTCTGCTCTGGCAAACATTCAAGATAACAAAAATAATATCAAATTAAAATTAGTGATACAATAAATAATAAAATAATTTAACATTTAATTTTATCTTATTCAGCTGATAATTCTGTTTGAGCTTCAAATTATTACAGAAAGGAATCTGAAGAACAGATTTTTCAGTTTTCAAACGTCCTAATAATTCCAGAGGTATATATTTAGTATAAACCCCAAATGTTGTACCATTCTAGCCTATTATTTTGCAATGTTTACAAGAGCATTGAGAGGATTTTAAATGGTTTTTAATTATTGAATTGTGTATACATACATACATACAATTTCTTGACTTAGTCCCACTCAATAGTTTGAAAAAGATCAGTAATCTCATCTAATATTATTTTTAGCTCAGAACAAAACCCTATTTTACTTATATTCATTGGAATAATTTTACTTTCACACATAATTTGAAGTTCTATCTTGATTACTTTTTTGTCAATGGGAAAATTTTGGTATACAAAATTGAGCAAGTGGCCCACTAATAGAGTTCTACAAGAAAATTCTACATTTATAGTAAATACTCTTATCCAACAGAAACAACTCTGCACATGGAAATCATTATATGGACAACAGCAAAATCAATGACCTATATGCTTTGCAAGCAAAAATGAAGCCAAGAGTTTGGAGTGATTACTTTTTCTTGAGACATTACAACTGAAACTAAAGAGAACAAGGTGTGTTCTCAATAATGTCCCATAAGATCAGAACCACCTTAATACCCTTGTAGGCCCTAGACACATTTATCTTAAATCCTACAAAGAAGTAGTAAGCTGGATACTTAAGGCTGTGGAGATATTCCCAGCACTTACAAGTAAGACCACTGACTTATCCTAACACATACATATATACACTTTGTGTAGATAACAAAGATTCTAACCTAAGTCAGCTGGGATAAAGTTCATCTTACTATACATGTGTTTTTAAGCAATTGCAGTTTTGCATGTACCATGTGATATTGTTACATTGTTTTAGAGCAGAGCTGTCAAACTCACAGCCTGTGGGCTGGATGCATCACGTCTGGCCACGCCCATGCCTGATTTAGTGAAGGGAAAAAAGTCCTGATATGTCACATGACGCTGCCATGACGTGAGTTTGACACCCCTGTTTTAGAAACTTGTTTTAACTAAATGATTCCAAATGATTATTTCTTTCTAGTTTCCATTTAAAAGCAACAAAGTATGTTTGATTTATCTGAACCTTTAGGGGAAAAATCATTTCAAAGGGAAATAATCTTCAATCTGGCTGTAAAGACTGTGAACAGGCACCACTTTTGCCTAACTCTTGTTAATGTTTTAATGTGGATTTCAATGCTACAATGCTAATTTTTAAAAGCCATTCAGCACAACGGTAACTGTTTTAGGTCTTTTCCATTTCACATGCTTGCTCCAAATTAATCCTAAATTAATATATCCCCTCTTATCCTATTTGTGATAATAAGCCTCAAACAGATTCTACATGTTAGTGGAAAGAATTTCCTTAGCTGACTAAATAGGCATTTTGAGGTTACACACCTCAGGCTGGAACAGCATTATAAATAAATAAATGCAACAACAACAACAAAAGGCTATGCATTATTAAAGCAGGTATCCTTGTTAGTTTGTTGCAAAAGGCTATGTGTAGCAAAAGATGATTTGTTTGGAGTGAGTTGTTTGTTTCCTGTTTATTTCTTGTTTCCAGATTGTTTTCTATCAGAGGTGATTTGTTCATTTCCTGCTGGCTGGAATGTGGAAGTGACCAACTTTCTGCAAATATATGAAGTCAGGCTCATAGCAATAATAGGTCAATAACTGTTTGAAGGTACTAGTTGTGGTGAAAACAAACAGCTGACAATGTGATAGGTTAGAAATTGTTCCTCACTATGCTCTCCACTATGTTATAACTATCAATGAAGACACAAGACAGAGCAAGGAGTTAATTAGAAGGAAAGCCACTATTTTTGCTTTGTTTCACTCTTAAAAACAAGGAGACCATTTCGCTTTTCCAAAGAGCTTCAGGAGAATATGGATTCAGATTGCTCTCTGTTGAAAGAAGGAAAACATCCTTTCAAAGATGTACCCAGCTCGGAGGCTGATCACAAAGTAGCCTATGTTTGCTACAGTTATTCTTATTTGAACATGAACATTTTTTATAATCAAATTTCAATGCAACCCACACAGGATGTTAAAGAGTCAAACTATTTATAGGTTATTGTCAGATATGACTGTGGTAATATCAGGGAAATCTGTCAATTGCAAACAAATAGTATTTGAAATTAGTTTTGGTTAGATTCTTTTTTAGAATCTAAAAAATACTCAAAAGTTTGCAGTTTTAGACAAGATTATATAACATTTTTAGGAATAGTTGTCCTTCCTGTGGAGGTAAAATCTGGAAAAGCTCAGATACTAGAAGGGATTTTTTTAAAAAAGTAGAATCTTTGCAAATGCTAAAAATACTAGTTACCTATATATTGTTGTACGGGGAATATGTCGCAAACTGCCAAATGCTATAAAAAGGCTGCTTAATGAAGATTTACCAAATTCAGAGAAATATGGTAGGTGCAGGTATTTCACAAGAAGAGTTCTCCACTCTTCTACTCGTTGTAGAATACCTTATGCCACCAGACTTGAAATTCTAGAACTAGAAAACCTTGAATTACGCCGTCTTCGGTCTGATTTAAGCATGGTATATAAAATCATACATTGCAATGTCCTACCTGTCAATGAATACTTCAGCTTCAACCATAACAACACAAGAGCACACAATAGATACAAACTCAAAGTAAACCGCACCAAACTTGATTGCAGGAAATACGACTTCAGCAATAGAGTGGTCAATGTCTGGAATACTCTACCCGACTCTGTAGTCTCTTCCCCAAACCCCAAAAACTTTAACCTTAGACTGTCTACCATTGACCTCACCCCTTTCCTAAGAGGTCTGTAGGGGGCATAAGCGCACCAACGTGCCTACCGTCCCTGTCCTATTGTTTCTCTATTCTTTTATTTTTTCTTATATATACCCATTTCATGTATTCACAACTATGTATACACTTATACTTATTATCTTGGAAACAATTGACAAATCAAATAAATAAATAAATAAATAAATAAATTTAAAACCCAGGGTTCTTTAGATATTTACTTATTTTATGTATGTATCTATTCAGTGGACGTATATGCCAGTCCTCTTGGTGAAGTCAATACTGGGTGGCTTACAATCATTCAATTAAAATGCCATATGAAACAATAAATAGAGAGCTTAAATTTAAAATTCAGTTAGAATTAAACCGACCAAGAGAAGAGGAAGAGAGAAAAGTACACATGGAGAGGAGGTGGGGTCTTATCTAAACCATTAACCCCCTCCAGAATGCCACACACCTTTGGGATCCCAGGCCAGTTGGTAGAGCCAGATCTTCAAGCCTGTTCAGAAAGCCAAGAGGGTGAGCGCAGATCTCATCTTGGGAAGCACAATGTTCCAGAAGATGGGAGCCACAGCAGAAAAGGCTCTTCTTCAGGACCCTGCCAACTGAATTTCTTGTTTTGTTTTGATATAAAAAATGGTTTACAAAGCAGTGTAAACTATTGTAAGCAGTGGTTTCAGACAGTACTAAATAAACCTTTATACTTTACGGGAACTAAAGGTCTCCACAAAAGCATTGTGATTTGAGGGCCCCTGGCAAACCACTTCCAGTAATTGGAAGTCAATCACTTTCTCTTCCCTCTTCTCATGCTGGTGTGAGAAATAAAATCTAAATATAGCATGGGTTTTTTTCCCCAGGCACAGTGACTGTCTTTTTATGGCAAGCACAAGCACTAAAATGTGCATGAAACTGTGCTATTGCCCCTACTCAATTCTAGTCACTTTACAATTATCTCATATCATCTCATAAGGCCACAGGACGGTCTGAAACCTTTTATTTGACTAGATCTTGTGTGCCCACTGCATAATGATTTCTATAGCCCTGGATACTTTAATCAAATAAAATGAAGTGACATTCCAAAACATAATCTCCAGCACAATGTCAGTCTTTGAAACAATCATGCTAGGTATGATTATTTCTGACAAAAATCAATATGGAGTAAAGATATGAGACTACTTTTGAATTACAGACCAAAACCTTGGAAATTATCACTATATGAAGAATTATGGATTTGCCAAACATGGGGACAGGGATGAGGATTCTTTCTGAAAGCTTGAAGACAGAATGTCTGACCAGATTTATAGTTTTGAATTGCCAGGATGTATTTATTTTCTCTTTATGAAATAGGTTTATAATCAACAGAATGGAGGCTGGTCAATCTTATTCCTTATGGCAAACTTTAAATAATAATAATAATTCAAATCAGTTTGGTGTAGTGATGCAGGGAGATCATGAGCTCTAGTCCTGCCTTGGGCATAAAACCTATTAGGTGAACTTGGCCCATTCATTCTCTCTGAGCCCTAGGAAGGAATCAATGGCAATCCACTTCTGAAAAATCTTTCTAAGAAAACTGTAAGGATTAATCCAGCCAATGAAATCAGGAGTAAGAAAAAATAGGCTCAAAGGCAACAACAAAATCTAGCTGAGTTGAAGAAAAAAAATTGAATGCTAAATAGCAAAAAAAAAAAAAATATGTTAATAAAATCTCATATTTGCTTGATATGGTTGATCTGAAGCTTTATGGAAAATCAGGAAAAAAAAATCCAGTCATTGACAAATACTGTCTGAACCTTTAGTACAGTTATAGTAATCAAATTTGGCCTAGAGAAAGTCTTGGCTCATAACACATCTGATTGGGGGGGAAAAGGAAATGTGGATAATTGAAGATAATAGAAGACAAAAAAAAAAAAAAACTGGAGAAGTTCATGATTTTCAATATCTGAAAATCAAAGTTGAAAGATTATGGCAGAAACTGACTATGGCGGTCCCAGTGATTATCACATTGGATGCAATGCCAAAAAAAAAACCAACAACAACAACTTGGATGACCCTTAGAAAATCTGTGCATTGACAAAATTTTCATTTGACAATTGCAAAAGGCCACACTACTTAGATCAACACATATACTATGCCAGTTCATTATGTTATCCTGGGTTCTTGGAAAGAACTCAAAGCAAATGAAAGCCAACACCAACCAAAGAATTGGCAACTGTGGTTCAAATTATTTTTTCTATAGCAACAGCAACAGGTTCATTACTAGATGATTGTCTAGAGGACAAAAATTGCAGCTTCAAATTAAATCACATCATGAACTAAGAAGGATAAATAAGGTGCAAGGACACTGATCAAGGTCTGTCCCATCCCACCTTCTTTATTTTTTTCTAAATTTTAACAATAGAACCAGGTTCTTAGACATCCCAAGATTTATAACAACTACTAGATAGCCTAATGAACATATTAGATATTAAATATTTTTAAAAGCTGTCTTCCCACAAACCCCATGTAATTTGGCTCAGCATCCAGTACTCCTGTATATAATGCATCTTTAGTAGATAGTCTGGTACTAAACATTATAGAAACATAGAAATGTAGAAAATTGATGGCAGAAAAAGACTTAGTGGTCCACTGAGTCTGTTTAAGAGTTATGCATTTGAAACAAACAAACTTTACCACAGTCTTAGTGTCAGAAAACAGAATGTAAATAGGTATATATATATATATATATATATATATATATATATATATATATATATATATATATATATATATATATATATATACATACACACACACACACACACACACACACACACACACACACACACATACATACATACACATATATATAACACAGACGGACACAATACAGAAGCCTGATGATGGCAGATGAGATTCTGCCGAAACGTTGCTACAACTTTAAAAGCACAACTACAATGACGTGGGAAAATACCCGAACAAAGCTGAATAATATATATATATATATATATATATATATATATATATATATATATATATATATATATTATATATATGTATGTATGTATGTATGTATGTATGTATGTATGTTATGGCTCCCCCTTCAGAGTTCAAACAACACAAAACCAAAGGCAGCCGTTCCAAAACTTAAATCCAACAGAAAGGAGTTCTACAATATTATATTCCACACGCCCTGTTTATCAAAACAGTCCTGGTACAAATTCTCAAAGCTCCGAGCCTCTGCTGAAAACCTCTGCACGTAATCAGTCACTTTGTTCCTGACAATCTTCCCCCACACAGCTGTGTTCTTTTATACACTTTGAGGCAACGTGCTAATTACTGACTCGCCCTCCCTTCTAACTGAGTTTGCCTCCGTAAACCACCTAGATGGGCGTGTCAATCTCCCTAAATCAACGTCTGGCCTGATGTCTCCCCACAGCTTGACGTTTCAGCCTCCTTCTTGTTCTGGCATCAAGCCATGATCTGTCAGCTTCTTCGCTCGACTCTTCTGACTCATTTTGTGGCTCAATTGCAGGCATGAATGAGGTCGAGAGGTCAGGCGAAGAATGTCTGTGTGATAACCTCTCATCCCCCTGGCTCACATCTGTGTCTTCTAACAATTCAGACTCCAAATTCTCAGCAGGCTCCAGCCTTTCATCCTCAGAGTCATCAGAATCAAAACTCACAGCAGGATCGATCCTTTCAGTCACAACATATATATGTGTGTGTGTGTGTGTGTGTGTGTGTGTACACACACACATCTTTAAATATAAAGTAAGCATAAAGTAAAACAAAACAAAATAAAATAAAATGACATTACTATAATTTACTGTTATTTAGAAATAATGCAACAGTGGTGATTGGCAGGATTAGTGCTATTGCTCAATTGAAGGTGGAACAAATACAGACAAATTATTGGTAACCCAATACAGCAGATACATATTTATAAATATATTGGAATAAAATTCAAAGCTTATTTTGGAAAACCTATTTGTCTTACTGGGCTAGTGGTGATGTAGTTCTTCAGCTGTTTTGAAATGTATCTCTTTGAGCACATGTTATTTCATAAACTTTTTACAAAGTTTAACACTAGAAAGTGTTCAATCCAAGTTTATAGGAGCTAGCCTTGCAATTCTGGGATGTATCAAGAATTCTGTCTTATAATTACAGGCCAGTTTGGTTCCTCTAAGAATCAGAACCTGATATTATCCCAAAAATTTCTGGTTAAAATGATTTTTAGCACCACCCCTGTAGTCACACACATTTTCAGAGACCATTTTTAAATCAACTTGGCTAATAAGGAGCTAGTAGCAAATTTTACTCTCCAGGTCCCTTTTAGAAGAATCTCTGCCCATTAGGGTTTGAAAATGCTAGGAGTCCTTTTAAGCACAGTATCTGGGACACTAAACATGGTGTGTTGTGAGTTAATTTTGTGAGTTTGCTTGCTAGCAAATTTTATGTGATAGACTCAGATAGCCAATTGCAGATAGATAGATCTCTAAATTAATATGTGAGCAACTCAATCTGCCTGCCTACTTTGCCTGCTTTTGGGTAAAAGTTGCTCTTTTTTAATAAAAAAATAAATATTTACATCAATATTTATAATATTTACATACAAGCCATGCCCACCCAGTCACATGACTACCAAGCCACACCCACAAATTAGGCCACACCCACAGAACCAGTTGTTAAGAAATTTGAATCTCACCCCTGCCCATAATGCTGTTAAGATGGCCCTGCATTTGGAGGTGTTATAAAAATTTCTCTCTTTTTCAGCTTTTAGGCCTTTGTGGAGACAGCTTTGTGGAGTCCCTGTGCCACACATTCCTACCCTGCTCTCCTTATAAAGAATTCCTGGATGTCATTCATCTGTTCCACTTTAAAGAAATACCTAGGAAGTGAATATGATGATAATCTGTTGCTTCTTCTGTATGACCAGGAATCTACTCTATCTATTCAGAGTGACTGATTCAGTATCTTTATTTGATTATACTCCAGAACAGGGGTGGGCAAAGTTTTTGGCTCGGGGGCCGCATTGACTTTTAAAATTTGACAGATGGGCCGGGTCAGCACAAGATTTTTTGGGAATCGCCCCCCCCCCCTCTTCTCCTCCTTCCCCTCCCCTCGGAGGCCCCTGAGTCAGGAGTTGCTACCGCCGGCCGCGGCTCCACGCGGCTCCAGTCCCGCGTTGCCTCGGGAAGGAAAGGCAAAAGGAAGAGCTGCGGCGGTGCTTTGCAACGGAGCAGCGGCACCGGAGGCTCAGGCTCAGTGGCTCCTGGTTTTGCCTTTTCCTTCCCAAGGCAACGCGGGACTGGAGCCGCACGGAGCTGCGCCGGCGGTAGCAACTCCTGACAGCCCCAGCCGGACACCTGAGCGGAGCCCGGGCGAAACTGCCTGTTGCTACTGCCGGAGCACCGCCGGGTCACCTCCTCCAAGCAGCCTGCCCGCCCACCAGGCTTCCCCTCTGCCGCGCGGCTCGGGTCCAGGCGCGGCGCCGCGAGTTAAAAGGAAGCCGAAAGTTGCTGGGAAGTTGCTCGGGTGCTGGGAGCAGGCTTTTAAAGTGCCACCCGAGCAAAGTTTAAGCAGCCCGTCTGCCCGCTGGGTGGAACCCTTCCTGCTCCTTGGCGGGAAGACGCTCCAGCCTGCAAACTTTGCCTTTGCAAAGTTTAAGCCTGGAAGCCCCGGAAACCCAAGCAACTTCCCAGCAACTTTCGGCTTCCTTTTAACTCGCAGGCGCTCGTGCCTGGCGGAGGGGAAGCCCGGAGCCTCCTCCAAGCAGTCCGCCCGCCCGCCGGGCTTCCCCTCCGCCACGCAGCTTGGGGCCAGGCGAGCGCCCGCGAGTTAAAAGGAAGCCAAAAGTTGCTGGGAAGTTGCTTGAGTTGCCGGGCTTCAGGGCTTTGCAAAGGCAAAGTTTGCAGGCGGGAGCGTCTTCCCGCCGAGGAGTGGGAAGGGTTCTGCCCGGTGGGCGGGGCGGGCTGCTTGGAGCGGGCTGCTGTGCGGCTCAGGGCGAGGCGCGAGCGCCCGTGAGTTAAAAGTTGCTGGGAAGTTGCTCGGGTGCTGGGAGCAGGCTTTTAAAGTGCCACCCGAGCAAAGTTTAAGCAGCCCGCCCGCCTGCCGGGCGGAACCCTTCCCGCTCCTCGGCGGGAAGATGCTCCAGCCTGCAAACTTTGCCTTTGCAAAGTTTAAGCCTGGAAGCCCCGGAAATCTGAGCAACTTCCCAGCAACTTTCGGCTTCGTTTTAACTCGTGGGCGCTCGCACCTCGCCCCAAGCCGCACAGCAGCCTGCTCCAAGCAGCCCGCCCTGCCCGCCGGGCGGAACCCTTCCCGCTCCTTGGCGGGAAGATGCTCCAGCCTGCAAACTTTGCCTTTGCAAAGCCCTGGAAGCCCCGGAAAACCGAGCAACTTCCCAGCAACTTTCGGCTTCGTTTTAACTCGCGGGCACTCGCACCTCGCCCCGAGCCGCACGGCGGAGGGGAAGCCCGGAGCGCCGCCGGGTCGCCTCCTCCAAGCAGCCCGCCTGCCCGTCCGCCCGCCGGGCTTCCCCTCCGCCGCGTGGCTCAGGGCCAGGCGCGAGCGCCCGCGAGTTAAAACGAAGCCGAAAGTTGCTGGGAAGTTGCTCGGGTGCTGGGAGCAGGCTTTTAAAGTGCCGCCCGAGCAGGACCGCCGAGCCGGGAAACGGGGCACCAAGGCAGGGCAAGGCTCCACCAGCAGCGGCCTAGCTTTAGGTGGCTCCAAGCAGCCCGCCCCGCCCGCCGGGTGGAACCCTTCCCGCTCCTCGGCGGGAAGACGCTCCAGCCTGCAAGCTTTGCCTTTGCAAAGTTTAAGCCTGGAAGCCCCGGAAAAAAAAGAGGGATCAGCGGGGACTCACCTTCGGAGAGGTCGCACTCGAAGGTGATTTCGAACTCCCAGCTGAGGCCTTTGCAAATTTCTTTTCTTTCCTACCCCTAGATCGCTCCGCACTGTTTTGCAGCTTTGGGGGCCACGCGGCACAGGGCAATACGGCAATACGGCCCAGCGATTTTTTTTCAGGGGCGGGCGGATTGGACAGACCAATGGCAGCTATTTTTTTTCAGGGGCGGGCGGATTGGACAGACCAATGGCAGCTATTTTTTTTCAGGGGCGGGCCACATTGGACAGACCAACGGGCCGGATGTGGCCCACGGGCCGTAGTTTGCCCACCCCTGCTCCAGAATATACTGGTTAGCAGTCAAAGTTCATTGTAGTATTTCAGAATTATTCTTCCAATTCAGTTGACTGTCTTCATACTATTTCTCACATATCAAAATAATGACAAATTCGGATAAATGAGATTAATATTGTATAAGTTTCAGAATAATAAATTGTATAAAGATATGCATGTATATTTTTATGGTTGTGATTATATTTTTCAAACTAAACAAAGCGTTACATTCAGCTGATTAATTGAACTGCAGAGTTTGCCCAATATAGGATCCATTTCTTTTTCTCCCAGCCAATATATAATTATAGCTAATTTTGTACTGCAGCTCAAATGAACAAAAGTATTAGCTAATTTGCATTTTGCATGTCTAGTTGATTTAAAAACCCATTTATGTAAATAATAGTTAATTGAAACACAGCATACAGTATATGAGCAGATTAATTCATTTAGTTGAAACATATATTGTTTTCATTTAGCCTCTCTTTATCAAGCACTACTCAAAACCAAAAGCCATGGAAGATCTTAACAAGATATCTCTAAGAGTGGGATATCTCTCACTGGACCACCACAATTATTCTTTTTGGAGGCCCAAAAATCTGGGGCCAGCATCAGTGATGGAAAATATCCCATTTCCTACATTAGCAATAAAACATCCCCAGCCTGCCTTTCATGCCCAAACTATGTTGGTATCCACCCAAAAGTACAAACAGTATACCTTCCTAGAAAGAGAAAAGATTAATTTTATACCACCCCAATTTTGGGGTGCCAATTTTGAAAATTCAACCATAATTTATTACTCTGCCGATTCTCAGCTGAGGTCGATATTGGTAATTGCCATTTGGGACCAAGAACCACAGAGATGACCTTAGAGAATCAGAGGATAGTAGTGGTAGTTACCAAAATATTAACTCATCTTGGGAAGGAAAGAAGGTGTTATAACATTTTAGGGATATTTGGTAAAATGCAGTTTGAAGCATTGTGGGATGTACAGTATGTATAGGTAGTCCTCAACTTACAACAGTTCATTTAGTGACAATTCAAAGTTACAACAGCACTGAATAAAATGACTTATGCCTCTTTCTCACACTTATGACCATTGCAGCATTCCTATGATCATGTGATCATGATTCGGATGTTTAGCAACTGGCTCATATTTATGAAGGTCTGAATCTGAAGTCTGAGTCTGATTCCAAGGAGGAAGCCGGACAGCTAACAGGGAATGGGAGTGTGGCTCCATTGGCTGTGGAAGAGGCTGGAGAATGGCAAAGTCCGGCTGGGCAGAGCAGGGGAGAGGTAGAGCAAGGGAGAGGGAGTTCAGATGAAGAACCAGGCCCAACCCCTCTTCATCCTAGGACACACAGGGAGGAACAGAGAAGAGAGCAACGGGGGTTGCATGGCTTACAGGGGAGGAAAGGGCCCTGATTCCCTTCATTAGCCACAGCTGGGAAGACAGTTTATAAGAAAGGCAGGCTGCGTGCAGCAGGCAGCTGGGAGCAAACGTGACTTTATCTTGTGTTGTCATGGCTTATCTGTGTTCCTGGCGTCTTCCCAAGCATGTGAGTTTTGCTGTGCCTTCAAGTCTGAAATTCTTGCTCCTGCCCTGCCAAACGAATTACTTCAGTTTGGCTTATTTGGACTTTAAGTTACAGTTTGGGTTGATCATATTTTGGACTTAATTTTCTGCAGTCAAAGGATGTTCCTGGGAGAGTTTTTCTCCAGCCAGAAAGTAACCTGGATATTGGGAGCAAAGTTGGAGATAATAAAGGGACTCTTATTGATTATCTCACTGTATTGCCTTTGTGCCACGCCTCAGTCATCACAGAAGGTTGCAGTGTCCCAGAATCATGTGATCACCTTTTGTGACCTTCTGACAAGCAACATTCATGGGGAAAACAGATTCACTTAACAACTGTGTTACTAACTTAATAAGTGCAGTGATTCACTTAACAACTGTGGCAAGAAAAGTCTTAAAATGGGGCAAAACTCACTTAACAAATATCTCGCTTAGCCACAAGAGAAATTTTGGGCCCCATTGAGGTTGTAAGTCAGGGACTACCTGTACTAGTAGTTAGAATTTTCCCTGAGTTGTATTCCTATAGAGACTCATGATCCTTATGTACAGCTTTTCTTTGTTAAACTTACCTACCTTTGTAATAGCATCCTTTTACTTGTAAACAACCAGTATTCTTGCAGCTGATCAATGACCCTGGGTCAATTGCTCATAAGAAACAGAAAACAAGCCCTGGACTACACTGTTTATACTATTTGTGCATGGTGGCTCAAAAGTTACTGTAACTGTGCATCAAACTAAAAATTTGAAACTGAGGAACAGAGAAAGGTTACAGCTCTGCAAGTGAATCTAAAGCAAGGTCCCCACTTTCAAATTCACATAGGCAAGCCAAAGGAAAAGGTACTGCCAGATATATCAATGGACAAATCTTTATTCCATTTTTCCATATCAAATATCAGTCAGCCCCATAGACTATTTCTGAGCCACTCACTGTCTCTATTGGGCCAATTTCTCTCCTTTGTCTCTCTTCTCCTATAAATCTCCTTAGGAGGAACTTGCTGTGCAGGTTGCTCTACTGCACACTACTCTTGCTTGCTTGCTTATGAGCCAGACTCAAGTGTGAAGGAATCGATTATATTTATTCATACCTATTTTCAGTCCTTCCTTTGTAGCCTCTTTCTGATGAAAACACTGATCTTGACTGATTTTTGGAAACTCGCGAAGGGAGGGAAGGGACAATACCATCAGGCTTTCAAGATTCTGTTACTCTAGCCTTGGTCTGTCTTTCTACCTCGCCTTCAAGTTAGGTTTTTTTTTTTCTTTCTTAGCAACTACCTAAACAAGTCCCTTAGCAACCATCTAAATTTCTTGACAAGGTTTCTCAGAAGTGGGTTGCCCTTGGTTCCTTCCAAGAGCTGAGCAAAGAGACTAGCTCAAGAACACCCAGCTGGCTTTGTGCCCAGGTCAAAACTAAAACCCACAGTCCCCCAGTTTGTAACCTGTTGCCTTCACCACTAACCAAACTAGCTTGCTTATAAATTCTGTAGAGTTCCAGTATTTCTTGTCGGGTTTTTTTCTTGACTTGGCCTACCTCAAAGGGTGGACATCAAGCCTTCCTTCTGTCTCTTATCTCAGCTATTTTCCTTTGCTCAAATTTGAACATTTTGATTCTTCATTTCTAGATATGTTCTTAGTCTAAGCTAGGGGTTCTTAACTTGGGGTCCATGGATCCCTCGGGGGCCCGCAGATAAATTTCAGGGAGTCTGTAAATTTGGATGCAGAAAAAAAATACAGTTTTATTTTCAGAACCTCTGAAAGCTAGCCTGCCTTGTTAATGAATTAATGGGCTAATAGGGAAATGCATACATTTCTAAGTTATATTGTTGTCTTTTAATATTTTGATATTTGTGTCTGAGTATAATTGATGCCTTTCCAATGCAATCTATATCTATCTATTTTATTTTACCCATTTAAATACATTTTGGATGAGAAGTTTTCACCAGATACTCAAAGGGGTCCATAGCCCCAAGAGGTTAATAATTCCTAATGTTGCTGCAATGGCTAAACCAACAGATATCAGAGCAACGTGTAGAGCTCTACTCTCCATATAGTCAGTGGAGGACTAATGAAAAAGCCTAACAAGGCATTAACAAACAGTACTCTAACCATGCATTTTTTATTATTATTCGTTCACAACAGTACATTCAGAATTCAGGAAACAAATGACAGACTGGAATCAATGCACCTTTCTCTCTCACACATATTTTTTACTCATTGAAATTTATTGCTAGAGTTGATAAAAAAAAAGAAAAAGAAAAACAGAGAGTGTAATCTAGGCTAATAATAGGCTATATACCATCTGTCAATAATCAGCAGGATAAATTACACTAGAAATAAATGGCATGTTTGCTATTTTGGGGGTTTGATTACTGCTGTAGAACAAATATTTGTGTAAAAAAATAAGAGAGCAATTTTTATTTATCTAAAAAATACCCTCTACCTCCTTGTTTTTTACTAGGCAAATCTGCATAATGGAATTTTTATTTATTTATATCCCACCTTTATTATTTTTGCAAATAACTCAAGGCATATCCAACACTCCTTCCTCCTCCTGTTTTCCTCACAACAGCCTTGTTAAGTGGGGTGGGTTGAGAGCATATGTGAGTGGCCCAAAGTCACCCAGCTGGCTTTCATGGCTAAGGTGGGACTAGAACTCACAGTGTCCCATTTTCTATCCTAGTGCTTTAACCACTACATCAAACTGGCTTTAAGTTTGGGGAAGGACATTGTCCTTAAAGTTGTGGTGAATTCCTTTGAAGTGAGTATTTTTGTAACTTCAGTGTAAATAGGAAGAAAACAATTGATTACATAAAGTGAATCTTAGGAAGCAGGGAATATCTATAAAATTATATAGTACATTTTAAATTTCTTCACAACAATGGAAACTTCGTGTTCTCATTTGGAGTGAGTCTGGTTTTTAAGAGAAACAGTCTGTGATGAAATGTGTCTATGAAGGGAGAAGTGATGTGATGGACTACAGTAACTAGCAGGCTCCCAGGAAAGAGGGAACAGGTGGGTGTGTGGGAGAGACAAGAGATAGTACAGTTCAGACTTGAATCATGGAAAGAGGAAGAGAATTAGATTAGCCATTTCCTAGAATCTCCCATTTACTTATATCCTGCTTTTATTATTGGTTCAAATAACCCTATGGCTATCATTAAATGTTGTATCTTATGATTCGATGAATATATTTTTTTCTTATGTACACTGAGAGCATATGTACCAAAGACAAATTCCTTATCTATCCAATCACACTTGGCCAATAAAGAATTCTATTCTATTCTATTCTATTCTATTCTATTCTATTCTATTCTATTCTATTCTATTCCATTCCATTCCATTCCATTCCATTCCATTCTATTTGATTCGATTCTATAACTCAAGGCGGAGAACATATCCAACCTTCCTCCTCTTATTTTCCTTAATAACCCTGTGAGGTTGGGTTGGGCTGAGAGAGAGTGGCCCAAGGTCACCAAATTGGCTTTCCCAGCTAAGGCAGGATTGGAACTCACAGTCTCCAGCTTTTTTAGCCTGGTGCCTTAACCACTAGCTAGATTCTGTCTTGATGGTATAAGCCAATGGCATAGAACTGAATTTGACTGGATTATTCTATGTCATTCTTTGGACTAAGAATGACCCAATCATTCTTTCCACTGTTACAGGTTACAAAAAAACAACTACTATTTTGCCACACTTTTCTGGAAAAAGAAATGGCCAGTATACTTAATACCAATCAAAGGTGAATTTATCCTTGGGGATTAAAAAGATGCTCTAGGTCTCTTTTCACTGATTTAATGTTGCTTCAGCTAGAATTCAGAAATATATGAAATGTTCAGATCAATCAAAACACTGAAAGGTTTAAAAACTCCAGTCCCAAACACCGAAAGCTACAAAACATCACAATACTCTACATTAAAATGGCAAACTTGCATACTGAGGATCAAGGGGTAAATGACTTAGCAGACATCTTTCACCTACAATATATTCTGCATTCAGGACAAATGGGGCTGAATTCCCCCAATTTATTGGAAATTAAAAGAACTCTGCATGAAAGAACGTCTGCAATTCTTACAAAGTGATGCAAGTGAAACCGATGCTAATGTGGATTTGAATCAAGTTGGAAACTGGCTTTTAGGAGATTAGTTTGGTCATCCATTTATCTACCCTTGGCCTTCAGATTCTGTAAATTTTGTAAGCCGCCTGAATCACCTACAGGTAAAACTCGAAAAATTAGAATATCGTGCAAAAGTTCATTTATTTCAGTAATGCAACTTAAAAGGTGAAACTAATATATGAGATAGACTCATTACATGCAAAGCAAGATAGTTCAAGCCATGATTTGTCATAATTGAGATGATGATGGCTTACAGCTCATGAAAACCCCAAATCCACAATCTCAGAAAATTAGAATATTGCATGCAATCAATAAAACAAGGATTGTATGTAGAACAATATCAGACCTCTGAAAAGTATAAGCATGCATATGTACTCAGTACTTGGTTTGGGCCCCTTTTGCAAAAATTACTGCCTCAATGCGGCATGGCATGGAAGCTATCGGCCTGTGGCACTGCTGAGGTATTATGGAAGAGCAGGATGCTTCAATAGCAGCTTTCAGCTGTTCTGCAATGTTCGGTCTCATGTCTCTCATCTTTCTCTTGGCAATGCCCCATAGATTCTCCATGGGGTTCAGGTCAGGCGAGTTTATTGGCCAATCAAGCACAGTAATCCCACAGTCATTGAACCAGGTTTTGGTGCTTTTGGCAGTGTGGGCAGGTGCCAAGTCCTGCTGGAAAATGAAGTCAGCATCCCCATAAAGCTCGTCTGTGGAAGGAAGCATGAAGGCTCCAAAATCTGCTGGTAGACAGCTGCATTGACCCTGGACTTAATGAAGCACAGTGGACCAACACCAGCAGATGACATGGCTCCCCAAATCAACACAGACTGTGGAAACTTCACACTGGACTTCAAGCATCTTGCACCTCTCCATTCTTCCTCCAGACTCTGGGTCCTTGGTTCCCAAATGAGATGCACAAGTTGCTCTAATCAGAAAAGAGGACTTTGGACCACTGAGCAACAGACCAGTTCTGTTTTTCTTTAGCCCAGGTAAGACGCTTCTGATGTTGTTTGTTGTTCAGGAGCAGCTTGACAAGAGGAATACATTTGAAGCCCATGTCTATTAATGTGCTTTGATACAGCACTTTGGGAACATCCAACTTCTTTTGCAATTACCTTTTAAGGCTTTCCCTCCTTATGGAGGGCGTCAAAGATGGTTTTCTGCGCAACTGTCAGGTCAGCAGTCTTTCCCATGATTGTGATTCCTGAGAGACCATTTAAAGGCTCAGGAACCCTTTGCAGGTGTTATCGCTTCATTAGCTGATTAAAGTGGGACACTTTGAGCCTAGAATATTGAACCTTTTCACAATATTCTAATTTTCTGAGATTGTGGATTTGGGTTTTTCATGAGCTGTAAGCCATAATCATCTCAATTATGACACTCACGGCTTGAACTTTCTTGCTTTGCATGTAATGAGTCCTATCTCATATATTAGTTTCACCTTTTAAGTTGCATTACTGAAATAAATGAATTTTTGCACGATATTCTAATTTTTTGAGTTTCACCTGTATGTATGAGTCGGATAGCTATATAAATTTGTTTAATAAATAAGAAAATAAATTTGAGGTAGAAGCTTTGTTCATCACCTGTTACCTGATCCTTTAAATGGGTAGTTCCAAATATGAAATCTGAGACTGTTTTTATGCAAATTAAACGCCACAGTTCCCTGTGTCCATCCCTTTCCAGCATGTTTTCTCCAAAAGCCAGTTTGAAAAAAAAGGTGCCCATTCAACTCAAAACAACCAAGAGGAGCAAAAACATTTCAATTCCTGATGAAGCATTTGGAGCATGACATCAAATTAGAACAATAACTACAGACATTTATCAAGAAAATACAATATATGATATATTATATAGTTATTATGATACCTTTGGATATTGTTTGACGGGAATCAATACTCTTTCTGACAGCTTTATATTTTTATTGCTGATGACATCAAGATATTTCTTCTCTTCATCCTCCTTTTTCTCATCAGAACTCTGGAACTTTTCAATTTCTGGAAAGAGGGAACAAAAACAGACTTACGGTTATATGCTGTTATTGTTGAATACAGTCTTTCTCCCTCCCTCCCTCCCTCCCTCCCTCCCTCCTTCCTTCCTCTCCCTTCCCTCCTTCCTTCCTTCCCTCCCTCCTTCCTTCCTTCCTTCCTTCCTTCCTTCCTTCCTTCCTTCCTTCCTTCCTTCCTTCCCTCCCTCCCTCCCTCCCTCTGACATTATTCTAGAAACACTCTGTAGTAGTACATACACATATATACATAGACATATAAATGCATATATATTTGCACATGAGTCATTTTAGTGGACTCAAGTATGACTGTAAAGAATAACTTATTTTGGATGTATAGTTACCACTAGGCTTGTTTTTCTAAACTGAGAAAAATAAATAAAATGGATCCACACTGGGAGTCTTATTACGACCATTCTAGATTGGCTCTTGTTGCAAAATGTCATTGCCCCAAATCTGTTTATTTCAATAGATGCATTAACAACTTTAGGGAATATAAATGGTTAATACAAGGCCCCAAATCAATCCTCTCTGCGGATGTTTCTATGACTGAGACTCAAGTCTGAGATCAAGATGTTTCCAATTCAAGTTTCTGAGCTTCTGACATAATGGTAAAGTATCTGAAAAGTTCCTCTAAACGAAGGTGATACAGATTAAAATGTCTCCTTAGCCATTGCTTCATTGGAAGTTAATTATTATCTCTCGGAGTGATAGAACCGACAGGATTGTTGTGAAGATAAAATGGCTGAACTCTAGGCAAGATAACTCTTTTTTGACCATTCATGGAGGAAAAGTAGTATGGTGTGTAAGAAATAAGTAGGACAATGTTACCGAAAAGCTACTCACTTTTGCATACCTTTTGCATATCTTTAACCTATATATTTTCTTTAATAACTGGATTTTTAAAGATTATTTTCTTTCAAAACTTGCTTTGAAATATATTTGGTAATATATACACTGAACTGAGATCTGAGGTGCAAAATCTGAAACATGGAATTGCTGAGTTCTGATTTGCAAATGCTTCTGGAAATCTAGATCAAACTGATTGCTGTAAATAGTAGAGTCACATTTTTCAAGCACCCCATATATCAGCAGAGTTATAGTTAATTTCTTTTTCTTTTTCATACTTCTCCTTTACCAAGGAACCTATGGTTGTCTCAATATGTGTGCTATAATTGGCAGCATTTAGCCAATCTCTGTTGATCTAGAAAGATGGTGAAGTATTTAGAGGGGGAAGGAAGCATCTGCGGACTCCAGGGCTGTAGGCAAGACTGGGAAGTCCCAATTCACATGTTGGAAGGAATCAAGGGCAAACAAGAAAATCAGAATATATAAATCAACATGAAATCAGATCAACTTGAAAGCAGCATAACATTGAGCCTCGGTGGCATAGTGGTTAGAGTGCAGTACTACAGGCTACTTCTTCTGATTGTCAGCTGCCTGCAATTTGGCAGTTCAAATCCCACCAGGCTCAAGGTTGACTCAGCCTTCCATCCTTCTAAGGTGGGTAAAATGAGGACCCAGATTGTTGGGGGCAATATGCTGACTCTGTAAATAGCTTAGAGAGGGCTGTAAAGCACTGTGAAGCAGTACATGAGTCTAAGTGCTATTGCTATTAACTCTACATTTGTGTTATTTAGTACGTAACAGACATTTGTTTCCCAAGAACACAAAATAACAGAGTTGGACTAGAGATCCTATACCACTTCAGACAAATGGTTGTCCAATCTCTTCTTAAAAACCTCCAGTGATGCACAACTTCTGAAGGCAAGAGTTCAAGAGGGCCTAAGAGATCATCAGGTCTAACTTCCTAAAAATAGCAAGATTCACTTCTTTATCTGGAAAAGAAGAGGAGACTATCCAGTGTCTGTTGGAAAAAACTCCAGCGAAGGTGGGGGGGGGGGCATTCGATCCAGTCGTGTATTCCACAGACTGGCAATACAAAGAAATGGTGTCTTCTAAAATGGTAACTCATCTTTTTAGTCAGAAACCAGTCATCAAACCTTCAGTACAGACAGCAGCTAGAGATCATATACTACATCTCTCACTCCTTATTACCATAACCATCTTCGGGCCCTTGACCTTTCCCACCACCTCTTAAAGAGGCTACCCAATAAGCCAAGGGTCTTCAAATTTGGCAAGTTTAAGACTTGTGGACTTCAACTCCCAGAATTCCTCCTCCAGTCATGTTAGCTCAGGAATTCTGGAAGTTGAAGTCTACAAGTCTTAAACCTGCCAAATTTGAAGACCCTTGGCTTATTGGGTAGACTCTTTAAGAGGTGGTGGGGAAGGTCAAGGGCCCGAAGATGGTAATGGTAATAAGAAATGGGAGATTTAGTATATGATCTCTAGCCACTGTCTGTACTAAGGTTTTGCATGCCTTTCCTGTAATTTAATGTTTTCTACATTGGATCAATAAGATGAAATAGAGGGTGCCCTCCTAGGAAAACAAATATGGTTTATTTATGAGGAGACGATGTAAGCGGATGAGGCTTTGATTCTACTTGTGGAGCTCTATTAAGAGTACTGGAAATTGTCAGGGGATTCCCCATCTGAGGAAAGGAAATACTACTTGTTATCAATGGGACCTTCAATTATCATTTGCCTTGTTTCGGGCCTTAGCAGTGACACTGGGAAGTAAGCAACCACTAACTCTGTGTAAAGCTTTGCTCTGAAGCTGTGAATGAACGGTGCCCTCCGAATAATGCGGGAGGGAAACAAGGCAAGCAAAACAGAAGCCTCATTTTGGGAGAAGCCTGAGCAGAGCAGTACAGAGAGGATAGAAGAAGAAGAGGATGGGAAAGGAAACTTCTTCCACAATAATAGCTGAAGTGTTTCCCAGCAGGGTTCTTTTGGCAGGCGCTAGAAGAGGCTACCTGCTGGATGCAGCAAAGGGTGGCAGCCAGAGCAGCAGGCTGAAAAGATTTAGTTGCTTTAGAAAATGTTTACAGAAGACAGTAAATCCGCACCCAAGGAGCCACATCAGAAACTGGGACTAAAAACAATTGCTGTGAAGGTGCATAGGTGTGTACACACACACACACACATACAAGTAATCTTCGACTTGTAACCATTTGTTTAGTGACCATTTGAAGTTACAGCAGCACTGAATAAAGATGGCTGTTTTTCACACTTATTTGACAGTTGCAGCATCCCCATAGTCACACGATCAAAATTTGGCCCCTTGGAAACTGCTTCATATTTATGACGATCACAGTGTCCTGGGATCAAGTGATCACCATTTTGGGCTCAGTTGTGGTCATAAGTCGAGGACTACATATATATACTCTGTGTGTGTGTGTGTATGTGTGTGTGTGTGTGTATACACACACACACACACACAGAGAGAGAGAGAGAGAGAGAGAGAGAGAGAGAGAGAGAGAGAGAGAGAGAGAGAGAGAGAGAGATGTTTCCATAGCATAAAACAATTGTGGTCATAAGTCAAGGACTATATATATAATATATAGGACTAATATATATATATATATATATATATATATATATATATATATATATATATATATATATATATATATATATATATATATATATGGATCTTTGGTTATTGGGTTCTCTCCCACGTAAGATTCAAAGTATCTAGGCACGTTTGGCAGAGTCCCACTGCCATCTTCAGGCTGGTGCTTTGGCTTAGTGCCAGTGCAAGCAGTGTGTGACCGGAGCTGCCATCTCTCTCTATATACAAGTGGTGGGGATGGTGTGCTGGGCTGGTTGGCTGTGCTGCAGCCTCTTGATTGGTTGATGGAGTTGATGTTGGTATAATGGGCTGTGTAATGGCCTTTTGTTGTGGTATCCTGGGTCTTGCGTTGTAATCTCCTGGGTCGTTAGCCTCTTGTGTTTTAACGGCTTGGGTAATGGGTTGTGTGATGGGCTTGTGAGTTCTTTTGTTGTGGTATCCTGGGTCTTGCGTTGTAATCTCCTGGGTCGTTTGTGTTTTGATCTCTTTTCCATTAGCCTCCTGTGTAGTAACAGCTTGGGTAATGGGTTGTGTGATGACCTTGTGAGATTTATTGCTGTGGTATCCTTGGTCTTGTGCTGTGATATCCTGGGTCATTTGCTGTGTTGTGACTTCTTGAGTTCTTGAGGTGTAATTTCTTGAGTTTTCTGATGTGATGTCCTGAGCAGGTGGCTGTGATGTAGCATTTTGGGTTTTTAATATGGCTTTGAGTTTGGGGTCTGGGTCTGTGTTCATTTGGCTTCGAGTTCGTGGTCGTGCCACATCTTCATGGTGGGGGTCAGTTCGCTTCATGTATGGTTCAGAGGAGTTTGAAGTGGGTAGTGATGCAGCTGCAGTGCGGCTTCTGGTCTGTGGTCGTGTCTCATCTTCTGTGTGGGTGTGAGTCTGATTTTTACGTGGAAGTGTGGTGGTGGCATCTTGTGTGGCCCTCATGGGTGTGGGTCTGGTGTCATTTATCATGTTGGGTACTCGTCTGTTCATGAGGGCGGGTTTCCAAATGGCTGGTAAGCGGAGGTGTCATCTCTTTTATTCATGCTGTGTGGGCGTTTTTCTATCTCTATGGCTTCTCTGATTATTCTGCTGCTGTGGTGTTCAGTTTTGGCGATAGTTCTGGTATTTTTAAGGTCAATCTCATGTCCTGTGGCTTTGAGGTGTTGGACCAGGGAAGAGGTTGGTTCTTCTTTTTTGATTGAGTTCTTATGTTCTTATGTTCAATCTTTATTGAGTTCTTATGTTCTTATGTTCTTATGTTCAATCAAAAAAGAAGAACCAACCTCTTCCCTGGTCCAACACCTCAAAGCCACAGGACATGAGATTGACCTTAAAAATACCAGAACTATCGCCAAAACTGAACACCACAGCAGCAGAATAATCAGAGAAGCCATAGAGATAGAAAAACGCCCACACAGCATGAATAAAAGAGATGACACCTCCCGCTTACCAGCCATTTGGAAACCCGCCTCATGAACAGACGAGTACCCAACATGATAAATGACACCAGACCCACACCCATGAGGGCCACACAAGATGCCACCACCACACTTCCACGTAAAAATCAGACTCACACCCACACAGAAGATGAGACACGACCACAGACCAGAAGCCGCACTGCAGCTGCATCACTACCCACTTCAAACTCCTCTGAACCATACATGAAGCGAACTGACCCCCACCATGAAGATGTGGCACCACCACGAACTCGAAGCCAAACGAACACAGACCCAGACCCCAAACTCAAAGCCATATTAAAAACCCAAAATGCTACATCACAGCCACCTGCTCAGGACATCACATCAGAAAACTCTACATTGGATCAATAAGATGAAATAGAGGTGCCCTCCTAGGAAAACAAATATGGTTTATTTATGAGGAGACGATGTAGCGGATGAGGCTTTGATTCTACTTGTGGAGCTCTATTAAGAGTACTGGAAATTGTCAGGGGATTCCCCATCTGAGGAAAGGAAATACTACTTGTTATCAATGGGACCTTCAATTATCATTTGCCTTGTTTGGGCCTTAGCAGTGACACTGGGAAGTAAGCAACCACTAACTCTGTGTAAAGCTTTGCTCTGAAGCTGTGAATGAACGGTGCCCTCCGAATAATGCGGGAGGGAAACAAGGCAAGCAAAACAGAAGCCTCATTTTGGGAGAAGCCTGAGCAGAGCAGTACAGAGAGGATAGAAGAAGAAGAGGACTGGGAAAGGAAACTTCTTCCACAATAATAGCTGAAGTGTTTCCCAGCAGGGTTCTTTTGGCAGGCGCTAGAAGAGGCTACCTGCTGGATGCAGCAAAGGGTGGCAGCCAGAGCAGCAGGCTGAAAAGATTTAGTTGCTTTAGAAAATGTTTACAGAAGACAGTAAATCCGCACCCAAGGAGCCACATCAGAAACTGGGACTAAAAACAATTGCTGTGAAGGTGCATAGGTGTGTACACACACACACACACATACAAGTAATCTTCGACTTGTAACCATTTGTTTAGTGACCATTTGAAGTTACAGCAGCACTGAATAAAGATGGCTGTTTTTCACACTTATTTGACAGTTGCAGCATCCCCATAGTCACACGATCAAAATTTGGCCCCTTGGAAACTGCTTCATATTTATGACGATCACAGTGTCCTGGGATCAAGTGATCACCATTTTGGGCTCAGTTGTGGTCATAAGTCGAGGACTACATATATATACTCTGTGTGTGTGTGTATGTGTGTGTGTGTGTACCACACACACACACACACACACACACACAGAAGAAAGAGAGAGAGAGAGAGAGAGAGAGAAGATGTTTCCATAGCATAAAACAATTGTGGTCATAAGTCAAGGACTATATATATAATATATAGGACTAATATATATATATATATATATATATATATATATATATATATATATATATATATATATATATATATATATATATATATATATATATATACACACACACACACACACACACACACACACTGCTCAAAAAATAAAGGGAACACAAAAATAAGACATCCTAGATCTGAATGAATGAAATATTCTTATTAAATACTTTGTTCATTGTATAGTTGAATGTGCTGACAATAAAATCACACAAAAATTATCAATGGAAATCAAATTTAGCAACCCATGGAGGTCTGGATTTGGAGTTACACTCAAAATTAAAGTGGAAAAAAACACTACAGGCTGATCCAACTTTGATGTAATGTCCTTAAAACAAGTCAAAATGAGGCTCAGTAGTATGTTGTGGCCTCCACGTGCCTGTATGACCTCCCTACAACCCCTGGGCATGCTCCTGATGAGGAGGCGGATGGTCTCCTGAGGGATCTCCTCCCACACCTGGACTAAAGCATCCCCAACTCCTGGACAGTCTGTGGTACAATGTGGCATTGGTAGATGGAGCAAGACATTATGTCCCAGATGTGCTCAATTGGATTCGGGTCTGGGGAACGGGCGAGCCAATCCATAGCATCAATGCCTTCGTCTTGCAGGAATCTCTGACACACTCCAGCCACATGAGGTCTAGCATTGTCTTGCATTAGGAGGAACCCAGGGCCAACCGCACCAGCATACGGTCTCACAAGGGGTCTGAGGATCTCATCTCGGTATCTAATGGCAGTCAGGCTACCTCTGGCGAGCACATGGAGGGCTGTGCGGCCCCCTAAAGAAATGCCACCCCACACCATTACTCACCCACTGCCAAACCAGTCATGCTGGAGAATGTTGCAGGCAGCAGAACATTCTCCACAGCATCTCCAGACCCTGTCACGTCTGTCACATGTGCTCAGTGTGAACCTGCTTTCATCTGTGAAGAGCACAGGGCGCCAGTGGTGAATTTGCCAAGCTTGGTGTTCTCTGGCAAATGCCAAACGTCCTGCATGATGTTGGGCTGTAAGCACAACCCCACCTGTGGATGTTGGGCCCTCATACCACCCTCATGGAGTCTGTTTCTGACCGTTTGAACAGCCACATGCACAATTGTGGCCTGCTGGAGGTCATTTTGCAGGGCTCTGGCAGTGCTCCTCCTGTCCTTCCTTGCACAAAGGCAGAGGTAGCGGTCCTGATGCTGGGTTGTTGCCCTCCTACGGCCTCCTCCACATCTCCTGGTGTACTGGCCTGTCTCCTGGTAACGCCTCCATGCTCTGGACACTACGCTGACAGACACAGCAAACCTTCTTGCCACAGTTCACATTGATGTGCCATCCTGGATGAGCTGCACTACCTGAGCCACTTGTGTGGGTTGTAGACTCCGTCTCATGCTACCACTAGAGTGAAAGCACCGCCAGCATTCAAAAGTGACCAAACCATCAGCCAGAAAGCATAGAAACTGAGAAGTGGTCTGTGGTCACCACCTGCAGAACCACTCCTTTATTGGGGATGTCTTGCTAACTGCCTATGCTTTCCACCTGTTGTCTATTCCATCTGCACAACAGCATGTGAAATTGATTGTCAGTCAGTGTTGCTACCTAAGTGGACAGTTTGAATTCACAGAAGTGTGATTGACTTGGAGTTACATTGTGTTGTTTAAGTATTCCCTTTATTTTTTTGAGCAGTGTATATATATTGTAGATAGATAAATAGATAGATAGATAGATAGATAGATAGATAGATAGATAGATAGATAGATGATAGATAGATAGATAGATAGATAGATAGATAGATAGATAGATAGATAGTTTTCATAGCATAAAACAACTTGCGGATCCAAATCTGTATTCCTTTGTGTAACCTCATAAAAATAACTTAGTAGCCATGAGCAAAGTTCAATGAGTTGAGAACCAAGAGGCACTAAATGGCTTCCAACCCGTTTCCTTCTTGGCTTTCTTGTGGTCAGCTAAGAAAATAGAAGATGAACTACATATTTGGCATTTTCTTGAATAAAGGTTGGTTCCCTCCACTGAGAGTAAGCAAGCTCATTTTCAAGCAAAACTGGGTACACCGCTCCTTGAGATCTCCCAACGGCCCATCAAGTGGGTGAAACAAAAAGGAACAGCAGAAGCAACTCATTTGCAACCCATTTTGAAGTCCACTGAATATTCGGGGAAATAATTGAACAGGCTGAAGGATAATAAGCTTACAACATGACATTAGGTTATTTCTCTTCTGTCTCATTTTTTAAAAGCTGTTCTATTTCATGATAAATTAAAAGATACATAAAAAATGTCCAACAGAATCTGTAGATGCAATCAATTCACAGGAGTTGTTGTAAAATATATTTATTCATCACAGTTTTTAGCCTCAAAGCTATGGTTACAGCTTGGAAATATGATGATGTTGGGAATCTTCATGCAAATGTGCCGTTCCTACTGCAGTCTTAAACCTGACCCTCCTCAGGAAGTAAAACTGTCTTACTTCTCCTTCCTCTCAAGGGACTTGTGACCTCTGTCTCAGCCCTAGCTGCTGAGTTTGCACAGGGAGGTAAAAAAATTAAAATGGATGGATGGATGATGGATGGAGAGAGATAGAGAGAGGGGGAAGGGAGGGAGGGAGATGGGTGGCTAAATAAATAAATAAACAAACAAACAAATAAAAAATAAGTGTCCAGATGATACAATGTCTCTTTTAAGTTGTTCCCTGTAGAACTGAATGAACCCAGAGCACGGAACTTTCTGGAACAACTGAAAAGCCACTTTAAAAGAAGTCACAAGATTACATAAAACAATGGAAAATTAATGTGTGCCTCTGTGTAAGGGTAAGTGACAAGTTCTTCCTCCCTACTTTTCTAAGTTCTTGGAAATTGTGGGAGACCTTTCCATCTAACTCCAAACTTCTAGAAACTTTCAGAGTTTGACTAGTGTCTGTTCACTTACAAATACAAGCTGGTTGCTCTAATGTTGAAGCAGCATTCATCTCTGCAAAGCAAGAGCTACATAAATATAGGTAGTCCTCAGGTTATGATGCCCATTAAGATCCAAATTGCTTTTATTAATCAATGTGGTCGTTAACCACAGAATTACATGAGTGCATCACTTAACAATGGTAGTCCTGATTGCGGGAAGTTGCGTCCCATTACATCCTTGAGGGACAGCCTGCATGTCATCATCAGCCATTCAGTTGTGATTGACTCTCAGCCTCTCTCCGTGTCCCTCTGTCTTGTACTGCCTCCCTCAGAGCCTTTTGATGATTAAATGAGGAATGTGCAGGCTATCTGTCAAGGATCTCATGTGACTACAAAAGCACTGACTTTGCTTGTGGGAAGTCAGCAGGGAACATTGGAAATCACAGTCACATGACCATGGCTTACTGCATAATTGTCGTAATTGCAAACCAAGTGCCCAGATTGTAATGATAGACTGCACTGATACTGTGACAGCTGAAACTGTGAGGACTGGTTCTTAAGTCCCGCTCACTCAATGCTGTTGCAAGTTCACACAGAGTGGCTGTAAACAAGTGTGGGATTTTGCCAGTTCGGACCAGTTCGGGAGAACCCCTATCTCTGAAGATCAGCTGGGAGCGAACCAGTTTGCTCCAACAATCATGTGGGCCCACCTGCCCACACAACCCTGTGCTGTACTGACCTTTATCATCCCAGCTGATCAGCATGGAAGAGCGGATTGCCACTCCTCAGCTGTGTTACTCCCCTGAAGAAACATAGCAGGTGAGCATTGTTGCTCATGTGCCCGCAGAGCATGCAATCTCTGAACCAGTTGTTATACCGGCAGCATCCTACCCCTGGTTGTAAACTAAGGATCACCTGTACACATATACACAAGGTTTCTTCAGAAAAACTTGTCTGGGATCTGACAGAATAACTCTACTATTCTATAAGATTTTGCTATGTAGGTTCAATGCAAAGATGGATGGAACCAGAGAAGAAATGAAGCATCAAGGACCAACATCACTGTTCCCCCTTTCTTAAATGCTTTAGCAAGTTTGATGATATTTTTAGGGAAAGGAAGTATTTCTTCTTTTTAAAGAATTACTTAATGGCTGCCATGCCAAGACAATGACGTTAATTATATTCCATTTCACTAAACCTGACATTTGTTACAAAACTCATGTCACAAATATTGTTTTTCCCCCCATTAAAAATAATTACTCCTATCAGAAACATACTTTGCTACATTTTGAGGCATGTCAAAACATTTCAAATAACATATTCCTTTCCCATCAGCCTCTTCAATCTACCACAAAATAGAATGAACTTTTCCAGACTGATGGCAATTGGTTCTCTGCCAGAATAGGAATGTTAATAATTACATCATTGTTCTCTGGGCAGTACTGATAATAATTTAATTATGGAGAAAAAGGATATTATTGAAATATATATATATATATATATATTATTGAACATTCATCATTGATGATATAAGTTCATAATCAAACTGAATTTGTGAAGGCAGTTTCGCTGCCTTTGTGAAGCTGCCCAATGCAATGAAACTCAGAGAAAGTTGTTTAATCCTTAGCTTCCTTGTAAATGGTTCCATTAATCACGTCTTGAAATGCAGGTCTATAATTATTTGAGGTATTTAAGTTGCACTAAAGTTATAACATGACCTACTAAGTAATATAAGGCTGCTGTTACTTATTTAGCTTTACATGCATTGTGACAGATGTGGGAATTGAATTGTGGCAATTGAAGCTTGCATTCCCAGAAAAACCTACTTCATCCATGGTTTAAGTGCTTATATAGCAACAGGTGATTATACCTCTTCTTTGTTTTCAGGGAGAAAACTGCTTAAATTGTCTATTACACAAGAAACTTACAGGAAAGAAATCTTTATGCAGATACGTGGACACTTTGTCCCTAAATAGTTCACTGATGATCTGAAATTCAGAAGCTAATCAGAGGGTGTAAAGTTTGGTTGGAAATGAAGGGCCTCTGATTCTATGGTTGAAATATCTGAAGCTTCTACTGCAGTAATTTCAGTATATCAGAGACTATGTGGTTATTCTGTAACAAGCAAACATGTAATGTACATTAGTAAGGATGATATTATATTGATATACTCAGTGGTGGGATTCAAAAATTTTTACTATCGGTTTTGTGGGCATGTCTTGGTGGGCATGTCTTGGTGGGTGTGGCAGGGGAAGGTTACTGCAAAATCCCATTCCCTCCCCCACAACACTAACCTGCTTTCCAGCTCCAGTTCTCCTGTGCAGGGCAACAAAAGAAGACCCAGCCGATCAGCTGGAACTCAGGAGAATAGATGGGGGTGGGGCCAGTTAGAGGTGGAGAAATTTGCCAGTTCTCCAAACTACTCAAAATTTCCGCTACCAGTTCTCCAGAACTGGTCAGAACCTGCTGAACACCACCTCTGGATATATTGATCATTGATATAATCCCTCTTGATAACATTTTGGTTCATTGGTTTATTTATCTATTGGAACAGTGCATGTTTCAAAAGTCTTTTGGAGGAAATGCTTTTGTAGAGAGTTGCAGAGATGACCTCAGAAAGTTTAGAAAAGAAGACAGTTTGAAGAACATGGGCTAAGCCCAGGAACCAGAGAAAGCCACAAAAAAAGACTTGGACTTCTTTTTTTATTACAATAATGTAAGGAAAAGAAAAAATTCAGACTTAAGATTCTATTACTGTATCCTATACAAGTAAAACATAAGCCCAATCAAACACTGTTGGGTCTGTTTCTTGATCTCATCACTCTTGAAAGATAGACCGCTTTGGGCCTTATGCGAACAAAAATTGTAATGGTAATTGAGAAAGACCATTGGGGACATGTGGAAGAGCTGTAGAAGGAATGCGGGCATGGCAAACATCTCAAAAAGGACCCATTTTCTTGGGTTGAAAGGTCGCATGGGAGAAATATATTTTAGGCTTGCAAGATTCTGTTAATGCAATCTTACAATCAATGAGACCTAGTTCTTCTGGGTTGCCTCTGGCCAAGTTCACCTTGAAAGACTGGCAGAAGCAAAAGTGTAATATCTCTCAGCTATTTGTTAATGCAGTCCAACTTTTCTAGGTCTCTCTGAAAAGAGATGCCACTGCTTGAAGGAATCTTCTCATTAAAGTTAATGCAACCCCCTCCTGTTCAAAGCTTCCATGGAAACCTGGAAGACGTCAAGCTGCTTTAATGAATAGCAGAAAAGTTCTATACTTGCATGAGGTCCAAAGCATTTTTTTCAAAATCCTTTTGGAATTGTGCACATCTTTAATATGTTAGAGTGCAAGTGAATTCTTTATACTGTGACACAGTGATTTTTTTTCATTTACAAAAGCAACCAGAAGCATGAGAAACTAAATATTCAAATCCAATCAAAAAAGGTCGACAATGCTGGAAATTGATCAGAAGAAACTTTAGGTTTGTCACAGAGTTTTAAAAAATGCAATTAGAGAAATCAGGTAATCCCATTTGTCTATGGTAATATAAGTAATATAAATTGTATGTCCTTGACTTACAACAATTCATTTAGTGACCAAAGTTTTTTCAAACTGAAAAAAAAGTTACTTATGGACGTTTTTCACATTTACGACCCATTGCAGTATTCTTATGGTCATGTGATCAAAATTTGGATGCTTGACAAATGGCATCTATTTATGAGGCTTGAAGTATCCCAGGATCATGTGACTTTTGCAACTTCTGTAAAGCAAAGTCAATGGGGAAGCCAGATTCATTTAATAACCATATTACTAATTTGACAACTGCAGTGATTCACTTCACAACTGTGGCAAGAAAGGTCATAAAATGGGCTCAATTGTAAACATAAGTCGAGGACTACTTGGACATGAAATTGGCTATTAAGATCAATCTAATAATTTAACACTATACTATAGAAAACATAAATCTAAAAAAACACTATTCCCTTGCAAAAATAGGATATACAGTATACTATATGTTTCATGGTTCATAAACCAACCCATACTTTGAGTTATGAGCCCAAATAACAGTAGGAACAAATGTATCATGGGTGGAAAAAAATCAGAACTAAAATTGATTTCAGATGATGAATACACTACCATGAATGGGGGGAGGGGATTTAATTCAGTTACATTTGCACAGAAGCTTACAGAATTCACACTTTTTACACATTTGATGGGCAACCAAAAATGATGTGATATTTTGATAGGCATGTTTTCTCAATTTCACAATGCAATTTTCCAGTTTCAGAATGAACAAAAAAGGGAAATAATAGCAAAAATAAACATAAAAACCCCATGAAGGAAGAAAAGTCATTTGCAGAAATTCATACTTAAAGAGAAATGGCCTCAAATGTGTTACATTTTCCAACTGATGCCAAAATTGGATGAAATACATTTTGACTCAAACAATGAGAAACTAAGAGAAATCAAAATAGAAATTGAGAGAAACTGATATGAAAGTGCCTTGGAGCAAGTAGCTGACACAGAAATAGGACTGAGTAAAATTAAGAATGGAAAATAAGAACGAAATTTAAATTGATAGATAGGAGTATCCTTACAATCTACATACTTCTGTATATCCAAACCATATATATCCAAACACATACCATGTATATCAAAATCATGGGAGAGCCCTGTAAAACATGTGACCAGTTCAAATCAGCAGTCTATATACAATACATCTGGTAATAGCATAGCTGTATAGAATAATTGATTGAGTGGCTTGTTATACCATCAACATGAATCATGTACTATTTTTATCATATGGAGTGGGGAATGGGGAAAAAAATCGAACCATTTGTGTTTGAGGAACAAACATGGAAACAAATGATCAAGGCAAGTATATTCTTAAACTAAATTAGCATTCTAATAGAAATAGGAAGTCAGTAAAACTGCAAAACTAAAATTGCCATTCTGGGCTGCAAAAGTGAATGATAGCAAACAGACAAAAATAATCAACCTTCTGATCTCTCATCAATTAATCGTATAGATTTGCAATGCAGAAAAAGTGAATGCATCTGTAGAGGATTAAAGTTAAGGTGCAAGTAGATAAGGGGACTTCCTCTAAATTGAAGTTACCATCACTAATCGTCTGGCATCTATGTTGTTCAACACATTACTCTTCACACCTCCAAAAACAATTATTATAAGAAATTCATATATCATCTTGCTTGGTATACATGCTTTTTTGTAAGTTATACTTTTAAATCTGTTTGTTTAAAGTAATAATAAAGATTTAAATTCCTTTATCTCATAGTGTGTTCATTGTCTCTGGATCCAAAAGAACCAATTGTCTGGGCATCCAAACACTTGACATTTGCTCTAACATATGCAGAAAGTGGGAGGAAAAAAAAAGAAGTACGATTAAAAACAACTAACAAGCAGAAGAAAGCGTAACTGCTTTTTTTCAATCAAGGAATTTAGCAGTATGGGACAATATGGGTTGCAAATGGGAATTCTCAAAGCTGACTTGATTTTGGTAGGCTCTTCTTGTTTTAACTTCTTTTGACTTTTCAAGGCTGGCTACTTTTTTTCAGTTCAAGGAGACAGAATTCCAAATTCAAGACCTAGTTGAATGAGCAGTTTTCAAGCAGCAGCAGGATTGAAAATTTTCTACCACATGGTGGCAAGTAGTAACTGTAAGAACTATAGAAGAAGAGCCATATCAGTACTTCACAGGCTGGCTCTCTTCACAAATGTTGAACAACTACTAGAATTTCCTAATAGGATGACTGACATATCTGGGTCGTTTGCCTCTCTTTCTTCTCCCATCATAGGCTATAGTCCATACTATTTCTTCAACAATGGTAGAACTTCCTACCAACAATGATAGAACATAGGATTGCACCAAGAGATAAAATAATGCTTCAATATCATCCATGTCCTAAACTTAATATTTCAATAAATACAACTGTTCAAATGTCTAAATATAAGGAATTTTGTTTCTATGTCCTGCTTTTTTTGCTTTATCAATGTCATTATTTTAATAATTTTCCCTGTCCTTAGAAGCAGCTTTTTTAAAACTAAGGTCTCCATGGTTATTTAATTTCTCTTCTCAGCGATGAAACCTTTCTACCAAAACAGATTCCATAGCATTAGGACTGTGAACTCTGAAATGACAAGTGTTTGGTTGTAAAAAAAAAAACAAAAAAAAAAAACCAGCTGAAATATGGTTTTTTTTTTTTTTCATCATTACTGAAGCAAAAATATTGCCTCATTTTTTTCAGCAAAATGTAGTGTTTCCTTGGCATTCTGATGTAATACTTCTGAATCTCCCCATTTTGAGTTTTAAACCATGCTTAGAATATACCAGCTGAGCAAATGCCCTTTAGATTCATCGATCTGGACATTTGAGGGACAAAACATATCCCTAACACCCGAAAGGATTATAAATGCTTTGTGTTCTTTATACCGACAGTACGTCTCCTCCAGCTTTGCAAAAAGCAAACAGTTTGACAATGTGAAATTTTAGATTAGGATCTGTTCAACTAGGTGTGCTAAAGAAGACTTGATATCCATTTTATGTCTGCTAAATGAGTTGAAACCATCAGTTAAAATAATAATATTTTGGTTCAAAAGAGTATGCAAGTATAGAATAATATAATGTAAAATTGAAGATATCCGAAGATCATACAGTCAACCCCCTGCCTGGTGCAGTAATTTACTACCACAGTTTTTTAGAAATTTATATGGGTAGTCCTTGACTTACAACTATTTGCTTAATGACCACTCAATATTACGAAGGTGTTAAAAATAGTTACTGATAACTGGTCTTTTCACTTACAGCCGTCACTGTGTCCCCACAGTCACAAGATCAAAATTTGGGCACTTGGCAACCAGCATGTATTTCCAATGCCTGCAGCGTCCAAGAGTCAGAGGATCGTCATTGGGAACCTTCTCAGGGAAAGTCAATGGGATAAGTTGGATTCGCTTAATGACTGTGTGATTTACTTAACAGCTGCAGTGATTTGCTTAACAACCATGACAAAAAAAAGTTTGTAAAATTGGGTGTGATTCATTTAACAACCACATTGCTTAGCAATGGAACTCCAGTCCTAATTGTGGTTGTACGTCAAGGACCACCTATAAAGTTATTTTCAAATTGCTATTTTATCCTCATTGGGGAGCATAAGTATAAAAGTCTCAATTACTACGGTTTTGTTCTGAGGGGAACCTATCCAAAGTGCAAGTGGGAAATCTCTCCTTCAATGGAAAAAAAAATTGTCAGTGAGAGCTCTCCACCTGGCCACTGATGATTGCCGGAAGTACCCTATAGAAACACCCACGACACCCAAACACCCACAAGCCCACCTCAAGCCCTCACCCAGCTCTGTGCAAAATTTTTGAACAAGAGTTGCTTACAAAATTCAGACTGAAGTAACTTTGCCTCAACTTGCTGCCCAGAATCACTTGTGTGAGATGGACAGCCATATAAATCATATAAAAAAATAATAATTACATTCTAAACTATGGATTAATCCATAGATGCAAAAGCAGGGGTGGAATTCTACCGGTTCGGACCGATTGTAATGATTCTGCGCAGTTTGGATAACCGGCAAATTGTGCCCCTGGCTGGCCCCTCCCCTCTCCGCCCGTCCCTCCCCTCCCCACTCAGTCAGTCCTTATCACACATGCGTGACATCGTGCACATGCCCAAAATCATGGACTGCATTATCCCTTGCCCAGTCACTCCTTAAGGTTTGTTTTTTCCTCCCGACAATCAGCTGTTCTGACATCAACTGTGCTGGGATCCCCTTTGCTGTCTTACTGCTTTGACCAGGAGGCGTCCCTGAGCCCAGGAGGCAAAAGGGAGTGCACATGGGGAGTGGACATGGGAGCAAAAATGCCCCCGCCAGGAGGGTTCCCTGAGGCCCAGAAAGGCAAAAAACAGAGCGTGGGGGGACTGCAAGAAAAGAAGTCATACCCACCCAGTCACATGGCCATGCCCACCTAGTCACGTCCACCTAGCCACGCCCACAGAACCGGTAGTAAAACTATTTGCATCCCACTCCTTTGCAAAGGTGACTTAATAACACAGGCACAGTCATATCCTTTTTTCTTTTATTTTTCATGAGCATACTCGGTTTGGATTAGGGAATGATAAATCATCATATATTTTGCTAGGCTATTTATTTTTTTGGCTAATTTAATATCTACATAAATTCCTATCTTACTAATCAGGAAGCGAATTTTAGGAAACTGCTTCAATTGCTTGCCTTTCATTCCTCTAACTGCCTTTTATCTGGCTGCACATCTGTCACTGCAAATCTCAGCAGCTGGTCAAAGGAACATCTGTCACTGGTTACTCCCTCTAAGAATGTTCATTACAAGAAAATAAAGTTGTACAAAATCTTTATTGATTCAAACCACTGTCAGTTCTCTTGATAAACACTGGAACTATTCCTCTGGGTTTACAGAAGGTCAAAGATTCATTCCTGACTATGACAATTTTCAGAAGGGGAGTACTTTGCTCTGGTTCTTCAATCTCTATTCTTCTTTCCAAGATGTTACCTTTAATTTTGTGCAAAGTTTGATTTCCTGTTAAAAAGGCATTCATCAGTATGCAAAAGTATTTGAATGCTTCTGTATCAGCCTGAGCATATAACATAAAAAGGCATTGATAATGCAGTATTTATTTATTATTTCAAATTTTAGGCTGCCTGGTTTACAAATTAAAATTAAAAGAGAACAAGAAATATCAATAATTCAGCCAAAAAAAAAAAAGAACAATGAGCTTCTTTTTCTAGAAATAAAATAACTTATAATTTTAGAGGACAGAGCTAAGATCATCAATTACTAATCAATCAGTAAATAAATAAAGATGGTGATGGATACCCCAAAGGTGCTTTTCTTTTTTCAAAAGGCAACAGGACTTTGTTTTTCCTTGAAGATGTTTCACTTCTCATCCAAAAAGCTTCTTCAGTTCTAACTGAATGGTGGAGAGTGGAAGGATTTATATTCCTTATAATATGTATAAAATATAAATCCTTCCATTCTCCGCCATTCAGTCAGAACTGAAGAAGCTTCTTGGTTGAGAAGTGAAATGTCTTCAAGGAAAAACAAAGTCCTGTTGCCTTTTGAAAAAAGAAAAGCACCTTTGGGACAACCATGATCTGGATGACTGAGAATCTCCATAGACATGCTGATAGATAAAGCACTCAGAAATTAAGCTCCCTTATTCCTTTTATCTTTTATTTTATTTTCTGTGTTTTCATTATACTTTCCAGCTTTCATATCATGTAAACCTTACTCTACAGCCTTCTTGTTATTTTCTGGCTCATGTTAAGTGATTTCAGAAATCCTCCTGGCAACATATTTGTAACTGCTGGTTTTGATATACAGGATGAGTTTGCCTTCAGTCTCCCCATTAACTTTGATCACCAGAAAATATCGGCAACAGGATGCCAATGAAGATTCTCAAATCATCCAGGTAGAGTGGTCTGAAAGTTGAGTCATGGCAACTGGACTTCTTTTCTTGTTGGTTTGAGACATTTCACTGTTCATCCAAGCGGTTTCATCAGTCTAACTCTCTGCGTAACTAACTTGCCCTGACTGACTGATTAAGCTGCTTGGATGAAGCAATGAAACATCTCAAGCCAACCAGAAGTCCAGTCTGACTCAACTTTCAGACATCAGCTACAGGAGATGGTTCAAAGTTAGTTTTGATCAAAACTAGGTATTTTGAACTGGACTATGCTGAGTGTAATTAACTTGTGACTAAAGTGGGACTTTTGCAGGATAGCCACTACAGAAGCAGAGAACAGTCATGTCCTGCTGCTCTTGGGTTAGACTGGAAGATGTGATGTGAGAATGGAATGTTGAGGGAAATTAGCAGTTCAACCTAGAAGGAAGTCAAGGGCCACAGAGCTGCATGATTGCCAGTCTGTCATCTTTTTAAACAAGCAAACAAAAGACCAAACAGCAACAGAAGAAGAAAAAACCAGGACTTATCTACAACATATGGTGTAATGACTGCAACATCCACTATGTAGGACAAACAGGCAGGAAACTGGCAGAATGCATCCATGAACACCAACTAGCAGCCAGAAGACGTGATGAAAATTCTTCAATTTTACAATATATGGACAGACTTAATCATGGTTTCAACTGTGCAACTGACCATCTTAGACCAAACCAAGTCCAAAAATGCTAGAAAATTTCTAGAAGCCTGGCATTCTGACAAATTAGCCATCAACTGACACACATAATGTCTACACACTATGCAAAAGAGACAATCAACAAGCCAAAAAAGGAACAAAAAGACCAAAGCACCTCCCCACCAGCAATCAGCACCCAGATGAGCATAGATCAGGGGTGGGCAAACTACGGCCCGCGGGCCACATCCGGCCCGTTGGTCTTTTTAATCCGGCCCGCCGAAGATTGGTACAGAATTAAGGTTTGATGTGAATGATTGAATGATTGCATTCATTTGATTTTGACTTGTAATGACAGGCATTTCGACACCAGGTGGCGCATTAGGCGCAGTGACTTGATTTTGCGGAGATTTTGCAGTTTTTTATATGTATCGTATCTTGTGCTGACCCGGCCCGTCTGTCAAATTTTAAAAGTCAATGAGGCCCCTGAGCCAAAAAGTTTGCCCACCCCTGGCATAGATTAATTCCAAGATTAATATCAGACCAACAATCAAGAAGTAAACAATACCCCAGTCAAGGAACTGCCAAATAAGTCAACAGTAAATAGCCCAACCAAAAAGTCTCTGAGACCACCCCCATCAACTCTGACAGAGCAAGCCACTAGACTATAATCTGAGAGCAAACCCCCATTCCTTACTAGCACTAATGATATTACCAAGTTTTGGGTAATAAAATGTCTGCACGAAAACAACCAGACTCAAAGCACATCAAGGACCCTTCAAACAAACAAACAAATTGCTATGAAGAAATTAATCTGGGTGGTTGGGTTGTCACTGAGAGTATGTGTGGATGGGTAGATGAATTTCAAATGAGCTCTGTTTAGTTGATTTTATAGGCAGGAGTATGTGTATATGGACCAATGGTGGGATTCAAATTTGTTTACTAATGGTTCTGTGGGCCTGACTCGAAGAGTGTGGCAGGGAAAGGATACTGTAAAATCCCTATTCCCTCCCCACTCCTGGGGGAAGGTTACTGCAAAATCCCATTCCCTCCCCATTCCACTAACCTGCTTTCCAGTTCCATTCTCCTGTGCAGGGCAACAAAAGAAGACCCAGCTGATCAGCTGGGACTAGGGAGGCAGAAAATAGATGGAGGCGGGGCCAATCAGAGGTGGTATTTGCTGGTTCTCCAAACTATTCAAAATTTCCGCTACCTGTACTCCAGATCTCTTAGAACCTGCTGGATACCACCTCTGACATGGACACACTGCTATCTTTCATGTTTTGCTACACCTGTGAAATTGTAAAAAAAACAAGGGCTATAAGTACAACGTTGGTTTGATAACAAACGGTGACTAAAAGCTAATCTGCTTTTTATATGACCTTTCCCTTAACTGCATTTTGTTGCCCCATCTCCCAAGGTCATTCTCACAAACTATTAACAGTATATGAAGGATTTAGTACTGGTTAGTTGATTTATTGTTACTTCAAGAGGAAATTTATGCATTTTATTCTTAGTCATATTTATTTGGAAACTTTATGTCACTCCTTTAATTACTTTAAATGGCTTACATCTTTTTTCAAAGAATTGTAAAATATTCTATTTATTTGGCTCAACCTAAGTTCAATTGCCATATTTGAATTATGCTAGTATATTGATGGAATGTATATAAAATAATTATAATTCAGAATTAAGGAACAAATAGCCAGTGATAACAAACAAGAAATATTATAAAAGAACATCATCTATAAAATAAGGATATGAAATTAAGTATTGCTGTTCAGAATGATACTTTATTTAAAAACCTCATTAAAGTTAATGGTTAGTTTATCATTATTAATTCAGATAACCAATATCAACAGTCTGCTTCTGTTTATGCAGAACCCCAGTGGTGTTTTCTATTCATATAAAGCAAGACATCAAACTTCCATCAGTTCTATTAAGCCTCCTGATCATTTTGGGCACATTTGGGCATTATTAGTGAGATGCTGATATTAAAGCCATCTTCCTTTTCTGATTTTTTTTAAAATAAAAGCCACTCAGCTGAAGCTGATGTAGAATTCCAATCCACCAAATATTTCACATGATATGAAGTATTTGTAAGAAGGAACCACCTCTTTCAGTTCTGAGTATATGAAATAAAAGTGTGATTTGTGTATTAGGAATAATATGTGTATTAAGAATATCTGTATGTGAATTTCATTCATGTAACTGGAATTTCAGGACTATGAAAATTAAATAATAGTTTTAAATCCTAGTTAGGCAACTGCCAAGAGAAACTGGGTGGTAGACAGACTTTTCCCAAACAAAACATTCTGAAACACATTGTACAATTGAAAGGAAGTTTTACTTGTTGTTTTATGTTCATGTTTGTTTATGTTTGTTGTCAAAAAATAAAAAAATACCCCCCCCCCCCCAAAAAAAAACCCCAACCATTCTGAAATGTGATCTTGGCTTCAACAAATGTTCTGAGCTATCCCATGGCAAGTTGTCCTATTCCGATTTTAGGGATCTTGGAGGTGTGTCTTCTCCAAGATTCCTATATTGTGGAACAGCATTTCTCTCAATGGCTACATGGTCCCAACACCGATGTCCTATTTAGAAGATTCTGAGCTGGACCAATGTGTGAACCAATGGTGGGATTCAATTTTTTTTTACTACCGGTTCTGTGGGTGTGGCTAGGTGGGCTTGGCCATGTGATTGGGTAGGCATGGCTTTTTTTGCAGCACCATCCCCATCCCCCACCCCATTTTTTGGGCCTTCCTGGCCTCAGAGAAACTTCTGGCAAGTGGGCATTTTTGCTCCCAGAAGGCTCCCCTGGGGCTCAGGAAAAAAATGGAGCATAGGAGGGGCACGCAGCCTTCCTGGCCTCAGAGGAGCCTCCAGGGTGAGTGTTTTTGCTCCCAGGCTGTCCCCCTCCTTCCATGTTTTGCCTTCCTGGGCCTCAGGGAAACCTCCTGGGTGAAGCAGTAAGAAGTGAGGGGAATCCCGGCACAGCTGTTTGTAGGAACAGCTGATTGTCAGGAGGTTAAAAAAAAAAGAAATACCTGTGACTGGGCGGGCAAGCATTGGGCAGACAGGTTGAGTGAGCATTGGGCATCAGGTGGGTGGGGCAAGTGAGCGAGTGGTGACCGGTCAGAAGTTACTACTGGTTTGGCAACCCACGCCAAATCCTGAACTGGTGCGAACTGGCTGAATACCACCACATTGGAATGCTTTGAGAGGTAAAATGTCTATATTCTCTTAGGGTGCTTGTTTATTAGTTTTGGCCTTTTGTTGTGATTTTTTAAATTCTTTTACTATATTGCCTTGAGTTACTGGCAAGTAGGCAGCTTTAGAAAGCGAATTATAAAATAAACCCATTTTCATGGAAAGAAAAAAAAAATGCCCAACACCATGTAGAATAACCCTTTTACATCATTCTAATTCTGTAAGACAAAATCATATCTGGTACATTTTATTTTAAATAAAGATGTAGGTCATTGAATTGGAGTTTGAAGGCTGGATGCGGATAAATCAAACTTTAGCATGACAGCAAATCATTCAAGAGCAACCAATAACTTTTCATGCATACAGTTAATCAGTTTGTAACTGCATACCTTCTTCCTAAATTAGGAAGTCAGGAAATTAGAAAGATTCCTTGCATTTTGTTTTCTCTCTACAACTTCCTTCAGAAAAGCAGGAAAAAAAAATAACATTGCAACATGCAAGTAATAGAATGAAAGATGAAATTCAGTTATCAACAGTGGCTCATCCTTTAGTTGCAAACAATTGTTTCCTCTTCTTATCTTATCTTGCTTTATATATATTTGAAAAGTCATTCAGATATAAATTATTACTGCATATTATCTACTGTTCTGAAATAGATCATAAGAGCTTTAGCCTCTTGTCAAGGACAGCTATTTCCTGGGTCTTAACCACATTTGTATACTTTTACAGGGATTGTTGTAAATGTAAGTTACATGTTTGTTGTTCATTTGTATTCCTCTTAAAATTATACTGAATTATAACACATAATAAATGCAAAATGTTGTGAACATCATCAAATTAGAGTTGAAGAGATTATTTAAGCCAACTCCTTGCTTAATACAGACATTCAAATTAAAGCATTTCTGACTGACTCACAGAATTCATATACTTCTCAGAGGTTTTAAAAAAACCTCAATGATGGATTGATTATTGGATGATTAGCATTAAATTCTATGAAATTAAGCCATATCCAACTCATTATCATTTGTCCCAATCTTTAAGGGTCGGTTTCCCCTTGAAACTAGCACATTCTATAAAGAGGCTATGTGGCCCCTGTTGAAAGAGATACAAGAATCTTGCCTATTAAGTGGGAAATTTATTTTTCAAATTCTTAAGTGTCCCCGAGATGAAGGAGAATCTTACAAAATCACAAGTAACAGGACCAGGTCCCCACTTAGTTGAACTTTATATCTTTCTTATTCAGAAACTCCAGAAACATGTTGCCAAGGAGATGGAGAAGCTCAAGCCAAGTTTTAAATACCGATCAAAGCATCCCTGATAGATAGCTGTGCAGCTCTGCTGGAAGACATCCAGGGAAGGGGAAACCATTCTTTTCCTTCGTAATTGGTTCCTCTGCTGAACCACTCTACCAGGAAGCTTTTACTAACAGTCAACAAGAATCTGCCTTCTCTTAACTTAACACTATTATCCTGCATCTTGGGATAACAGAGAACAGGTTGTAACATTCTCCTATGTGAATCTTCAGCTACTTGAAAAATGATGCTCTATCTCACTTTAGGCTGCTTAAGGGTTCTCTCATTTCTAATCCTCTGTATTTGTCCCAGTTTCTCTGAACCTGGCTTAAAATGTGTTGTGTTTAGGATATTTAAACAGGATACCTTTCTACATTCTTATGATAAACTAGGCACAGTTCTCAAACTATAATCTAAAACAATATGGGATATTATTTATTCATGTTATTTGGAAATGAGTGATGCATTCTAAAGTTGTCCTGAATTTTTTAATAGATATGTCACACTGCTGACCCATTTAGTGTGTGATTAACTACAATTCAAAGTACTCTTGTGAGGTCACGTCTCTATTTTATACATGTGGTTTTATTTAATTTTACTTCTAAATGAAGAACTTTGCATTTCCAAATTTCATTTTGTATTTTTAGCTCACTGCTCTAACCTATTATTTAAAAAATTGGATTCATATTTTAGAATGCTAGATGAGCTATTCTACCTAATTTTATGTCATCTGCAAATCTGCTTCCTCCATATTTTCATCAAGTCATTAATAGCTGTTGAAGAGGACTGAGACAATTTAATGAGCAATTTTATTAGACTAAACTTTTAAAAGTACCTCCAAATGTGCCTAACAGACATGCAATTTATCTGATACTCATTAATTGAAATGTCATGAAATAATCTGTTACATCAGGATATATTACATTCACATATTCCCAATTTATTTCACTGCACACTGAAGCATGGAAAAAATTTAAATGGAATGTCAATAGTTAATTCATAATTGCCCAGGATCCCTTTTTTACCTTAAATTTAGTTTTTGGTGGAAACTGAACATAAGGAGAACATAAATATAGTAAACAACATACTTGTAGAAGCAAGTTGTATGAGTGGAGAGCGATACATTGGAAATGTTTAATCTCATTGTTGACTGACAAAAATTAACCACAACCTTCCTGAGCTAATTATATCATATTAGACTATAATTCATATAATTTCTAGCCAACTGAGCTTTTTCTACTCAAAGATCTACAAGACATCATATTATATTAAATATCTTTAATTTTTTTTTTCTGTATAGATAATAACAGCCTCATTCTTGAAGGTGAGAAAACTGGACCACTCTCTCACAAATAAGCAATTACAAATTGCCCCATTTAACACAAAAAGCTATTACAGATTGCTCCATTATCCCCAAGATATGCCCATATCACCCCCAGCTGAAGAACAGCTAAAAGCAGATCTCAATCTCTCTCTCTCTCTTTCCCCACTTTCCTCATCCTGTCCTTACTGAAATGGATTATTTGTACCAACGCTGCAAATTCTATTTTCCAATTTGCAATTCTAAATTTTCTTTAAAGCCCTGTAAGAATCAAAGGCAATTAAAGCCAGAAGAGACACAAGCAAGGTAAAACAAACAAACATTAAGCTCCTCAACAAACAGCATTTATATTGAAACTGGATATTCCACTCAAGTAGCATTGCTAAGATGACCTTAGAAAGCTCAGATGAGACTTAAATCTATGAGTGAAATCATTTCCCACAAGCTGTAGTCTATCTGGCAAGCATAATTTGTAAACACTTTTGTGTTCCATTAGGTCAATTTACAACAATCCTTAGAGGTAGATCACTGGCTTCTAACATTCCCACACAGATGCCAATAACATTACTTTCAGATAAGCAGATTTTTGAAGGGAACTTCCACCTGCCTATTCCCTGTACAGGTGTTTTATCTTAAATGCAAAGAACCTACCAATTACATGGAGCAGACAACCAAACTAATGTTTGGCTTAAAGGTTCATAATTCATAAGCACTGTGTGCACAGCTGAGCCATTATGTTATTAAAGGCATTTATGAGCTTATCTGACAAAGCAATTTTAATCTAAAGAAGCTGCTTTGGGGGAAGGTGCAATCTTCAAACAAGCCACTTATTTCAAGGAGGACTTTGTGGTGACATCTAAACCCTGTGAGAGCCTTACAGCCAATGTTTTATTTATTTTTTATTTATTTGATTTGCCAATTGTTTACAAGATAATAAGTATAAGTGTATACATAGTTGTGAATACATGAAATGGGTACATATAAGAAAAATAAAAGAAGAATAAGAGAAACAATAGGACAGGGACGGTAGGCACGTTGGTGCGCTTATGCACACCCCCTACAGACCTCTTAGGAAAGGGGTGAGGTCAATAGTAGACAGTCTAAGGTTAAAGTTTTTGGGGTTTGGGGAAGAAACTACAGAATCGGGTAGAGTATTCCAGACATTGACCACTCTATTGCTGAAGTCGTATTTCCTGCAATCAAGTTTGGTGCGATTAACTTTGAGTTTGTATCTATTGTGTGCTCTTGTGTTGTTATGATTGAAGCTGAAGTATTCATTGACAGGTAGGACATTGCAATGTATGATTTTATATACCATGCTTAAATCAGACCGAAGACGGCGTAATTCAAGGTTTTCTAGTTCTAGAATTTCAAGTCTGGTGGCATAAGGTATTCTACAGCGAGTAGAGGAGCTTTTACAGATGGGCTCATGGAACTGAAACCTGCTATTCTTCTGTTTAAAAGATAGAATTAATGCTGCATGGGATGCATGACTTTTTAAAGCTTTGTGTAACTTTGTCTGTACTTACTGAACCCAGTGCTTGAAAAAACTAATACAGGTAGTCCTCAACTTACAAGCATTTGTTTAGTGACCATTGAAAGTTACTGTGGCACTGAAAAAAGTGACTTATGACTGGTTTTCACACTTTTTGCAGCATCCCCATGGTCACATGATCAAAATTGAGGCGTTTCGCCAATGACATTTATTTATTTATGACAACTGCACGGTCCTGGGGGTCATGGCATCATCTTTTGTTAACTTCCCAGTTTTGGATATGCAAAGTGAATGGGGGAAGCCTGACTCATTTAATGACCACATAATTCACTTAACAACTGTGGCAAAAAGGTCATAAAATGGGGTAAAACTCATGTTAGGGAATTGCAGAGCAAGTGTCTGAATGGAGTCAGAGACACTGACACTAACTTATAGTTTTATAAGTTATATATTACATCATATAAGATACTCAGACACATCACTACATCATGAGGTAAATCATCAGGCAAATCACAGAACAGCATACAGAACACACAGAAGAAAAAGGCAGGGGGAAAAGGGAAACTCCCCTTTATATCCCTCAACCAATCATAATATAGACTGCCTCATGAAGGAGCCCGCACTCTCTAACGCAGAAGTGGCAAACTGGCAGCCCGTAGGCCACATGCATCAAACACAGGCCACGCTTACCCCAGCTCACGTGACACAGCGAGTTTGACACCCATGCTATAACTCACGTGATGTATTGTGACTTTTTCCCCCTTTGCTAAACTGGGCATGTGCGTGGCCAGCACATGATGCATCAGGTCTGCGGGTCACGAGTTTGACAGCCCTGCTCTAACCAATAAACTACAATTGTGTGTTCTGGCTCATTATTCACTTTACTGTTCCAGCTATTAAATATCTTAACAATTCACTCAACAACTGCCTCACTTCGGAACAGAATGTTTAGGGTCCATTGTACTCGTAAGTTGAGGATTGTCTATAAAGCAGATGTTATTTTCCCCTCTTTTTTGAGGGAACATATTGATGAACAACAGGCTTTAACAAATGACACATGTAGCGAGAAGCCTAGGAAAGCTTTCTGATTCTCCCTATTTCCCTAATGCCCCCTCCATTAATAGAAGCACTAGGGGGCTTTAGAAAAAAAATTCATCTGCTCCTCTCAAATATATCTTCTAAAACAGTATTTTTTTTCCATTTAGGGAAATGGAGTAATGTATCTTTAGGCATCATCTCTCTGCTGCACTGTAATTCTGTGTAAAATTCATTGTAAGATCCAGGTGCTTACAGGGGAAGGAAAACATCCTTTGCTTTAAAAAAAAAACTCCATTGTATTTAAGGAAACAAAATGGACTCTGTTATTGCTGATTGTCAGGGTGTCTATTCTTGTGTGATTACTATGATGTTACTGGTATCAGTATGTTCATTCTATATAAGTGATTTATAATTCATATTTTGCTACTGTGCCTTGGAATTTAGACACTCTTTTTTGATATTCATGTTATTTATTACCAGGGCGTTAGAAAGCAATCTGTTCTTTTGCACTTAGAGACAATAATAGTAAGCTGTGTCTCTCTCAAGATCTCTTTAAGCTATAAATAATCAAGAAATCAACCTATATGGGAAACAATTGCCTCTGTCGTGCATTTTCACCAGTTAGAACATGGAATTATGTATGCAAGTTGATTTATTTATTTGCTGGTTGCATATGATTTACCGGTCAAAAATAAACCGGAGCAGTTTCCAAAACTACATATGTAAAATAAGGTTGAAAAATGCAGATATAACAATGTCACTCAAAACCTAGTATCACAGATAGTTAAAACTCCGCATTAATTAATCTACAAGAAGCAGTAACTTATTGGAACTTCCGGTTTGTCGGCTTCGCGAGCGGCAGGGATTCGCGAAGCTGTGCAATCCCTGCTGTGCTAGCCGCTTTTGGGGCTCCGATCCGGACGGGTACGGAGCTAGGCTGCCCTGCAGGGGCAGCTGAAGGTAGGGGGATCCGGAGAGGGGTTTGGGGTGTTGCAGACCCCCTCCCGGCCGGCAGAACCCCTTTTTCCCAAGACGGTGCAGCGGCGGTCCGTAATGGCCGCCACAAAGAAGCTGGCAGCCGGGTAAGAATGCGCAGGAGGAAGTGGAGAAAGTTATTGAAAGGAGAAAGTTTTTCTTGGTTCCTAGGACTCTAAGACATATTTAACAAAATTCCTGAAAAGTATGACTTTCTGAATGATACCTTCTAGAAGAGGAAAAAAGCGGCAGTTTGATGGTGCTGAAAGGAAAGCTTACCCTCTTTTCCTACGGAATAAATAGGTGAATATTAAGAAACCTATTTTTTTAGGTGAAAACTGGCTTTAAGCGATGAGTGGGAAGAGAGAGGACTAAAAAAAAAATATTTGTATGCTAAGACTTTGTTGGAGGAGATGCCTTAAGGATTTGAAGACTAAAATATATTGCAATAAGATTTTAAGAAACAGATTTGGACTTTCTTTTTCTCTGATTGATACTACCCCAGGAGGAGAAAGTGAAAACTCTGCCTTGGTTTGGACTGATTGATAACTTTGGGACTGTTTCATTTTTTCTTTGGAATATTCTGGTTGTTGTAAGAAGAAAGAAGGGGAAAAGAAAAGAAAAGATTTATAATGGCTCTTTCTATTGAGGAACTGAGAAAAGATTATGAACAAGCAAAAAAAAATGGTAAAGCTGGTTTGAAAGAAGCCTTCCTTTTTTTAGAAATGGCACTTATTAACTATCAACAAACATTACAACAGATGAAAACAGCAGAAGAAGAAGAAGGAGAGGAAGCCATTTTTAATAAATTTCAGAACTCGACCAAGAAAGAAGGAAGAGGGAAAGGAAGAGAAATAAAGGACTTAAGATTTAAAAAACACTTAAGAAAGGGAAAAATAAGGTGCAAAATCAATATAATGATAGTAAACAAAAGGGAAAAGGAATACGACAGAGAAGGGAAGCCAGTAAGGCAGAGGCTAGAAGAAGGGGGGGTAGAAAGGTTTGTTGGGAGAAGAAAGAAAGGGAAAAGGTGGAGAAAAGCTACAAAGTTTTGAAATTAAATGGGAAAAAAGGAATCTTTTTTAGGGATAAAGGATAAAGTATAATTTTTTCAAAGAGATTTTGCAAGGTACATAAGATGATACTGTAGTATTGTATTAGAAATAGAAAACTTAAATGGTTTAAGAGTTGATAAGAGATTAAAATGTTGAAATGTTTAATAATGATTGGTTTTAAAATTTAATAATATGAGGGGAGGTTTAGAATATTGAGTTTTAATTAAAGAGTTTAATAAGATTATGGTATTGATGTTATTATAAAATTTCTATTATAGTATTTGTTTTTAATATTTAGATCTATTGTTTAACTATGTATTTAATTATTCTGGATGTAATGTACCAAGCAAAATCGGATTGGGTATTGGGCGTTATTTTAAAGGTTAATTTGATTAATTTAGTGGGGAGATAGAAAGGCATCATACTCTGATTAGTGATTTCAGGAGAAACTTCTTTTTTTTTATAAGGAACGAGACAAAGGGACAATAAAGAATGGACAAAAGATACAAATATAATGACTCAAATTAAGATGATTAATTAAGATAGAATTAAGAAGAGTGAAATATGTGGAGAAGTTAATATAGAAGACTTAGAATGGTAAATAAAATAAGTAATGATATGTAAGATGAGCATGAATATAATTGAAGTCCATGAAGAGAGAGATACCTGGGTCCAAGTTACTTTCCAAAAAGATTTTTTTTATGTTTTGTGTGTTGTGTGTATATGTTTTTTTGGGGGGGAGAATTAATAAAACCTTGCAGAAATATAGAATGAGAATAATGGTAACTAAGTCAGAAAGAAATAGATGAAATAATAATAATAAAATTGAATAAGAGTAAAGAGAAATAAAGAGAAATTGGATAAGAGGTTTTTGTATGTTTATATGGAAATGGTTTAAAACAGAATTATAGTTTATCTGACTTGTTAAATTTACAATGGAAAAAGGTTTAAACATGTAATGGATAATGATGATTTGTGTGTTTTGAAAATTAATAAAACTTGTTTGGTTTTTTTTTTTAAAAAAAAAGAAGCAGTAACTTATTCTCATCCTGAGGTTGGTATGTGATATGTGCTTGTGTGCATGTATTTATGGAAAGGAGGGGAATTGTGCTGGAAGGAATTGACATTATGGCTTCATTAGCTATATAGCAGCAGGTAGAAACACTTGACCAAAATGAACTTCCTATAAATATTTAAGGTATTTGTGCATTTTTCTCACGTAGTTTATGCCTTGTTTGATCCTCTGATTCATTAAATCTGCAAAAGGGCTCCAACTGCTCACTTGGGTTAGATAAAATAGAAGCAGATGGACTGTTCCACAGGTGGATAAATGATGAAAAAGATCTGCTTCAGCAATGCATGAATTTCTTTTAAAACCATGCTTATTTTGGCCATCTATTTTAAGCACCTATTTTAATTTCATCCCCAAATTTTAAAAATTGTGTCCCCGACTCAATATTTTCCTATAGAATAGGTTGACTATTGATCATAACAGTGAAAACATTGCCCTCTCTCACTCTTCCCCCAGATCAAATTAATAAATTAGAGACTCTTAAAAAAAAAAGATGACTTTTTTCTTACTTAACATTTGCATATTCAGTAGGAAAAAATGCTTAGATGAACTTTTATAGCATTCCTCTTTTGAAAACCTATTTGGAAGCAATCAAAGGAGACTACTGACTTTGGGGAACAGGAAAATAATAATATGATTTTTTAAAACTATCACAAACATATATGAGTAACTGATTTTTTTAATCAAATCTAAATCTGATCAGACTCCTAAGGGAAAAAGATAGCTGAAACATGGTATTATTTGAGTTTCAGTCTATTAAAATTTGTGATTATAAAATCAGAAATGATCAAAGGAATAGATTCAAATTCTGATGCCCACTGCATGAGAGAATTTGAGGTTGTTATTTAAGAGTAGCTATAATTGAGATATTTGGGGGAGAAAGGTGGTGTTTTATGCAGTAAGATAAAGCAAGATTTGTTTAAGTCAGTAAGTAGATAATTTCTTGCTCATCCTTTGATGTTAGCATGTTTTTAAACAAATCTTTTGATGTAAATCACATGGGCTTGTTTTAACCAGGAGGTTAATTAATCCTTTCTATACAAGCATCAAAGTTCAGCAGTGATGTTCTCTCTCCAGAGAATCACCATTTCAATTAGAAGCTATGTTTGATCATTGTGGGGACTACAATAACTTTTAAAGCTAAGAAAAATATTCCAGGTTGTTTGTTCTCTATGCATTTTTTAAAAATCTGTTGATTTGTTGAGGAAAAATATTAAACACATTTTGGGACAGCTTAAGCAGAAATAGATTAAATGATAATTCTAAATAATGACTAATAACGTTCCCATGCTATATTACATTAGTTTTACACAGATTTACTTTAGTTGATACTCATCAGTTGCATTTGATCAGGAAGATACTGACACACTCTTAAACCTTCTGCCTTGTTCCTAAAGTGCTTTTTCCAAAAAGCAACTGGACTTTCTGGGTTTTTTTCTCTGAAAATGTTTTGCTTCTCATCCAAGAAGTTTCTTGGGTAACAACCCAGGATGGGATCCGACCAGTATAACTATCGGTTCTGTTGCTCTGTGAGTTGTCCGGACATGCGTGAGTTGCCCAGACAGCTGAGCAGCGCTGCCTGCAAGTGGGCAGTGGTTGGAAAACCCTTTTTTTCCTGCTTTTTCAACTGCAGCTGTGTCATGCAAAGCAGCTGCGGTTGAAAACACAGGAAATAAAGGTCAGGTAAGAGCCCAGGCGGGCGGGTGGCCCAAAACAGCAGCAAACACAGAACTGGTTCTATGTATGCTCTCTGTTTGCTGCTCTTCAGAGCAACTGGTTCTACAGAACTGGACAGAACCAGTAGAATCCCACCCCTGATAACAACCATGACCTGGATGATTGAGAATCTCTGTAGACATTCTTCTCCCTTATGAACTGACCCAAATTTTAAGATCCAAATGTCCTATGCTGAATGTTTTCATCAATCTTCACCAAAGAATCAACCCTGAAGATGATTAGATCTTCCTGATCTTCTCTGCTGAACTGAACTCTGAGAATCTCTTGCAGTGGAAATGTAGGCTAAAATGTTTTTTTAACAGGGGTAATTTGAATTTATGGAAAGCATCCAATGCAAAGAACAGAGATAACTTGAGAAAACTGGGTTTCCCTTCATTCTATTAATTTAAGTGAAAGAGAATTAAAATTAAATTTACCATACATGAACATATAAAGCATCAAATTAAAGAAAAGGGCCTTGATTCCCTGATAAAACATATCAAAGCAAAGGACATATTTTGTATCTATTAAGCCTGAATCATTTCTGTTTATTTACAGTGGATTGCATTGAAAATTGTAAAATAAATGTCCATCATGGCAAAAGGTTATTTGGTGGAGTTACTTGGAGGAAAAAATGATAACTCGTAAATCCATCCATCCTGACTGCCTTTAATGATTTATTGGTGTATCTCAATTCATTTAAAGAATGTGGAAAATCTACAGTAGCTAAATAAGGTTGGATATCAGTGTGCAGAATTACCCACCTCTGTGTGAATCCTCATCCTATTTATTTATCTACAATAGTTGTAAACCGTGCCATGACCTAAAAGCAAAATAGTACACAAGTGGACATTCCTGCCAGTCTGATACATAATTCCTGGTTTAGATGGCAAAGCAGTTATTGATCTTCATGTGCCAATTCTGATTAAGACAGTTTTGCAGGAATGGCCTACCAATGAATGAATGTATGAATAACTCATTCTAAGTCAGGGTGGGATGAGGAAGGATGGGATCTTTACAACTGTGGAATCACTTTACAATTTATACTACAAATATTAGAAAAATGTTGACCAGAAATAAATTGCCCATATATTTTTAATATTAAAAATTTCATATTAAAATTTAATATTTTAATATTTATGAAATATGTTGAATACAGAGTTTATCCCTGGATATAGTAATTGGAGAAATTGCCCAAGAAATACTACACACACACACACACACACACACACACACACACACACACTTAGAGTAAGTCCTGGGCATGTTCCAACGGCTTTGAGAATTATATGTCTTTAAAAAAAAATTGACAGCAAGGATGTAAAATAAGTCCAGAAGTCAACCATTATAAATTTAAGTAATTGATGGATGCAGTTAAACTTTCAGATATTGTGTAAAACTGAGAACATTCTCAGGGTGCCCACTATTCTTCATACTGATATAATTTTATAACCATGAGATAATGACTCTATGACAATGACAAGTATGTGGAGCTTCACAGGACTTAATTGTTCTTTCCAGAGACAGGAATGATTCTGTTTTCCTTGTGGGGCACACAAAGATTTATTTCAAATGCCAAGGCCAAAACTATGAATGGCATCGATACTATATCCCACATAACTGAAGCCTTGAATCTATGCACCACAAAATGGACACCATGTGGGTTTCCAAGGCTTTTGGTGAAGCATCAGCCAGCTCCTCATCATCTGCTACTTGAGTTCCAAAAATATGAAGCACACTCTTTGTAAGGCTGTATAAGCAGACTAAAAACAAGGGGGGAGGGGGAATCTACCTGTGAAATCTGAAGCTGGCAAACTTGGAATCAAGAAGGCTATGAGATACATCATTATAGCCACCTGGAATCACTTATGAATGAGATGGACAGCATTATTCATACATAAATAATCAAAATGGTACACGTCTTCCACACCCAGGCACAAAAAATAAATGACAAGAACTCCTGTTACTTTGTGGAGACAAAGATGTAGGTTTTAAATTGTGGTTCTAATATAAATATGACTTAAGCCCTAGATTGTGCAGTAGATGATCTTCATTATTACAGTTTCTTTGATATCTGCAATAAAGGCAATATCCATCTGAGCCTTGGCCTTAATTCTTCCACTATAAGCTATCAAGTACAAATTTGAATTTATAGAAACAATTACATTTCTATATTTTGAGTGAACTTCCATGCTACAAGATCTTCTTAAAGCCCCTACTTCAAACAGTTTTGGGCTCCAGGGGTCTGATCCCCACCTCAGCTACTGCTACTAGAATCTCTTCCTTTATATTTCCAGTGTAGCCAACCCCAGCAACTTAAAACATCTTATAACAGGATAGCAGAACCTGATGTCTCAACTGTATGCAGTATATCAGAAAGAAGGAATAAATACTTCTTGATTACAATTTTTTGTTTAGTGACAATTCAAAATTACAACAGAACTGAAAAAAAATGACTTATGACTGTATTTCACATATAAAACCTGTTGCAGCATCCCCATGGCCACAAGATAAAAATTGCAATACACAATTCACAAGATAAAAATTGCAACTTGGCAACTGACTCATATTTATGACAATTGCAGTGTCCTGGGGTCATGTGATTACCTCTTGCAACCTTCTGACAAGCAGAATCAATGGGGAAACCAGATTCACTTAATAACCATGTTACTAACTTAAAAAAGCAGTGATTCATTTAGCAACTGTGGAAAGAAAGGTAATAAAATGGAGCAAAACTCACCTAACAACTGTCTCACTTAGCAACAGAAATTTTAGGCTCAATTGTGGTCATAAGTTGAGGACTACCTGTATATTGGGAGAGCATATAGACAGCGGTTAATTAATTTCAATAAAACTTTGTTTGGACCTTGGTCCACCTTATTTCTTTTGCCCTGCCCTGCCCATTTTGGGAAAAACAGAGCTGGGCATGCTTAAGGTGGAATGTAAGCCTCAGCATAAAAATACATATACTTTCTATAGTCTTTATTGAACATCATTTTAGATAAAGGATTTTACCAAAATATTCTCTATTTAAAATTTACAAATACAAACGTATATGTGAAGAGCCAGAATAGATTCAGGGGATTTTTTTTTTTTTTAAGAAAATAGTTTTAGTGCTCTTCTCTGCAAGGCACTATGGAAGATTGTGTTCAGTTTCTTCAGGTCTCCATGTCAGTGAAGAATGTGTGAAAACAAGATGGGGAGACAAATAAAGCCGGAACAGGAAAAGATTTATTGGAACAGGAAGAGAGTAGATAGAAATAGCAAGCAGATAAAACAAGAAGTTAGAGGGAAAAGGAGACCCAAGAAAGAGCTAGAGAAAAGTATTTGGTTTTTGTTTTTTCCACTGGGTGGGAGGGTGTCAAAGAGCAAACTTCATCACCAGGAATTTTTGAAGAATCAACAATATTTAAAACATGAAAGATGTTTCTTGAAAGCCAAGAGGCCAATTATTATTACCATTATTTCAGCACACCTCTGAAAGATTCTTTGATTTCTGTCACAGAAGCCCTGCCTTTCTACTGATTTAAAGCTCCTAGGAGAGAGAGCAGGCCATCACCATCCTTTGAATTATTTACTTCCCACTTCAGGTAGAATAGCATGAAAAGGGGATGGTCCTGAGAAGATCATGTGATCTGAGTATGCAACAGCAAAAGGCTCTTGAGGAAAGATCAAGTTTCTTTTCCCTCCATTATTTCTGAGGTACAAGTAGTCCTTGATTTGGAACCATTCATTTAGTGACCATCTGAAGTTGCAGCAGCACCGAAAAAAAGTTATTTATTACCATTCTTCACTTATACCCACTGCAGCATCCCCATGGTCATGCAATCAAAATTTGGATGCTTGTCAACAGGCATGTATTTATGATGGTTGCAGTGTCCCAGGGTCATGTGATCAATTTTTGTGACCTTCTGACAAGCAAAGTGAATGGGAAATTCAGATTCATTTAACAACCATGTTACTAACTTGATATCTGCAGTGATTCACTTAATAACTGTGGCAGGAAAAGTCATAAAACGGAGGCAAACTCACTTAACCGTTTTGCTTATGAACAGAAATGTTGGGCTTAGTTGTGGCCATATGGGAAGAACTACCTGTAAATAGATGTTATTTTTCCAAAGTTAGAGAAAGGAACATTTGGGTGGCGATGGAAATTTCCCTTCTCTTTCCATAGGTGTGACCAAGCTGGAAATCAGGAATTGAGTTGGATCCAGCCTCAAAAGATCTCAGCCTGGGCTTTTGGATTCCAGTTAAGGAATCCATAACTCGATGCAAAAGTACTTGCATCTCCTTTTTTCATTTTCCTTTTGGGTGTTAAGGAAGCACACACAGCAACCAACTTGGATGCAAAGTTATCAGATAGATGGCCAGAGCAGGGACTTTAATGTACAGAGTTGCTAACTAAGGTCCCCCAAGGCAAGCATTATCCATCAAGGAAATCACATGACTCTGCAATGATCCTAGAAGCATATTAATGTCATTAAACCAATTGCTGCTTTGTGTTGTATCCAATTCTAAGCCTTTTATTTTTTTAATTCAAAAGAAAGTAATTACTTTCTTAGAGAAGTTTTACTGAAGATTTTAGCAAAGCCACCCTGGTCTGGTCTAGTGGTTAAGAAACCAGGCTAGATAGTAGAGGGCCATGACTTCTAGTTTTGCCTCACCCATGAAAGCCAGCAGGGTGATTTTGCAATTTAACAAAGCAAAGCCAAATGGGAAGCCAATTTTACTTAATAACCATGTTACTAATTTAACCACTGCAGTGATTCACTTAACAATTGTGGCAAGAATAAGAACACTTAACAACTGGGGCAAAACTCACTTAAGAACTGTCTCACTTAGCAACATAAAATGTTGGGCTCAACTGTAGTTGTAAGTTGAGGACTGTAGTTTGCTGAGCAAGATTGGACAATTGAATAATTTTGGAAAGGAGGAAGAAAAGAAATCAAAAGCTTTTTTCTTTCAACAAAACATCCACTGAAGGTCTGTTCTGGCTCTTCACGTACATATTTCTACTTGTACGTTTTAAATAGTTCTGGAAAGAGTCTGAAAATGTAAGACTCTTGGCCTGCTACCAATCCACATTTCCACCTAATTTATTCCTCTCCATCTGCTTCCCAACTGACTCATTTTTCTGAACTCACATGATAGTCCTCTTCAGCTTTGCCATGCTCTTAGAAAAGGAAAGAGATACAACTGATTGGAATGCCCCCACCTTTTATGTACCTGTGAAACTGACTGCAGAAAAACAACATCTGGGAGCCGAAGCACATTTCCACTGGCTGTTGGTCACTTTTCCCCATTATTCTCTAGTTACCTTGGCTGAATTTCTCCCTGTCAGAATATGCTGCCTCCCTTCACAAATGATCTTAATGACAGAACAACAGAGACTATGATTAACATTCATTAAAGTCTCATGTGTAAGCTGCATCAGAAGAAATGAAGCAGTAATTAACCTATACACTTTAACTGATTGTTATATCTAGCTATTAGGGCTTAATGAGGATAGACAGTGCTGGGTCAAAAAGCTTACACTTCAGAAAAAAGCACAGCAACATCAGCTGTCACTCCATTAATTCACAAGCTCTGGCTTACATTAATCCTTTTGGGTTTTTTTGCAGGAGCTCTCTGCTCCTCCTGGACTTCAAACAGAGAGGCAGCATTAAGATAAAAAATGCTCATGAGCAGAAAAGCTGGAGTAAAAGCTGCTGCTGCTACTACTACTACTGTTGTTGTTGTTTTTATTATTACATTAAAAGTATCCATCCCCACAACTTCAGGAATGCTAGGTAATGTTTCTCAAACCTGGCAACTTTAAGAGTGGACTTCAACTCCCAGAATTCCTCAGTGAGCCATGTTGGCTAGGGAATTCTGGGAGTTGAAGTCCATCCTACTTAAAGTTGCCAAAGTTGAGAAACCATTGCTCTAAGCCAGGGCTATCAAACTCCGGGCCTGCGGTCCAGATGCGTCACGTACCGGTTTAGTGAAGGGGGGAAAGTCCTGTTACATCATGTAATGCTGCCATGATGATGTGAGTTTGACACCCCTGCTCTAAGCCATTTACAATTACGATGATGACAACAGCACATTTCATAATCTGATATACTTCAGGTATAATAGAAAATATAGAGAAATAATTATATTTCAGATATAAAAAGAAGTTCACTAAATGTTGGCTGGAAATTTTGAGACGTGAAGGCCTTACCCTAGATTGGAAACATCAAGATTGAGAGAGGCTGCCATTAAGGGAAGATTCTTTTGATATTTATTGATTTATTGTCAATCAAATTTACATGGCTGCCAGTCTCCCAAAATGTGACTCTTGGTGGCATACAAAAAAACACATAAATAATAATATTACAAAATTCTACAACTTAAAGGCTAACATTTTTTTATTAGAAAAGCTAGGAGAGAGCATTAGATATTATAATTACAGTGTGACCTCATCAATTCATCATTCCTTTGAGACTCACAGGCAAATTGACACAGCCACATTATTCACAATGCTCAGTATTGTGAGTCAATTAGTCAAATAACTTAATGGGTACAAATACTGTATGTATGTATGTATGTATGTATGTATGTATGTATGTATATATATATATTTAAAAATACCAGAACTATCGCCAAAACTGAACACCACAGCAGCAGAATAATCAGAGAAGCCATAGAGATAGAAAAACGCCCACACAGCATGAATAAAAGAGATGACACCTCCCGCTTACCAGCCATTTGGAAACCCGCCCTCATGAACAGACGAGTACCCAACATGATAAATGACACCAGACCCACACCCATGAGGGCCACACAAGATGCCACCACCACACTTCCACGTAAAAATCAGACTCACACCCACACAGAAGATGAGACACGACCACAGACCAGAAGCCGCACTGCAGCTGCATCACTACCCACTTCAAACTCCTCTGAACCATACATGAAGCAAACTGACCCCCACCATGAAGATGTGGCACGACCACGAACTCGAAGCCAAACGAACACAGACCCAGACCCCAAACTCAAAGCCATATTAAAAACCCAAAATGCTACATCACAGCCACCCGCTCAGGACATCACATCAGAAAACTCAAGAAATTACACCTCAAGAACTCAAGAAGTCACAACACAGCAAATGACCCAGGATATCACAGCACAAGACCAAGGATACCACAGCAATAAATCTCACAAGGTCATCACACAACCCATTACCCAAGCTGTTACTACACAGGAGGCTAATCGAAAAGAGATCAAAACACAAACGACCCAGGAGATTACAACGCAAGACCCAGGATACCACAACAAAAGAACTCACAAGCCCATCACACAACCCATTACCCAAGCCGTTAAAACACAAGAGGCTAACGACCCAGGAGATGACAGCACAAGATCCAGGATATCTCTACAACAAAAGGCCATTACACAGCCCATTATACCAACATCAACTCCATCAACCAATCAAGAGGCTGCAGCACAGCCAACCAGCCCAGCACACCATCCCCCACCACTTGTATATATAGAGAGATGGCAGCTCCGGTCACACACTGCTTGCACTGGCACTAAGCCAAAAGCACCAGCCTGAAGATGGCGAGTGGGACCTCGCCGAAACGTTGCCTAGATATACAAGATCCAATATATATATATATATATATATATATATATATATATATATATATATATATATATATATATATATATATATACTTTGAATCTTACGCGTCATGAGAAAACCCAGAATCAACTGTGATGAGTATCTGCCGTCAACAAAGCAACTACAAGATCAAGCTAACACCATCATATATATATATATATATATATATATATATATATATATATATATATATATATATATATATATATATATATATATATATATATATAGTATGTGTGTATAAGGTAGAGTGTATATACACAGTTGGAATCTTGATATACCAACTCTATAGAAAAAAATCTTTATCTTAAAAAACATTCACCTTTTTAGCAAAGAAATAAATCAGCTGATGGGAAATGGAAAATAAGTATTCTGAAATGTTTCACAGAACTATTTATTGCAAGTCTCTTCTTGTCAATGTGCCAAGGCAATGAGTTAAGGACATTAATATTCCAGGAACATATCACATTTCTTTAAGCGGGCACCAAATCTATTGCAAAATGTATAACTAAAAATGGAAAGTCTGAATAGAGGTAGATAGCTCAGAAAATTAAAATGAGAGAAAAACCATATTTGTGTCTTATTTTTTCTTTTTTCTTCCCAACATTACATTCCCGACACCAGCTTCAGATTTTTAAACAAAAAATTCTAGCAAATGAAAGCAAATATACATGTCCCAGGACAATGTTGCAAGATCGAATCTGGGTCGGTCACCCGGGACCAGAGATTTAGTCTTCCAAGCTTTCGTACTCATGCTGGAGCCCATCTTCAGGGAACTTCTCTCTACTGGGATATGTGCTTTGGGCTATTCTGTGAGTCATATTTATAAATACAACTTTATAAATAATAAATATAATATGCATTTATAAATACGCACCACATAAATACAACTCACAAAAAAGCCCAATGCACATATTCCAATAGAGAGAATTTCATTCTTCACAAGAGTCCAAAAGCTCAAACTTGCAAAAAATTCTAGGCCTTTTTTTATCAAATCTGAAAGGAACAAACTTTCAGATTTGAATGCAGGAAATACTGTAGGGCTACATCTGAAACATGATGTAGATTTTGCTAATTGGAGATATGAGCCTGGATCTTGTCTTTCGTCTGAAGTTGGCCTCCTATTGTACGAAATGAATTGGTTTTTGCCCATGTCTTACCTAGACATAAAATGGTCATCTGATTGTACCTACCAAATGCGGACTTTAGATTTCAGTTGAATGTGCTTACCTAACGTTGCATTTTCAAAGTAACATATGAACCTAAATTCATTCTAGCCCTCTCAATTCATATTCATCAGAAATATGAGCTGCTGTTCACTACTTTTAACCTAATTTATATTAGATAAATGATTGCACATTAATGTATATGTTCATGAAATTGATGTATAAAAATGCATTCAGTTAGGGATAATTGTTTGCAAAAACAATTTGACAAAACTACCAAAATGCATTCATTGGAAAAATGTGTTTTAAAAGAAATACAAACATGAATGTTCATTTTTTTTAAAAACTAACCATAGCAGGTTCCAAACTTACATATGGAAACAGAGCAGTCCATTACAACCAAAGAGATTAATTTCCAAAAATGAGAAACTTAAAGAAATCATAATTGGCATATTTTATATCTGTCTTGTAATACCATTGTAATATCATGTCATGGCTTAATTCTGGTGGAGGTAAGAGAAAGCAGATGTATAGGGAAATGTCTATTTTTATTATTTTGTGATATTTATTTGTTAGGATTTTAGGGTTTTAATTCTGTAAATCACCCACAGTCATTTTGTTACGAGATGAGTGGCAAATTAAATAAATAAAGCTTACATCCATTTTGTCTTTTTTGTGGGTAGTAGAGGAGTTGTACCTCTGAGTCATTTAACTGAGGAGGAGATTACAGGCATCCTAGTAGAACTGATCAAAGGTCCATCTGGTCCTGCATTCCGTATCTGAGAAGCTGCCCAGCAGGAGGCAAACCTGGTAGCCCACTCCTGCTCTCACTCTTGGCAGATGATAGTTAAACCATGCTGCCTCTGCTTCAGGCAATATAGGGCATAGATGGCTAAAGTACTAGCAGCCATATGAATTTGTCTTGCTTGAAGTCCATCACCAGATCTCATGGTCTCAGGGATTCAGAATTGTTGTTATTATTAATAGATGGAAAGTAAGGTATAGTTGTTATTTTGCAGTGCAATACAAAACTTTGTAATGTGTTATATACAATACAAAAATATTGTATTGTGCAATACAGCATATAATACAAAATTCTTAGCAAAAGGAAGTGTTGGATATTGCCTCCTTTCTTAATGCATAATTGTGCTTTGGCTTTACTGATCTTGCTAGGGGTTTAGATGGAAACATTAAGGAGCTTGAACCAAAGACACACCATACAAGATTTTTAATCATAGTCAACTCTTCAGATAAATTCTTAAGTTTAATGTAGAAATTTGGATTTCTGTGTTCCTATAAAACTTAAGGTAATGTTTCTATTTAATGATTCTTCCAGGTAAGAAGTATGAACAAATTGTTCTGCATAAGATAGCCTGGTCAAATTCTGCAGCAATTAGTCTGAAGTCACTGGTAGTGCTGGGAAATGTGATCCTTCATTTTCAAGCACTGTTGATACGTTGAAGATAGAATTGAAGATAGAATTTGGTTTGCTACCATGCCAAGATGGATGGTAGTATGTTAAAAACACAATATGTCATATGTGTGGAATTCTATTTGTAGATCATCTTCAACCTGATCTCCCTCTTTCTTTCTAAAAGGTGTTACTTCACTTAAATATCACTAAGACAAAATCTAGTCCTGTTTGAAGTCTGCCAGCATTTTGTGGCATGAAAGGAACCAAGCATCTTTTATGAGCTATGTCAGATGCCAAAAAAAAGTAAGGGTCAGTGGTGAATGAATATTTCTCTAGAGCTCTCTCACAATGCTCAGTTCTCTTGAGAGGCAGGTTAACCTCAAATGATCTAGGCTAAGGAGCATCTGACTGTAAAATTCAAAATCCCTCAGCCAGGTTCTGTGAAGCCAGACAGTGGAAAACAAGACAGGTGTTTCAGCTGGCATGAATCTTTGTAACTCCTTGGTCTTCAAGATAAATATAGACTTTGATCATCATTTCTAATATCTTATTAAAACAGATAACGAATCCATAGTTTACAGGGTACATGATCTCTAGAGATAATCTGCAGTATAAAGTGCCTGGAACTATTACATTTACATTTTGAAACTATCAAAAAATTCAGTGCTCCATTTTTTCTACAATGTTTGAATTTTTTAAAAAAATGGATATGCACCAGTCTTCATATTAACAATGCTTGGCAGCATCTACTCCAAATTTCAACCCAAGATCTTTTCAGAAACTGAAGATCCCTGAAAATTCCAGATATTGATCCTTCAAATTTCTTGTCTTACCTATTTCCTGAAGTAACTTCACCATCTCACTAAGTTTCTTTGTTTATTCTTTTTAAAAAGTCAATATTTTATATTGAAATTAAGAAAATGTCTATATTCATTGGCCATTAAATAAATATTTGAAAAACCCAGGGTCTGTCCAATTAAAGAATTTTTCTCTATGTTTTCATATTTAAGAGCATTTGGGGACAAATTAAATGTGCCTTTCTTTATTCTTCCAATTGGAAAGGCCCTTTAAACAAAACTTTGTATTATTATTTTTTAATTTAACATTAGGCATTTATTATTTGAATTATGTACCCTTTGTTACAGGCTAACAGATTCTAACATGAGTTGTTTTGTATAATACTTGCACTAACTCCACTTGAAATAATTATTTATATTCCATCATAGCAAATATGACTACACTTCCTGACTACACTTCCTAAAATCTCCTCTTCCTGATTGACTAATCAGTCATTGACATGGTGATTCTCAGTCCTGCCTTAGTAGTACTATATTGTGATAGGGGACAGATATTTTTATAAAAGAGGCTGTAGAGTTTCAATCTCCTTACTAACACTTAATAAACTGATGAAATAATATTTTATTACCAATTTGGGGATTATTTTCATGGAATTGAACAAAAGCATAAAAACTTGTGCCCACCAATTAAAATTTGATTTTAACATATCAAGAGGAATGCTATTACCTCCTGAGGCTTTTCCAATTTTCATTGCAATATTAGATTAATAGTTTTAGTGGGGTAACAAGGGACCAATCGGGCAAGTTCTCCATGGCTCACTAAAAGTTATAGAGATGCTTTCAACTTTCAGATAGATGGGTCAATTTCCCACATGGAAGCAGAGAAGGGAATTTTTCTCATATCACCTTGTACAAATTGTAACACAATTATTAGATTTGGAGGCCCTGATCAGTTGTCTCCAAATGTATCTTAGAGTTTCCCTTTTTTTCTCTCTTTTTCAATGAAGCTTTGTACTTCATTTTTGTTCATAAAGCAAATTGAAAGGCGATGGACAGCTGCTATTGTTATATGAATTTATGTTTTCAATTAAGGATTAGTTAGTTTTTGCACATTTTTCATCATTACTATTGGTTGGATTTTCTGATGTTAGAGCCCCATTAATTTCACAAATTAGTGCCTCTTTAAATGTAGTAATTAATGTACAGTGTAAATTGTAACTCCTTTGGGATTTTTTTTCATTGATTAAAAAAAGAATATAAACTGTTTTCACTGCCAGATTTATATGCAGTGTATATTGTTCTTTGCATCTTCTCAGTCCATTATATATAAACATATAGTGGGGTTTGAAGAGTATTCATTGCAATAGGACTTTTAGTATATATAAAGCCAAACGTTTAAAGCCAAATGAAAATTGAGTTTAAAGTCATCACCAATCAAAGGTATCCCAGATCTGAAGTTAGATATTACTACATGGGAAACAATAATATAATAAATAACTTGCTCCAAAGAAAGTGCAACTTCCAGAGATGTTATTTTCCTAGGCACCATTCAGGATTAAGATAAATCTAAGTTATTAAACAATTGAGTCAAGCATCATCCTGCAAAAACCATATCTTCTTTCTCTTAAGTAAAGTGTATTAAGTGTATTGAACTGGATACTAGAGGGTGGTACTATAAAGAACTGTGGTGGTGCAATGATTAGAATGCTGTATTGCGGGCAAACTCTGCCCATAGCCTGGAGTTGAATCCTGAATGGCTCCAGGTTGACTCAGCCTTCCATCCTTCTGAATCAGTAAAATGTAGACTCAGATTGTTAGGGGCAATATGTTGACTCTGTAAACTGCTCAGAGAGTGCTGGAGCACTATGAAGCAGTATAATAAATTTAAGTGGTATTGCTACCACATAATGGCAACTGTAACAGCAGCAAATTACAATAGTTCAGTTTTTATGGTTCAGTGCTACTAACAATGAGTTTTGGTGACAGCAAATGCTATTGGTTTTTTAAGTCTTGTTTCTAATTAGCTTAACTGACTTTCACTTAGTCTTAAATTATATTCTGCGGGCAATTTTTATGCATTAAAAAAATCCAATGTTTTAATAAGCTTGATGAAAAAGAAATTGCTTTGAAGAATTTTGTTTGTTGTTTGTTTTTACACAAGAGACAACATTTTGGTAAAATATCCCTGGGTGAAGGGCAGAGGTCTGGCATGAAGGACTATTATGAGAGGGTTGAGGGATGTATGTCAGTATCTTGCCTTCCTTTGTACAACTGACTTCCCCTACTTCAGTCACATTCAGCAAAAGTATTCTAAAGAATTCCTCATAAGACTGATTCATATCTGGAAGCAGAAGCAGCTGAGGAGGAGGGTGGGAGAACCTTACCACTAACTTCAAGGATTTAGGATTTTTGCAAAATAAGCATTTTGCAAAATCTCTTGTGAAAGCCAAGTGCACTTCTTAAAATGCTTAAACCAGCCACATGTTCCAGAAGCTCACCACTTCTTTGAAGACGTCCCCAGCCTCTGAGTATGTTGCATGCATGCCTATACAATGATCCACTGGGATTATCAGCAAAGAAAATAAACATTTAGGCAAACATTTAGGAAAAACTTCAAAACAATTCTGGGCCTTCCAAAGAACATGGCTGCTTCAAAGCTTTGAAGGAGGGGTGAAGAACTCCTTTCAGATGCTTTGGACAACAATAGAAAAATAAGTTGAAAAAGTCTCTCCAAAGAAATGGAAACAAAATAAGCATGAAAATGAGTCAGAAAAAGAAAAAAAAAAGTTATTTACCAAAGGAAGACAACTTGGGAAAAATCAGAAGAAAGATTTTGCTGTGTTAACCATACTAGGCATGTTCATACTAAAGCCGGAAATTGATACCCTTCCTACTAAATTCCCAATGTACCAACCTGGTTTCAATGCCTACAAACCTATTAGATTGCAGAACTGCCCTCAATTGCAATGGGCAAAGGACAAGAAGGTATTAAACACTTGAGATCAGAGGGAAATAAAATTCTGCAACAGATAATTTCTGTTACTTTTGCTAAATGGAGGACAAAAGCTACTATGCTTCAGGCAACTCTGAAATGCTTCTGAAACCAATTAAATACAATGCGGGAAAATATGATTTTGATAATCTATTATACCTGAACAATATTCCCTTGATGTACAACAATATGATACAAAGCCTGAATCTGGTGCTAAAATAAATAAAAGCCTTAAACAAATAGCAGGTGATCAATAAGTTCTCTCAAACAATCTCTGAATGGCATGATTAGTTTTTTGAAGGGAACATCCTTCCTCAAATGACTACAGTAGGAAAGACAGCACTTGTAAAGATTAGTTTTACATAATCTTAAGAAAGGGGTTCTTTTTAAAATCATGATTCCCAGCCCACTTGTTTTATGGAGCCACATTGCTCTACCCACAGAAAAATACAATCCAGGCTTGCATTTTGGCAAGATAAGTTAAGACTGCAGCATCTGGTGGAGCAACCACTGCATTCCCAATAGTCCCATTAGAACTAATGGAGCTTACCTTGCAAAAATGATTTCAAACTCATTAGAGAATAATAAGAGGCACAGTAAATGTATTTGCCCTGTTGAAAATTGAGTACTTATAAAATAAGGTTTGAAGGGGACTTGAACAGGGAAGCAAAGGCTTACGGTGCACCACATAAGGGGGAAAGAAAAAAGAAACGTGCATTTTTAAAAGCTTAGCTTGCACTTTGAATTCAAGGAAAGAAAAATTATGTAATCTAAATGTAAATAGTCCAATGAGTGGAAAGAGGGTTAAGAAAGCTGTGATTTGCACAATATAGCATCAATGTTGTTTATTTAAAGTAAGTTTGCAAAAAAATAATGCTGTGTCTGAGAATGCTGCATTTGGGGCTGATCTCAGTGCTACCCCTGCAGAATTGTTCAACCTTTTCCTGGGTCACAAACAGGACCAAACATCAGCTGACAAAAGAGAGGCTTTTATTTAGATGGGGAGAGAATGTATCATGGCAAAAAACTTAATTAAGTGGGTTCTGTCTTTTTCAATCACTGGCTTATTCATTTATTTCCTCCATAAATAAAGGAGGATTATCAAAACGGTTAAGAAATTGTATGGACAGAAGCATGAAATATGGACTACAAAATAGCCCAAAAGGCTGGGAGTACTAGTGAAATTTTAATATAGGGATTTGACAGCTCAATCTTAGGCATCCTTTTCTCAGCAAGCATGGGGAACCCTCCCTTATTTATTTCTTTATATGCCATCTAAAAATAGAGAAGTCGTCCTTTTCTTCCCAGAGAGTTCCTGCTTTACTCAACTGCATGGATCATCGATGCACAGATTTAAACCTTTAAACAAAATTAAAATGTACAAATTAAAATGAGATCAGAAGTACAGGTAGTCTTTGAGTGACAACAGTTCATTTAGTCACCATTCGAAGTTACAACGGCATTGAAAAAAGTGAGTTATGACCATTTTTCACACATATGACCGTTGTAGCATCCCCATGGTCACCTGATTTATGTTTGGATGCCTGACAACTGACTCACATTTATGACAGTTGCAGTATCCTGGGGTCATGTGATCCCCTTTTGCAACTTTCTGACAAGCAAATGGGGAAGCCAGATTCACTTAACAACCATATTATTAATTTAACAACTGCGGTGATTCACCTAAATGTGGCCAAAAAAAATTGTAAAATGGGACAAAATTCATTTAACATACATTTGGATTCAATTGTAGTCGTAAGTTAAGGACTACCTGTACAGCTTCAAATGACAATGTTAATCTTTCTTAAAGATTATGTAAAGACCTGGATAATATATGTTCGGTTCTCTGGTTCATCAAACTGACAGAAAAAATGAATAATCCTAGAGGAGGGGTGTCGAACTCATGGCCCATGGGCTGGATGTAGTTCACACGCTGGCCACATCCATGCTCAGTTTAGCAAAGGGGGGGAAAGTCACAATACGTCATCTGATGATGCCACGATGCCACGAGTTTGACACCCCAGTCCTAGAGACTTAAATTTTAACTGATGCCCTGTGAAGCAGTATAAAGTAATGTTTCTAGAATAGCGTAATGATAAACTCTCCTTCAAGCTGAGCACAATATTTATTTATTTATTTAATATCCCATCTTTACTGTTTTATAATTAACTCAAGGTGGTAAACATATCTAATACCCTTTCTTCCTCCTATTTTAAGAGCGCTGGTGGCTTAATGGTTAGAATGCAGTATTGCAGGCTAACTCTGCTGGCTGCCAGCAGTTCGATCCTGACCTTCCAACCTTCCGGGGTCAGTAAAATGCGGACCCAGATTGTTGGGGGCAATATGCTGACTCTGTAAACCTCTTAGAGAGGGCTGTAAAGCCACTATGAAGCGATATATAAGTGTAAATGCTATTGCTACAACTATTCCTTCTCCTATTTTCCTCACAACAACAACCCTGTGAGGTGAGTTGGGTTGAGTGAGAGTGTGATCGGCCCAAAGTCACCCAGCTGGCGTTCATGGCTAAGCAGAACTAGAATTCATGGTTTCTCCATTTCTAACTTTGTGCCTTAAGCATTAGACTACCCTGGCTCAATAGATAATAGATGTCTTATCAGTTTAAAGAATGAAATGAAGATGGTTAAGGTTAACAATACACACACACACACACTCCAATGGATTATTTCCTGAACATATTTGTGTACTTTTTTTTTCTTGACAACAAAAGAGGAACTAGTTTGCAATTGTTTTCTGGATATATTTTTTTAACTTCCCATGCTAGCCTACAAACTTTGCCATTTGTTGGAAATTTGGCATCTAAGTACTAACCAGGTTTGGCCCTGCTTACTTTCCTAAGATCACCCAGCCAGCCTAATGTAAGTTTTATTAACTGTACATGAACAGAGACATTTGACCATAATTTCAAATAAAGTTTTAAAGAAGACATTATACCAGAAATAGCCTTTGTACTAATATGCCATCTTCTTAATGAAAAAATGCTGAGGAGCTCTGGGAACTGCGCGTAACTTGAAATTTGCTATGGTTGCAATGATACAATCTGAAAGCCTAATTAAGGAGAGACCAGAACAGCCTCTGGAAAAGTATAATCTCACAGGGTCAAAGCAGCACAACTTCTTTCAGGGAAAATTGTGCTTTTTTTCCCCAGCCCAGTAAAAGTCATCCTGTGAAAAAATGAAGTTAATCAAAGGACATAAAGTGACCTGCTGAGCATAATATCTTTGAAATATTTTTTTTTTCAATGACATGGTTCCCCTGTAATACTGGGATAATAGAATCCTGCAGTGTTGGGCAAAGTAGAGGCACAAATTAAGACGCGGATAGATGAAAAAAAAATAACCCATTTTCACAGGACAGAAATGAATGTGATCCAATGGGGTGATCCTCGTTGGGAATGACTAGAGGCAGTGAGCTTTTTTGTCATGCAATTTCCTGCAATTGACTATTTTCTGAAGTGAATCCTCAGAATCTTCTCTTGTGTGTTGTTTTTCCAAGTATGAATATACCTTGTGAACAAATTGAGGGGGTTTTGATGTCACCTGCCAGTGCCAGAAAAGTCTGAATAGGATCTGTGCTTTGCATGGCCAAGACTCTGTTTAAGTGGAGACGAGTATCCTCCCCTGAATGTGACTGTGGTGCTCCTCACCAGACATTGGATTTATCATATAGTGATTAGCTACCATTTAAGAGCTGATACAGGAGAAAATGCAGATTTTCTCCAACTAATAAATACTGCACTTAATTGGATAAATGTCCTAGATATTAATATATATATAGAATGCTCATGCTATTCTTATGAATTAACTCCCTTTTTATGATCCTGTAATCCCCTAATTTGGGGTAGCGTTGGGACAACTGGATGGAGCCGAGCATTTATTAGTCAGATGCTCTACCTGATGTCTATGCCGAGTTTGCAGCAGATATTTTTTTTCTTTGTGCCCTAGGAGAGAAATATCTTCCGCTACCTAGGATTGAACTCTCAATGTTCCAAGTGAGAGGCAAGAGTCTTTACCACTAGGCCATTTCACCGCTCATTCTTATAAATCAATGTGTTTTAAAATGTAACCCATAACTTACATATAATCTCTTGAATCCCTCAAACCTTACAAAATTGACTGTATATTTCATCATATGTGTATCACAGTATTATGTGCTCTTATATACAATTTTATCCATGTGCTTTATGCCATAGGCTAAATAATAAATAAATGCATGCACACTATTTATTGAGCATTAAATAATGTAATAGAGATTCCTGGTCTATATTAAAACAATCTGATTTTTGGACAATGAAACACATTTGATTCCATAGTAATCTGAAAACATCATGCAAGCAAAAACACCCAAATGTTCTTTGACCAAGTCAAATTTCATTAGGCATAAGCATGAGAAGAACCAATAATAGTGGTCTGAAAGGGTGACTGAAAATGAAAATGATAAAGTGGTAAGAATGAAAGAACGTTGGAACAATCAAGATCTACAACAAAAGGCTGCCCAAGAGAGGACTTGTGTTCAAGCTCCAGACGACTAAACAACTATGGCTGGTTTTTTTCAAGTCATTCCATTCAAGGTCGCCCCTTCTTTTTTTCCCCAAGAGCAATCAGTATGTTCTTAGTCTTTTAAAAAGGATATTGTACTTCTGAAAATCTTGGTATACATAAAGACCTGCTAGTACCCACTCCCTTTTAAAAAAAATATAGAATGTGAGATTTTAAGTACATAAAGATTGACAGCTCTGGGAAGTGATCCATTATAGCACATAGATTTGAAATCAAATGAAAACAGAACAGAACAAGAGTTTGTTAGGAACAATAAGTTTTCTCCCTACCATTTTTTCCTGAAGATTTTGCTTCAATGAAAGGGCACCATAATATAAAACATATCCAGCAAAAGATCAGACACAACAGCTCTGGTGCTGCTTCTACAGACATGACTGCAACAGGAAACTTTACATGTGCATTTACAGGAAGTTTTATATGTGGATTTGATTGGTGTGATATCTCATTAATATAAAGTATGCAGAAAAGAATGGCTACCATACTAAAGCAAACTTTCATCAATCATGATTTGATTGTTCACTTGATGAAAGCATCCTTCAGTCAAAATGGACCTTTCCCAAATGAAACCAGTGCAGTCAAAATCTATTTTGAAGAAAACTTTCTAAGCATGGATATTTGTCTAGTCCAAGATGAGAAGATATTCTCTGTTTAGTTCAGTGAATCAAATAATTTAAATGAAATTTATGTATTGAAAGATTCTGATTGGTTTGTTATTTACTCCATATAATTTGAATTTATTTCTGAAAAGTTCTGACTTTTCCATTATCAAAAATACTAGAATCTTCTGCATTTTTTTTTACTAATATGCCTTCTTATGCATCATTCATGGGATTATTAAATAAGACAGAAACTCCAGTTCCTGACAATTATATATTTGCTTTTAGGCTGAAATGTTAATCTTAAAAATGATTTAACATTTTAGCTATTTTATGTAAATTACTTGGGAAAAAATGAATTAACTTAGTACATTATTACCGGTTGCTACATTGAAATGTTTTTATAAGACATTTATTTCATTATTCTCTATATAAGCTGCTTGAATCATAGGCTATAATTTAGCCTTAAATTTTTGAGACACATTTCAGCAAAACTATCAATCAATTCATTCAAATTTGATTGTACTTAGTCATACTCTAGCAACCAAAAATAGATAACTAAAAAGCACACTGAAAAAATGGAGGTAAATTAAATGTAAAGACCAAATTAATGACACCAAATTAAAAAAAACCAGTCTTAGAGTTGCCAATGAAAATATTGAAGCAGTAGATAGCTTCTGCCTTTGAGAATCAACCAGCAACAGTTAAGGTGCAAGCAGTTATGAAATTTTTCTACAGATTAGCACTTAGAGAAGATATTGTCTCCTTCTCCCAATCACTCATGCCCTAGTCATCTCCTGCATGGATTACAACATCTTGTTTAGTCACTGTTCAAAACTATAACTGCACTGAAAAAATTGCACACTTACAACCATTACAGTATCCCCACGGTCATGTGATCAAAATTCAGGTGCTTGGCAACTGACTCATATTTATGACGGTTGCAGGATTCTGGGATCATGCATTCACCTTTTGCGACCTTCTGACAAACAAAATCAATGGGGAAACCAGATTCATTTAACAACCATGTTACTAACTTAACAACTGCAGTGATTTATTTAACAGCTGTGGCAAGAAAGGTCATAAAATGGGGCAAAACACACTTAACACATATCTCACTTAGCAACAGAAATTTTGGGCTCAGTTGTGATCATAACTTGAGAACTGCCTGTATTGTAATGTGCTTTATGTCAGGCCTGTCAAACTGGCGGCCTGCAGGCCAGATGCATCACATGCAGGCCATGCCCACCCCAGCTCCGCAAAGGTAAAAAATATTGTGATCCATCCTGATCCATCACATGATGCGATCAAGTTTGACACCCATGCTCTACGTGGAGCTACCCTTGAAGAAAATCCAGAAGCTACAGTTTTCACAGAATGCCTCCACATGAGCATGTTTTTGGGTGCCTTAAGAACTGCACAAGTAACACCTCTATTATGTAAACTGCATTGTGTGCTTTAGTTTTCCTATAAAAATAGTGTTACATAATGAAGTTGTTAGACAGAATCTCCACCTTAGCATGTGATCTCCCAGACATATAGTAACCTAAGCCCAGAAAAGGGCAGACATACCTGTATAATGTGGGGAGTTAAGTTGGCAGGAAACAGAAGCAAGGAGAAAGAGAAAATAGTTAGTAAGCAAAGATGGGCTAATGTAGTCTCAGACTCCTAAAGTATTATAGATTCCTGGGTGAGTCAAGATACCAAAGAGAAATAAGAAGATAATGAGATGGAGGATTCTTCTATCTGAAACAGATTCCCACAAAAAAAAAAAAGAGAGAGAGAGAAGAGGATCCAAGGAAACAAGATCTGGTTGTATGTGGGCCATCAGAGGTTGACAGTTAAGTTCTAAATAAAGCCCTCGATTATCTGTGTAGAATTTGCTATACGCATAGCAACAACTTAAGACAGTCACATACTGTAACAATATAGCAGAAGCATCACTGTGGCTGGCAGGGAGATAGAGTAATTGAACTTGGAACGATACAGCAATCAGGTCATCCAGCAATTCACTATATTCCATTTTTCTTTGAACACAGAAGAGAGCGGGTATTGACAACTCTGGATGCTCTAGCTGGATACACTCTGCGTGTTTATCTGAAAGAATCAGTCTCTAATATTTTTGTATCCTGGATATGCTGTGAATAAAATGCAATTGAACTGATTCACAAGAATTGTTGCTGCCTTTTGTTTGATTGATCCTAATACTCTCTCAACAAGAAGACTTGTAGATCATCTACTACGGTGATTATCTACTGATACACAAACATCTGCCAAGGGAATAAATGCTTTCTCTCTCCTCCATCTCCTGTACTTCCTTCAAATCTGATCTGGAGAGATTGGGCAACCTTGAAGTTTAGGAAAGTCTGAAACTCAAGCTTCACAAGCAGATAATCATGCGATGTTGGATGTGGCCAATTAAAAGTATTTTTTTTTTGCCATTACCTCTTATACACATTATTGTTATTGTTGTTCAGTTGTCCTCTACTGTCTCACAGAATTTGCCCAAATTCATGTTCATTGCGTTGATGGCACTATCTATTTCATCTTCTGCTGTCCCCTTCTCACGTCGCCATCAACCTTTCCCAGCATCAGGATCTTTTCTAATGACCTTATACACTTGCCAAAATTTAAAATCTTTTAAATATTACTATGAGTTTCTATCTATTAGGGGGAAATACAAGTTCTGGTAGATAAAATAGCAGATTAAACCAAAATGTGAATTATGTGAAAACTGCCACCAATTGGTTAACATGTAGTGTCTCTGATAGGCCCTTTTCAAAATCTGAGCACCCCATGCAATGAATTTGAGATATGCCTGGTTGTATAGGAGTTGAAATATGGTACTTACTGTGATTCTGTTGCCCTGCCATATGTGATGATTCCTCTGCATTTCCTGCAAAGCTCACCTGAGATCTACCTTTAAGATGCTGCTTTTGTTACAGATTTAAGATGGTCTCTGTCATGCACTTGGCATCAATAAAAGTTGATGCAAAAATGTCTATAGTTCTATGTGTATGATACATAATCCACATAGGAGATAATATAACATGAAAAATATGCAGCATAAAGTAGAGATATGAAGTGGTAGAATTACAGGAAAAAGTAGTTCAATGGATTTAATCTTCAAAATTGTGAAAATGGATTTCTGAATTGTCTGATCCAGTGATAGAAAAATTAAAAATGCAGCTTTAAAAATGTGTTTGCCTAGCTAGGAAATAATGTCAGATTTTAGTATTCTGTTGAGGTGTTTGCTTCCACAGCTGCTTATCCAGGTTTAGTTCTGCCAGCAGGGTTTTTAATATGTCAGCCTTTCATCTTGTCTTGCTTCAGCTTTCTTTTCTCTTGCTTTAGTGTTACTATGTAGCTTAGTATTTTTCAGACAGGGCAACTTTAGTGTTTTTTAGTATTTATTTGATTTGTCAATTGCTTACAAGATACAGGTATAAGAATAAATATAGTTTTGAATACATGAGATAGATACTTATAAGAAAAATAAAAAAACAATAGGACGGGGACGGTAGGCGTGATTGGTGCGCTTATGCATGCCCTCTACAGGCCTCTTAGGAAGGGGGTGAGGTCAACAGTAGACAGTCTAAGGTTAAAGTTTTTGGGGTTTGGGGAAGAAACCACAGAGTCAGGTAGAGTATTGCAAACATTGACCACTCTGTTGCTGAAGTCGTATTTTCTGCAATCAAGTTTGGTGCGGTTAACCTTGAGTTTGTATCTATTGTGTGCTCTTGTATTGTTATGGTTAAAGCTAAAGTATTCATTTGCAGGTAGGACATTGAAATGTATGCTTTTTTATACTATATTTAGATCGGACCAGAGGCAGCATAGTTCTAGGTTTTCTAGGTCTAGAGTTTCAAGTTGGGTGGCATAAGGTATTCTGCAATGAGTAGAGGAACAGAGAACTCTTCTTGTGAAATATTTCTGGACTTTTTCAATTGTGTTAATATCAGATACATGATATGGGTTCCAGACCGATGAGCTGTATTCAAGTATAGGTCTAGCAAATGTTTTGTATGCTCTAGTTAGTAGTGTGATATTACCAGAGAAGAAGCTACGTAGGATTAATTAACAACTCTTAATGCCTTTTTGGCTATGTAGTTACAGTGGGCTGTAGCACTTAGATCATTTGAGATGAGTACTCCAAGGTTCTTGACAAAGTTTGGATCCTCAACAAGGTCTTGACTATTTAGCTTGTATTTTATTTTCTGATTTTTTTCTGCCAATATGTAAGACAGAGCATTTATTTGTTGAGATTTGAAGTTGCCATTTGATTGACCATTCTGATACATAGTCAAGGTCTTTTTGGAGGGTAGTAGTATTGTCTGTGGTATGGAATAGCTTTACATAATCAGCGAAGAGAACGCAGTTGCTCTTAATATGATCACAGAGGTCATTTATGTAGAGTATGAAGAGAGTTGGTCCTAAAACACTGCCTTGGGGGACACCACTGTTGACAGGTACAGAATTTGATAGGACGCTCCCAATTTTGACCATTTGTTGTTTGTTTGACAGGAATGCTTCTATTCAGTTATGTAGGTGTCCAGAGATACCATAAGATTTTACTTTTAGTAGTAGTTTGTTGTGTACTACTGAATCAAAGGCTTTACAGAAGTCTATGTAGATTGCATCTGTTGCTTTGCCCTAATCGAGTTGTGTAGTCCATATGTTTTTGCAGTGTAAGAGTTGCAGATTACAGGATATTTTTTTTCTGAAACCAAATTGTTTATTAGAGAGTAGGTTGTTTGTCTCTAAATGGAGGATAATGGATTGGTTAATAATTGATTCCATGACTTTACAGGTGACACAGCATAAAGAGATTGGTCTGTAATTTTCAAATAGGCTGGGGTCTCCCTTTTTGAAGATGGGGATGACCGTGGCTTGTGACCATAGTTTTGGCAAGGAGCTGGTCCTGAAAGATTTTTCAAAGATTATTCTTAGAGGTTCGGCTATGGCAGTGGATAGCTTTTTTAAGAAGTAGGCACATATTCCATCCAGTCCAATAGATAGGGATGGTTTTAGATTGTGCAGTGCTTTTTCAACAATGTCTTCTGTAAAATCAATATGTATTAGATCATTGTAGTTGTCTGTGGTTCGACTAGGAAGTACTGGGCTTGATCCATTGCTGTTTACAAATACTGAGCCAAAGAATGTGTTAAAGAGATTTGCTTTGATGGTGTCGTCGTTGCAGTCTTTGCCATTACATCCTATCAGGGGTGGGATGGACCTTGAGTCTTTTAGTTTGTTGTTTGCAAAATTGTAGAAAGTACGGGTGGAATTTGTGCATTGAAGGTTTTCCTCTTGTTTAATGTGATAATTAGTGCATTCAGTTTTTATCTGGTGGCATAGATTTTTGTATCGGCTTTTGAAGTTTGCAACGTGACTAGATCGTCAAAAGTGATCTCTTTTTGGATTGAAGCTTCCTTATTGTTATGGGCAATCTGTTTTTCCTGGTTTTGGGAGTTGTTATTGGTACATATAGTTTGATGGCTCTTTTGATTTCTAGTAAGAATATGTTGTAATGGTCTTCAACAGTATTGCATCCAGTGAATAGAAATTGCCAATCAAGGGAAGAGAGATCGTTGATTATAAGATCATAGCTACCTTTTTTGAAGCTATTATTGGGGATTTTGTCGTTGTGATGATTTTTGTGTGGACGTATGTTGAGACAAAAGTCAATCATGTTGTGGTCACTGTTGGAAAAGGATTCTTTAATTTGTATTCCATAAATTGAATTCAAACTATTGCAGAAGATGAGATCGAGGCAGTTGTTAAGCTTAATATTGTTGGTTACTAGTTGTTCTAGTCCCAGATTTGTTACTGCATTGTAGAAGGTTGCATGCGTGGGTTCAGTTGTACAGTCGTTAAGGGTCCAGTTAATATGAGGTAGATTGAAGTCACCAAGAAAGATAAAAGCGTGTGGGCAGGATGCTGCCCATGTTAGTAGTGTATTTAGCTTGTTTACATGTTCGATGTCATAATCAGGGGCTCTGTAACATAGTAATAACCGAAATGTGATATTTAAGGTCAGTTCACAGATAATGGTCTCAGGAAGAACTTTAAGATGTCTGGATGTCTGGACTTAACAAGTGCTGGCTGGGGAATTCTGGGAGTTGAGGTTCACACATCTTAATGTTGCCAAATTTGAAAAACACTAATGAAACTCAAGATTAAATGATTGTTGAAGACCAACCACAATAAAAAGAGGAAAACCTTGATTGTACCTAACCCCAGAACTGTCATCCCTCCCTGTTAGCTTGGAAATGGAGAACCAACACTTTCTCGATTACGAATAGTCCTTGACTTTCAACCATTTATTTAGTGACTCTTTGAAATTATAACAGCTCTGAAAAAACTGACTTATGACCATTTTTCACACTTATGAAGAATGTGTTAATGTGATGCTGCAGCAAAGTCAATGGAGAAGCCAGATTCACTTAATAACTATGTTACTAACTTAACAACCAATGATTCACTTAACAACTGTGGAAAGAAAGGTCACAAAATAAAGCAAAACTCACTTAACTACTGTCTGACATAGCAATAGAAATTTTGGGCTCAATTCTTTTTGCATAAGTTATGCTTTCTTTCAACTGCTTTAAATGTTGGTGGTATTCTGTAAATAACCCACACCAGGCAACCCTGGAGAACTAGTTAGATTTTCAATTTTCCAACTTCTGGCTTCCATTTCATAGATATCTTGCCATTTTTTTCTTTTCCTATATTCAGTATGTAAATGAATAGAGATTATGAACTTTGACCCAATGAGATCATTATATTTGCTGCTTCCTTTGCCTTTTGTTTTAAAGTCTTGGTTGGACTTTGGGAGATGGATCTGGTCTGCAGGTTCCCTCTCTGCTCTTTTAACTTCTAGACTAGGCATGTCCAACACATGACATGGCAGTTAATAATGTGACACTGCAAGATTGTAATAAAAAATATTTTTAAAAAGGAAATATGGAGACAGCAGAATAGAAGGAACTGGAGAAGATAACAAAATACAAAGACCTGCAAATAAAAGTAGAGCAACTGTAGCAAAAGAAAGCAAAGGTAGCACCGATAGTAATAGGTGCCATGGATACAATCCCAGAACAACTGGAACAGCACTTAAACACCATCAGCATTGATAATTTCACCATCAGTCAACTGCAAAAGGCAGTTTATTCAGAACAGCTTACATCCTGCAACAATATCTGTAACATCGTCAGATATCTATATCTGCCTATCACACTCCCAAGTCCTTGGGAAAGACTCAGTAGGTTGATAAACATGCCAAATCCAGTCTAAACATCTGGCTGACTGTGTGATGAACCTTATATATTTTATATGCAGCTCAAGACAATTCCTCTTCATTGATTGCAGCCCGGACAAGCCAAAAGATTGGACATGCCTGTTCTAGACCTTGGTGATCCCAAATGTTCCCATAACTGTTGAGAATGAGCAGAAGTTCCAATCAGCAGGCAAATAATTAGATCATTGTCTTTTGCTCAATTGTGTGAACTGGCCCCAATTGCCTTGCTAAAACATTTACCCTCCAAAAGATCCCAGGGTATCTGGTGCCTATGTCATCTCCCCACTGGACTCTGCAAACAATTGAACAATACTAATTTTTCAATTATTTCCAACCTCTGACACTCCAGTCAATGAGCAACATTTTGCCTTTAGACTTTGGTTTAATTCATTGTCTTCAGAAGCATAGGCTGAATTATTTCACCACATGATATTATTTTATAAAACAATACCTCACAACTCGCCTTTCTATTTATAAATGTCTTTTATGCCTCTTTCAGTTCCACTCTTTTATATTTCCCTGTGTCATCTGAATAGCAAAGATTTTGGCTGCTTGCTAAGGAATAACAGTCATCCTAGTTGCTTCATCCTCTTTGCTTCTGATCACTGGACTGAAAGCACACAGGTTTCTGCTTTTCATTTAAATCCTGAAGTGACTCTAAAAAGAACAGAAAAAAGAATCCCTGACATTACTTTTTAGCCAGATTCTTCTCTCTTTGAAGTTTTAAATGAGTATATTTTAGGGAATGAATGGAATGATGTATCATAACCTAGTTTGAGAGTGCATAAAATTGTGCTGCATCTTCAAAAATTTGAAAATAAGAATATAATTCAGGATTTAATATACACCATGTCACAAGCCACTTAGAAGTTCCTATTTGTGCAGATTAACATTTCTCAGCAGAATAATTCTGTCACTAAGCAAGAGTTGCTTTGGATAGTCAGGTGGGTGTATTATCAATTTAATGCAGGAGGAAGAGGGGGGAGGGAGGGAAGGAGGGAGGGAGGAGGAGGAAAAGGAGAAGGAGTACTAATATGGTAGTAATAAGCACCTTGGGTGCAACCCGGAAACAGCTGGAGCACCACTTGAACATCATTGACATTGACCAAGTCACCAGCAGTCAATTGCAAAAGGTAGCTTTACTTGGAACAGCTTACATCCTGCGACAATACTTTAAGCACCATCAAACATCAACATCTACCTATCCAGGTCCTTGGGAAGGACTCAATAGGTAGATAAAAATTGCAAATCCAGTCTAAACATCTGGCTGACTGCAACCAACCATGACCATCTTCATTATTATCATGCTCCTTATGCTATATATCAGCATACTATATATCACAATCCCTTTTTGCTATCCCATGTAATGATTCTAATATTGTGGTAAGTTCGAGTTCCCATTCAGCCATTAAGTCAATTAAATGATATGCTGTTTTGTGACATGACCTACCCCAAAGGGATGCTGTGAGTATAAACCAGAATGTGTAACAGCTTGAACCCAGGGGTGGGATATGACAGAGTTAACTACCAGTTAACTTTTACGAGCTTTCCTGCCCGCTGGGAGCCGTGCACTTGTAAATCGTCATCAGCACCTGCCGTGCAGAGAAGCAGCCTTTGAAACAGCCCTCTTTTCCTGCTTTTTTAACTGCAGCTGTGCCTTGTTCAGCAGCTGAAGTTGAAAAATCAGGAAATAAAGATCAGGTAAGAGCCCGGGTGGGCTGGTGGGCAAAAACTTCAGCAGACATAGAACCGGTTCTATGTCTGTTGCTCTTCAGAGCTACCGGTTCTACAGAGGTGGACAGAACTGGTAGAAACCCACCCCTGCTTGAACCCTTTGAATAAAAGAGCAAAAACCAAACTTAATTTTTTTAAAACTTAAGTAAACCTTAAGTAACTCCCATCCTACTTTTCATCAGAAACTTCTATTGAGTCTGAGAATTCTGTAAGGCAAATGAAACCGATAATCCATCTCTTATTTTTAGTTTGTTTAAATAATATCATAAACCACCCTGATAAACCTGACAGAAGGATAGCACACACATTCCAATAACAAATAAAACTAAGAATCAATAAGACAAAAACAATCAGAGCATCCAAGAATATTCTGTATGTGGAAAGACAAAAGTGCCTAGAATTTTTTTTTAGTTTAAACAGGATTGGATAATATGATAAATGGATTTGACCATAAATGGGGAATGCATCAGACAAAGAGCCTCCTTAATCAGGAAAATGTTGCAGTTTTTTTTCTTCCTTTGCATGATGAATAATTGACCTTAAAAAATCACTTCAATTTGCAATTGCAGTCATCTCTAGGATACACAATGCTGGTACCAAAAGGTTTTATTTCCTTTGCATTTTAACCATGTGTGGAGTGATTTAGATTCTAATTGCATTTTGGAATAAACACATACGTCTTCTCTCCACCCTTGCATAATTTCTGATGAATTATTATTATAGTCCATCTGCTGTGGTTTATACAGATTTCTGTTTTGGGTGGTATCATCCTGATAAAGACATATATGTGCATTCTCTGTTTAGAGGCAGCATGCTTTTGCCAATTAAGTCAGTAATTAAACACTAATTTAAAAAGAAAATGAGTAGTGTTATCTGGCCTTATGATGCATTCACATTGATTTCTATTGTGTTCTGTGGAACTTATTCCCAGAAAAGTGCATATATAAAGACAATCAAAATTGATTAAAATTGCACACATTTTCAGCTAAAAAGAGCAATCCTCTTAAGTATCAGTATGTCTTCTGAAGATCTACGTTGTACAAAAGACATTGGCAGAGGCATTTGCATCAATTAAAAGAGAAATAGCAATTACAATAGCAATTTTCACCTGCAATTTTATTAAATATACTTACAGAGTCTTATTAATCTGCCAGCTGATTAATTGGAGCATCACTTTAGTCAATCAAAATGTTTTGACATGATTAATCTAACTAATTAATTGACTAAACATAGCTTTAGGCATTAATTATATTCATTAAGACAGGAGTCGCAAATGACTTTTTGTTTCCTATATTTTATTATTTTTCTTCTGTTCAATCATGATTAGTTTTCAGAGATTACCTGAATTAGTCCCTGCAGTTTTTGGGTCAGGTTTTTCCAGAAATGGTTAGCCATTGCCTCTTTCCTAGAGCTGAGAGAAAGTGACTGGCCCAAGATCACCTGGGTGACTTTGTACTTAAAGATGGGACTAGAACTCATGGTCTCTTGGTTTTCCTTAACCAAACTGGTTCTCATTATGAAATTATAAGCATCCAAAAAAGTCCATGCATCAGGGGTGCAGGTTTAGGTACAATAATATAGGCAAATTCATGATTGCTTAACGTTTCATATAATCATACATATCAGAAATATGCGAAGCCATTGCTATATTCTCAACCAGGGCTGTCAAACTCCCGGCCCACGGGCCAGATGCATCACACACTAGCCACACATCCCTGTGTTAGAGGAATGAATTCTAGCCACTTGCTAGCGCAATATTTAATTTTTGTTCTATTTATTTATTTGAATTTATTAGCCACCCAATTCCAATGGACTCTGGATGGAATACAAATATGGGGGGGAACAACAGCGAAAAACATAAAATCGAACAGGCAGCCCAGACTGAAATTATTTTACAGACAACAAAAATCTTAGGCCCTAGACCAGTAACGGTGGACCTTTTGGACTTGGCAAGTCAAAAATTCAGAAGATGCCTAATTTGACTTTGCTGGTGTGTTTCTCTCACACGTATACACGCACCTGGGCAAAAGAGAAACAAATCATAACCAAGGAAAATTAAATTTGATTAGGTTTATTATTTTATCATAAGTAAATACTTACCTAATGGCAAATAATTTTTTATTTAATTTTGTCTTTCAGAAAAAAATGCCTATCCAAGAGTCACATGAAGTGTGGAAACTTCAGTGGCCCGGCAGCCTCCACAAATGTGAAAGTGCACCTTGTTCTTGCACATTTTATGGAGGCTCCAGAGGTTGTGCAAGGTCAAAAATCTCTCATGTATCTTCTAGAGCAGCGGTCGACAACCGGTGGGCCACGGCCCACTGGTGGGCCATGGAAAATTTTTGGTGGGCCACAGAAGAAATGCCCCCCAAAAGCAATTAATCTGGGCCACACAATTCTTGTGCCTCCTGGCTCTCCGGAGTCAAGCCCCTGAGATGCACGCGCCAACCAGCTCCTATACCTGCTGGCGGCGGCAACATCGGTCCCCTCCCCCAGTGCCCACTGTCAGCTCTTCCCCATTAGTTCTCTAGCTTTGAATTGCTCCCGGCTCTCTCTCTTTCCTCCTCGCCCACGTGTAGGCAGGAAAGGAAAGGGAGACGGAGCCGTGCACAGGTCTCCCCTTTTCCAGCCCCTGCTGCCTCTCCCAACATTGAAACCTCAGAAACGCAGGCAAAGCTGCCACAGTGGTAGCGTCCTGAGTTGCCTTAGCATGCTCGGTTAGTTAAGAATCGCCCTACCCAGAGAAGGAAGTGGTGCTGGAGGAGGAGGAGGCAGTAGTGGAGAAGCAAGCAACTCAGGGCACTACTACTGTGGTGGCTTTGCCTGTATTTCCGAGGCTTCGATGTTGGGAGAGGCAGCAGGGGCTGGAAAAGGGGAGACCTGTGCATGGCTCCGTCTCCCTTTCCTTTCCTGCCTGCACTAAAAATTATATTAAATATATTAGCTTTTTTAAAAAAAATCATATTAGTGGTCCTTGGGATTTAAAAGTATGAGTTTGGTGGTCCCTGAGATCCAAAAGGTTGGCAACCCCTGTTCTAGAGGGTGCACTGGTTGGCGTGGCACCAAAAATGACATAGAATGTCACCTGTGACATGCATGTCATAGGTCATCTCCACCTTAGACTAGCAACCAGAGTCAGTTCAGTGTAGTGGTTAAAGAGCCAGTTTGATGTAGGTGTATATATATGGTGTTCGGCTTGGTTCGGTATTTTCCACGTCATTGTAGTTCTTTAAAGTTGTAGCAACGTTTCAGCAGAATCTCATCTGCCATCATCAGGCTTCTGTATTGTGTCCGTCTGTGGGTCAGACTTTTACAGTGGTTTCAGATTTAAATTTGGGGCAGCCTATTGCTGTGCCAGAATGGTTTTTCTTCATCCTGATTGGTTGGGAGTCTTGGTCTGTGTTTATTGGTCTCGGAGTTTGCTGTGTTCTGCTTGATGGGTGTCTCTGATATCTTCTGTCTGTTTTTTGGCTCTTTTTGTATCTTGATTGGCTGGCAGCATTGTGTTGCTTTAATGGAGGCCTTTAGTGCAGCTTGGCTTCGGGTAAATGGACGGCTATCATTAGTTAGGAAGCTGGGTTTCATCTGGGTGCCTGGTTGGGGTGTGTTTGAGCTGGAGGTATCAGGGGGATCTGTTTGTGCCCAGGTGTTTGCCTGGCTTGTGGTGTGGAGATTTTTTTGTTTGTGAGTGCAGGCTTCCAAATGATTGACAGCCTGGTGGAATCATCTCTTCTGTTCATGCTTTCTGGTCTTTTTTCAATCTCTATGGCTTCTCTGATGACTCTGTGGCTAGGGTTTTCCATAGTGGCCAGGGTTTTGGTGCCATTGAAGTTGATGCTATGACCTGTAGCTTCCATGTGTTGGACTAGTGAGGAAGTGTGTTCCAGCTTTTTGACTGCATTTTTGTGTTCATCCAGGCGGGTACTTATTCTTCTATTGGTCTGTCCAATGTATGTGGCCGGGCATGATGCACAGGGGACTTCGTATATGCCTTGGTTTTCCAGGTCAATTTTATCTTTGGGGTTGCTAAGGATGGCTGCTATTTTTCTGTCTGTTTTGAAGGCAGTCCTGATGTGATGTCTGTGTAGTACCTTACTAATTTTGTCTGTAGTACATGATGTGAATATAAGCTTCAGCAAACATGTCATCAAAAATGCAAATCAACACAAAAGAAAATTACATATTGTATTAACAATGCTACCATTCACCTTACATACATCCCCTTCTCCCTTCATAGCCCCAAACAGGGACTTTGGAAGAGCCTTTAACAATTTCCTGAATTCCAGGAATCTGGAATCCACAAACTTTATATCCAGTAGCAGGATGTTTCACAAAAAGGGTGCCCCAGCAGAAAATACCTGTCCCCAAAGTTGTCTTCCTCTGCAGATAGACCTTGATGGGTAGATTCAATTTGGAATAAGTGGTCCTACAGATAATCAGGCGCTAAGCCTGAGTTTAAAGATAATAACCATAACTTTGAACTGATCATGGAATAAATTGGCAGTCCGTGAAACTATAGCAATAGTGACAGCACTTAGACTTATACATTGCTCCATGTTGCATTACAGCACTCTCTGAGCAGCTTACAATGTCAGCATATCCCCCCCGCCCCAGTCTGGTTCCTCATTTTATCAACCTTGACCCTGTCAGGATCAAACTCCGGGCACTGGGTAGAATCAAGCTACAATACTGCATTCTAACCACTGCACCATTATGGCTCCTATGAAGTTCCAGCTAGACTGGTATTATATGGCTATAGTGAGTTATATAGCAATTCTATTTTTGAACCCTGTCTGGTTTTTCAAGGCCTTCAAGGGCAGCCCCATGTAGATCAATCATATTATAGCAGTCCAGCCATGAGTAGCTTATGGCATAAGTGATGGCTGCCAGCATTTCCAATGCTCAGAAAAAGTCATGAGTAGCACACTGAATCACAATTCATCAAGGGTTCTCCTGGACACAGTTCCTGCCTGCCACTCCAGCAGAGTTTGGGAGTCCAGGAAGATCTCCAGGATGATCAATTAGCTATTTCTGCATGAGCCAATTCCACTGAGAATCGAAGCTGGTGTTGTCCTGGACTCAACTTCTGAAGAAGCGATTCCATCCTGCTAGGATTGGCAACTTCTATCTGTTTCTCTTCAACCAACCTCTAGACATAGTTTATCTTTTTTATTAATTTTACATTTTAATGAGATCTTGTAATATTTTATTTTATTTTATTGTGAGCTTCCAAGAATTCCAAAGGATAGCAGTATGTACATTAATATGAAAATATATAATCAATACCTACTAAACAATATTTCTGTGAATAGGCTTTCTTTCCACAAAAGAGTATCTATGGATCTGAACTTCTGAATCAAAAATCCTCCTTTTTAAACTCAGTTTCAAGCTAAGATACAGTTATTTTAGTTTTTCCAACAATTAATTTAGTCCCGCCATCTGTACTGGAAATGGAAACCCATTCCTACTTTGCTGATTTTCATGCTGGCTTTCACCTGGCACTCTCCAAAATATTAAATTGCTGGGGTTCCTTTGGAAATGAAACAGACCATCTGTGGACTGCAGAACATATTATCAAAGTGGCAGCGAAGCTAAGAATATGATCCAAGTTGTAACATTTACTAATGAAGATGTTTATCTTCAGACTTTGCCTCAGATGCTGGCAGCTTCCCTGAAGTCTGGGCCACACAGTTATAGTGTTTGCAACTTTTTTTTAAAGCTTGCAGAATAATCTCCAAATTCTTGATATTTTTGTCAGTACTATTTCTCTATCAGACTACTCTTGGGTCATCATCATAAATATTTATATTGCTTATCACATAGTTCATCTAATACTGTATATAGATAACCAATAAAAGAGGATAATTGTAGTGTAGGTTTGAAATGAGTGGAACCATCTGCCTCTTTTTTCTCTTCTCAGCTAACATGCCTTTCTGTATTGTTAGCTTCCACAGCAATGCATTTCATTCTTTCTGAATTATATTCCTACACCTTTACGTAGTTGTCCATGTTTGTGTCTGTAAGCCACTTCATAGGGAGAATGATGATATGTGCTCATCTATATATAAGGGATGCTTGATGGTCTCTGAGCTTGGATATTTTCTTGCAGACATTACATTACCAAACTATGCAACATCATCAGTCCTAGTAAAGAATGGCACTTGCTCTCACTGCAAACTGAGGCAGTGCAAACTGAGGATTGTCAGGGTAAGAATATAAACTGAGAGCAAATCCCATTCTTTACTAGTTCTGACGATGTTAGCTAGCTTGGGTAATAAAACATCTGCAAGAAAACATCGAAGCTCAAAGAGTATCAAGGATTCCTTATATATAGATAAGCACATATATGAACATCCTCCCAATGATGTGGCTTGCAGACACAGATGGACAATTACTAAAGGTGTGGAAATATAATTCAGAAAGAATGAGATGCATTGCTATGGAAGCTAATAATACAGAAAGGCATCTAAGTTGCTAAGAGAAAGGAGAGGCAGATGGTTCCATAACAAAAGAATGAAGCAATGAGAGAACTATAATCAATATCAGGGATCCTACACAGGGCCCCTAGACCATCGTGTGCCAACAAGTGCCTTCTAGACAGTGATTCCCTGCTGCATCTGACAATTATTTTTCAAACTGCATCATTGTTATTTTCATTAACTGATCTGGTTCCCATATGTAATTTTGAAACATTAAAAAAATGACCGGTATTTTGTTTGCTCTTATCACCTTAACTCTTATCATCTTATAACTCACAACCATTCTGATTTGGATGCTAGAATAGCACAGATTTACAGCTGTTAATCTTTTCATAATTTCCTCAATAGCCGATCGAAGCTAGCATGGAAGTAAAAATGACTTCATGTCATGAATAAATTTAGACAACCCAAATAAACAAGGAAACTGAAGTCAGGGATTCAGTTGAAATCTGGGACAGAATGCTACATTTTTATCAAAGCAATAAAATAGACATTCAACTGAGAAAATATTTACATGCAGAAGTACAAAGCCCCATATTATACAATGAGAACAACTAGTTCAGCATTATTTGGATATGTTCCAGCATTTTCACCCACACACATCCTCAACCTATTCCAAAGCCTAGTTGATCAGCCTACTAAGCATTCTTGCTTAGCATCATAAATTCCACCACTGCCCTGCAAAATCATCTTATGCCTAGGCACAGATGTTGAAATGAAACTAGGTAATGATGCACTTCATGGTCGATTGGATCCTAGCTAGGTACATGTTTGAATTTAGCTGTTCCAGACAAGTGGGTTAAAATGTACTCTTTGTGCATATAAAAGGAAAGAATTCATTTAAGCCATAGTTTGATGACATTTTAAGTTATGGAAGCTGTTTCTTAATATAGATCTTGAAAAATAACTGCTTGGAATAAAAGAATACTTAGCAATGCATCAACAGTTTTATTTTTATGCTAAGTGTGACTTACTTGAGGATAATTATGTTTTCAGATGGTAACAGACATTGTCCTTCAGTTCCTTGTACTGTTTTTATACAACTGTGTTCAGTTACTCCAATTGACTCTCAATTGTGTCTAGGAATGGAGAATCCAGTAAAATCCATGGGGCTTTCCATGAGTTTCAGTGTGGCTATCCAATTTGAATAAATTGTAGTTGAAAATGTTTCACATTGCCCACGTTGAACTGGGTTCAGTAAATAGTCTCCAATACCATTTTGGTATTCCGTGTCTTCCTAAATGAAATCAATCCTGACTATTTTTTGGAAGGACAGATACTGAAGCTCAAGCTGAAATACTTTGACACCTAATGAGAAAAGAGGATTCATTAGAAAAGGCCCTGAAGTTGGGAAAGTTTGAAGGCAAAAAGAGAAGGGGAGGGCAGAGGGTTAGATGGTTATAGAGTGTCATTGACATAGTGGGCATGATTTTGGCAGACCCAGAGAGATAGTGGAAGGCAGGGGGCTCTGGCATGCTACGGTCCATGGGGCTGCTCAACTTAGTGACTGAACAAGAACAACAATTCAATGTCCAAATTCTGTGCTTATAATTAGGTTTGGAATATATTTACAGTCCAAGAACCAAGCTTTCTGTCTCCAACCATGCATTTGGAGAATGGCTGTGAAATGTTCCTTGTGACTAAGATATAGATATATCAGTTACTTGGTGGATATCAGTTATCACTCCAACTCATCTCAAATCAGTTGCTTTAGTCTAATGTCCAACTCTAATACAAAGCACTGGAAGAGAGGAAAAAAATATCCCTTTAATCCCTTGGCGATCCGGTCACTGAAACAGAAATTTAATTTCCTTGTTTGTTTTTTCTTCTATTAACTTCTTAATCTGGTCTTTCTCCAATTGTTCATTTAAAACAACAACAACCCTGCTTAAAAATATCTTGCTGGGTTTGATGGGCCCCCAGCAAAGTGCTGTCTGTACTTGTAGATACCTCAATGGGACATTGAGCATGGCAGTCCGCAACAAGGAACAGCAGCCTGTTATTGTGTTGCTGTTATGCTGTGCAACAAAATCATATTCTGGGGTCCTGTGGCACACTAACACACTCTTCCAGACCTAGATGTGGAGGTGGCAGCAGTGGGCCCTGAAGTCATGTGCCAGAGTGCCAGTTCCATAGAGGGCAAGACACAAAATTTAAAATGTGCTTTTGGAAAAATACAAGAACCGAGATGTCATTTTCTCAGAAATACATAATAAAAGGGCTGCTACTTCCCTGAACTGAGTGCATGGTATTCTTTTCAGATGCAATATGTGTTTCAATAGAGGATTCTGAAGAAGCACTGAAAGAATAAATTTAACCATGAAGCATAAGGGTTCTGACAGGCACTGCAAAGGTAAATTTAATAATGGGTGATGTATCTTCATTCCGATCAATATTATTCAGATGGCTCTATATTACAGTCTCATGTTTCCCCAAGTGACCTCCTTCTGAGCAGAAAGCAGTATTGTTAGCTTTATAATGTTTGAGCTGCTGTTGCTTTTATTGTAAATGTGTAGTAGTAGCAGCCTATCACAATCTCAACTTGTCCATTTAGTGAGTCTGAGATTTGATATCTGATTAGAAGGAAGAGATAAATACGAGTCTTTTATATAACAAAATTATTAAAGATTGCAATTGAAAAGATAAAAAAGTAATATAAATTAAAAGTATGAGTAAAAAGAGAAAAAAAGAGAAAGTACAAGAAAAAGAATAAAAAAGAAAGGAAAAGGAAAAAGAAATATATAAAGAAACAACTTTCCCCCCTTTATCACAACAAGTATAAACAATGACCTTTTCTTAAAATATATCAAATTCTCATCATGTCTTATTTTATAACTATAAACAACATGGTAACTACCATAAGCTGTGGTAGCGTAGTGGGTAGAATGTAATATTACAGGCTAATTCTGCTGACTACCAGCAGTTCAGCAGTTCAATTCTCACAGATTCAAGGTTGACTCAGTCTTCCATCCTTACGAGGTGGGTAAAATGAGGATCCAGATTGTTGGGGGCAATAGGCTGACTCTGTAAACTGCTTAGAGAGGGATGTAAAGCGCTGTGAAGTCAGGGGTGGGATTCTACCAGTTTTCCACCTATTCGCTAGAACCGGTTGTTAACATTCTAAGCAGTTCGGAAAACCAGTTGTTAGAAAAAATTACTGGACTAAAAGGCAGGAAGGAAACATTCTGGTGTTGCTTACAGAAACTGCCTCACCGTTAACCCTTATTACATTCTTGGCAGGACTAGACTTCCTGTCTCAGGAACTTCTCTGTAGTTTTTCCCCCCTCCTTTGCTGGTATTTTGCTTGTGTGGAGTGACCATTCAAAGTTACAATGGCACTGAAAAAAGTGACTTATGACCATTTTTCACACTTACGACTGTTGCAGCATCTCCACAGTCATGAGAGGCCAGGGGAGGAGATGCGTGCCTCGATGTGAGTGATATTGAGTTGGCCACACCCAGCCAATAACATGACCACCAAGCCACGCCCACCAACTAAGCCATGCCCACAGAACCGGTTGTTAAAAAATTTGAATCCCACCTCTGTGTGAAGTGGTATATAAGTCTAAGTGCTATTGCTATTCATTCCTTGTCAACAAGAGTCCATTAAGGGTTGTCAAAAATAACGTATCAACTTCAACAGAAAACAACTTTATATTCCTCCCCTGTACTTTTAACAATATTGGCTTTTATTCCTTTCAAAAAATGTCCTGGAACTTGATTTCTTTTCATTTTTATTTTGTCTGTTCTCAGAATGTCCTTCAAAACTTTAACACATTTTTTTTATAAATCGAAAGCAAGAAGCTCTACCAAACATGATTGATATTGATTTGAATGTAGATTTTAAAAATGATAAGCTATAAGAGTGATATGGAAAAAGATGATATACTTGCCATCCAAATTCAAATCAATTTTAGACATGTCTGGTACAGCTTGTTCCATTTCTGTAACATCATTTATACATCATTTATCTATAGCGACAGACATTGTTAAAATTAACTTTTGAGTATTTTGTTCCACAAATATCCTTCAAACATCCAATGTTAAAGTATTTTCCTCCATTATGAGTCAACAAGTTGACTTTAAGTATTTTTCTCCTTTAATTATAATCTTTAGTTTCTTCTCTAGCATTCAACATCCAATGTCCCATCCTATCATGTTTCTCTCTCTTAAGGAATCCAAATCACAGCAATTTCCCATAGGAAGGATTCTTATCTGGAGAATTTAATTTCAAATTCTTATTTCAAATATATCTGGACCTTTAATCCATTTTTAATTTTCCAAAAATTAATAGTTTAAAAATCTTTTTGCTGTTTTTTTTAAATTTTCTGAGCCACTAAACTTGTACTAAAAACAAAGTCTAAATGCAAGGAGTGGTTAAATTTTGCATTAACAGATTTGGTTAGAAGTAGTTTAATTAAGCTTTTGAAAATGAAAATGTAAGTGATCATCAGATTAATTTAGTTCAATATAAATTTCAACTGCTTGATTTTTTTTTTAAAGAAGACCAGAAGGTATGTTCAAAAGCACTTAATGTCACTAATCTAATCAAAATGTTTCAAAAAGTCTATAATTTCATCTTGAAGTTATGTATCTGTGACAACATCAATGTGATAGAAATTGGAATGTTAATTTTTTCCCCTAAGATATACATGTGCCTAAATCACACTCTATGCCAAACAGTAATAGAAATAATTTATAGTTGCAGCTTCCACCAATGGTTAGCAATCTTAAATGAAACCAGCTTCCAGCAGTTGAAATTAAAGGAATTAAGTGACAGACCATTTACGAACTTTACTAGCAGCTATCTTTGTCCATCACCATTAATCAATCTGCAGTAGAATCTTCTAGATTTGAATAAACAAACAAACAAACAAACAAACCATAATGAAGAAGTTGAAAGTTGTAATTTTTCACTGGTTTCTTGCTTTAGGACTCAATGTGCCCCTTACCCCTTGTAAATTTGCATTTTTATAACTTTCACTACATTTGCATTTGATTTTCATTTAGAACTTTCTGGTGATTATCTGCATTCCGTTTGCCCTACCATTGAACTTTCCCCCCCTTCCAGCTGCTTCAACCACCAGGATCTCATTTCCTTCTCGTGGCCTTTTTATTTTATTTTATTTTTTTGCCCATCCTTCAATCTATCCTTCTTTATGGATAATTATTAAAATTTGTTAATGAGATTTCTCTCAAGAGGCATCAAAGGAAGAGGGGAAATAAAGAGAAGGATGAGCAAGAAGAGAAAGAAACAGCTGGGCATTGCTGCTAATTTTTAATTACTTCCCATAGCCAGGTCTATATTTTTTCCCATGCTTCAGCCAGCCTCTACCATCTCAGCAAATCCAGGGCCATAGGGGAGAGTGAAAGCTGATTTTTCTTTGTTTCCTCTAATTAGGCGTCTCTTTTTTCCCTCACACTGCAGGATGCTCATTCTTTGGTTAATAGTAAAACTAGTTACAAAAGCAATCTAAAGCAGGCTGGTTGCATGTGTGTCCCCCTGAAAAAAGTGAGGTAAATTCCAAGAAGTAGATGGCTGGGAGATCATCATACAGGGAGTCCTCAACATACAACCACAACTGAGCTCAAAATTTCTGTTGCTAAGCGAGACATTTGTTAAGTGAGTTTTGCACCACTTTACAACCTTTGGTGCCACCGTTGTTAAGTGAATCACTGCAGTTGTTCACTTAGTGGATCGGTTGTTAAGTGAATCTGGCTTCCCCGTTGACTTTTGCTTGTCGGAGTGTTGCAAAAGGTGATCATATGACTCTGAGACACTGCAACCGTGATAAGTACGAGTCAGTTGCGAAGACTTTCCATTTTGATCCCAGGATCATGGGGGTTCTTCAACAGTTGTCAGTGCGGAAAATGGCCATAAGTGACCCTTTTCAGTGCTTTTGTAACCTTGAATGGTCACCAAATGAATCGAGGTGGGATTCAAATTTTTTAACAACTGGTTCTGTGGGTTTGGCTTAGTTGATGGGTGTGGCTTGGTGGTCATGTGACTGGGTGTACATGACTTGGTGGTCATGTGACTGGCTGGGCATGGCCAACTCAATATTCCTCACATCGAGGCATGCATCTCCTCACCTGGCCTCTCATGACTGTGGGGATGCTGCAACAGGCATAAGTGTGAAAAATGGTCATAAATCACTTTTTTCAGTGCCATTGTAACTTTGAATGGTCACCCCACACAAGCAAAGTACTAGCAAAGGAGGGGAAAAAAATTCCAGAGAAGTTCCTGAGACAGGAAGTCAAGTCCTGCCTAGAATGTAATAAGGGTCAACGGAGAGGCAGTTTCTGTAAGCAACACCAGAATGTTTCCTTCCTGCTTTCCTTACAGGATTAGGCCAGTAATTTGTTCTACCAACTGGTTCTCTGAACTGCTTAGAATGTTAACAACCGGTTCTAGAGAATAGGTGCGAAATGGTAGAATCCCACCCTTGAAATGAATGGTTGTGATGGTTCAAGGACTACTTATATTTTCTTATAAGCTCCCAAGCTTAGCAAAAATGTGTTGCTCATTCATAAGATTGTATTTTTGTGCCTTGGACAAAAATTGAGGCTACAATGGAGAGAATTACTACAAAACAGGAAACACCCTTGCTACCTGAGTTTTATTTTTCCCCTATCACAAAATTAATACTGGATATAAGATGAGGCTGTGCAGTGTGGTATGCCAGAGGAAGTAAAACTCCACTATGTTTACCCAATTCCTCCTTTCCCTACTGCTTCAATTATTATTGTAAAATCACTGCTTTCCAATATCACTGCGTGCTTTCTCATACTGTGCAATTCAATGCATTTCTATCTGTCAGGCCCATCCATGCTACAAAGCCCAGTGTATACAGGTGATCCATGACTTACAATCATAGTTGAGCCCAAAATTTCATTGCAAAATAAACAGTTATTCAGTTAGTCTTGCCCCATTTTACAACCTTCTTTGCCAAGGTTGCCAAGCGAATCGCTGCAGTTGTTGTGTTCATAGCACAGTTGTTAAGTGAATTTGGCTTCCCCATTGACTTTGCTTGTCAGAAAGTTGCAAAAGGTGATTACATGACTCCGGGACATTGCCATCATCATAAATATGATCAATTGCCAAATGTCTGAATTTTGATCATGTGACTGTTGGGGATGCTGCAATGGTCATAAGTGTGAAAAAGTCATAAGTCATTATTTTAGTGCCACTGTAACTTTGAACAGTCACTAAATGAATGGTTGTAATTCAAGGACTATCTGTATTCCAGGAAGGACCAAATGGCAAAACATTGGAAGTTCTTCTCAAGTTAATTCAGTTAAGAAGCATTCTAGATCCTACAGCAGACCATTCCACAGCAGACACCTCAAAATGAACAAAATTCCAAAGCAGTAGGGTTGGAGGTTTTATTTGTGTGTGTGTGTGTGTGTGTGTGTGTGTGTGTGTGTGTGTGTGAAATAAATCAAACAAATGCATCCTACTAAATTCCTCGTTATCATCTCATTATTAACTATATTTCAAAAGCAGAGATACATATTTTATCAAAATACTCAGTAGCTAAATAACCTTTTAGCATTGTTGTGAAGAATTCTGACCTGCTTATCTACTTTGCATGATTTTGCTATGCAAAACCTGTGCCTCACTATGCAACGAGAACAATTGCTTTTCTTCAAGCAGAAGCATTGACTTATACTGCTTTTCTGACATCCTGGGTTTGCTTTGGACAATAATATACTGTACTTTCTCAACAGTGATGCAGGTCAATCTGAATTTTTTAAATCACTGAGATCAGAGCAAATAATTTGTTTCAAGTGACATCAGGAGGTACCATACAAACCAAGAAAGAAATCCAGGACCAACAGTTTATAGCAACTTCTTTAATGTGTTAATCTTATTGGAGAATAGTTATTTTAGGACAGGTTGACCCACTGTGGTAGTTGCCACGTGAAAAGACAAATTTTCCATGGTACCTATTTTGTAATTTATTCATTGCATGTCTGTCCTGAAGGGCTGCCTATCTTTGTGTGTTTCCACCCATCAATGAGGTCAGCGAGAGGGGCACACGTCAAGTCCCATAAATTAAGCAATGCCATCTTATGGGACCCCTCAAATGTGCCTCCTTGGTGATGTATAATGATATGTAAGAAAGACCTTGAGAGACAGGGCAGAGAAATGCTGCTAATGATATCCCCAGAGAGATCCATACTGTTAAAAATTTTTGAAAAATTTTAAAAACTTGGTTTTTCTTCCAGGCCTTGTATTAGGATGATGGTAAAGTTCCTTTGCAGATTTTATTTTGTGGGTTTTTTTTGTTTTTTTTTTGGTATCCTTCTGATCTTAGGTGTTAATGGGGTTAATTTTCTTTGTTGGTTGTATGCCTTTCTTTTGATATACATGGCTTTCTTTTTTAACTTTTTATTTGTAAGTCACCCAGAATCAGTATGAAATGGAGACATTAAATTAAGTAAATTAAATGCCCTCAACTTTCCAAATACGTCTCCATTTTTTTTAAAAAAGTCTAGCTTGGTGTTAAACATTTATCAAGGAAAATATGGATCCTAGCTTTGCAACAGGTTCTATCCCATTAGCTCCAATAACACCAGTAAAATTGACATGTGGACCATTATACAATTAGAATACATTTGTCCCCTAAATTGGCTAATAATCCAGTGAGTCATCACTGAAATCTATCATTTGCGCTTACCTAATCCTCTTTCAAGGCTTTTTGTAAGCCTGAGTATACACACCATATTATTTCACACAATTTGCATATGCCTTAATCTTTATGGCTAGTCTCTCCCTCTGTACATTCAAAACACATCAAAAGACATTTGCTTAACAATCATTACAATAAGCAAGCTAAAATTAGTTTAATCCTTGATTAGGCTATAATTATATTAATGCAACATAAACTGTTACATACAAGTTTATAAATGTAAATGGATCCGTCATTTGTTAAGTTCACTTCAAAAATGACTCCTCTGAATGAATAAATTATCTGGGATTAAAATAATCAAAGTGAGAGCATTCTTGTGCTCCATGGTTGATCCAAATATTACATTTCTTCATTTAGTAGACTATCACCTGATGACTCATTGAAAAGAACTTCCAAACTAAAGATGCAACATGTCACCTTTATAGCTATATAGAGATATACATGTTCATATATCGGTAGTCCACAACTGAGCCCAAAATTTCCATTGCTAAGTGAGACAGTTAAGTGAGTTTTGTCCCATTTTACAAACTTTCTTGTCACAATTGTTAAGTAAACAACTACAGTTGTTAAGTTAGTAACACAGTTGTTAGTGAATCTGGGTTTCCCATTGACTTTGCTGGTCAGAAGGTTGAAAAAAGTGATCACATGACTTTTGGACATGGCCACCATCATAAATATAGCAATAGCAATAGCACTTAGATTTATGTACTGCTTTACATGCTTTACAGCCCTTTCTAAGAGGTTTTAAGAGTCAGCCAGTGGTGGGATTCAAATTTTTTTTACTACCAGTTCTGTGGGCATGGCTTGGTGGGTGTGGCAGGGGAAGGATACTGTAAATTTTCCAGTCAAAGTTGGTATTTGTAGGTTCTCCAAACTACTCAAAATTTCCACTACCGGTTCTCCAGAACTGGTCAGAACCTGCTGAATACCACCTCTGGAGTCAGCATCTTTGGCCCCAACAATCTGGGCCCTCATTTTACCAACCTTGGAACGATGGAAGGCTGAGTCAACCCTGAGCCTGGTGAGATTTGAACTGCCAAATTGCAGTCAGCTGGCTGTCAGCAGAAGTAGCCCGCAGTACTGCACTCTCACCATGGCTCACTGGTTGCTGAGCATCTAATTTCTGACCACGTGACCATGAGGATGTTACAACGGTTGTAGGTGTAAAAAATGGTCATAATTCACTTTTTTTCAGTGCTGTTGTAACTTCAAACAGTCACTAAACAAATGATTGTAAGTCGAGAACTATCTTTATGCATGTTTATGTAAATATGTTTGATATCCCTCCAAAGAAAAACACATGTTTTTTGGGAGGATGGATTTGAAAATATTTTCTTCATCACTTTCAGCCTGTTTCCCCACCCCTCCAAATTCAGGGGGGGGGAGATTCAGAATCCAACATTGGTCACAGAGAACCCCAAGATTTCCACACCTCTCCCATAATTTTGCATTTCACCTTCCTTTTCTAGACTTGTCAGACAAAAAAAGTCCACACATTAAAAATACAGTTTATTAAACCACCACTGTCCTGCATTAACCAAACACATTTTAATGAATCCCCAAACACATTTTCCATTCACATTCTTAGATTAGTTCCTCCCCTTCTTTTCTCTCTTTCATGCAATACCAGGCATGTTTCTAAAGCACACACAAAAAATTGGCCTTTGATTAGTAACCCTAAGTGCAATAATAATAATAATAATAATAATAATAATAATAATAATAATAATAATAATAATAATAATAATAATAATAATAATAATAACAACAACAACAATAATGCACATAAAGAAAGACATTTAAATATCGCTAGATACTTCAGACTTGTTAAAGCTATTGGAAACTACTTGGCTGAATAATTTCTTAACCTGCCAGGTGGAAAGGTTGTATATTAATTGTGTTAAACAATGAACTTTAAAATGCCTACTTTAAAATTGCACAAGGCAGCTTAATCGGCTGGAGGAGTTCTTTTAGAGTGGAATTTAGAAACTCTGGATATTTTATTACTTCTGCTCAGCTGTGATTGGACAATAGTGACATTACTAGGTTTCTAATAGGAGGCTTGGGAGGGACTGTTTGTGTTGTCAGGACATTAAACAAGAGCTTATCCAGTAGATGAAAGATGGCATATAGCTTGTTCTTTGTGAATCACAATAGTGTTCAAACCCCATCCTTGTTTATTCAAAAATAAGTCAACAGTCATTTGAGCTTTTCTCAACAGGATGTATAGCAGTCTGCATCATTAACACTCAGAATACTGCTGATTCTTTCATCAAGAATCAGCAGTGTGGACCTCATATTTTGGTCATAGAATTAAGAATAGGCATATTATTTCCCGTATCTACTTTTTATTGTTATGATTGCTCAATTAAATGTGTGATTATTCAGAAGCTTATCCAATGAGTTCAATGGGAATTATGCCCAGGAAAATGTACAGGTCTATAAGCTAAGTAGTTTACCTTAGACATTATTTCAGTGTATACTTGTAATATGTCTGACACAGGAAAAACTCAAAACTTGTGAAACTATCATGGAAGTGGAAGAATGCTGAAGGATTTTATGGCAGCAAAGGAATGGTAATTAACGTAACAGGCTAGCTGCTGAAATACTCTGAACTTTGTGTACATACAAGTTGATGCTGCCTTAGTGACAGCCAAATACATTTTAAAAGGTTTTTATACAAATCTAATCACTAAAATTTAATTCCATGCAATTCATAAAAGATAAGGTCTATCTTCCAAATTTTGGAAGCTTTAGGAAAAAATAGAAGGTCTTTCTATTTCTAACTGAAATAGTTATTTTCTCTCTCTCTCTCTCTCTCTCTCTCTCTCTCTCTCTCTCTCCTCTCTCTCTCTCTCCCTCCCTCCCTCCCTCCCTCCCCTCCCTCCCTCTCCCCCCTCCTCTCTCTCTCTCTCTCTCTCTCATTCCAATATTTCTTTCCTAAGAATTCAGTATAATCCAGTGTAACTTTCACTTCCAAGCATTAAGAAATAAAACAAAAAAAAATTTTTTTAACTGAAGCACATGCTAAACCTTGGAAACAATGAGGTCTTTCTTGTATACTTTAATCAAACACATGGCAGCAAGAAGCTTCAGTTAAAGCTTTACTTTTTCTGTCTATCAACCAATAACAGCAAATAATCTATATCTATGCAACAATTGTAGTAAGAGGTGTCATTTTAAGGATGATATTATTGCTAGACAAATAGACAGACAGTAAATGAATGGTACTTTAAAACAGATAATCTGCTTTCCAAAGAACAGTGTGCAACCAGGGTAATTCTCATCACAGCACCTCTATTTCATACTGTTCTTTGTATGCTCACTTTAATGAAAGTTTGCACCGATTGTCATTTGTTCTGTAGAAACCTACAGAACTCCAAAAACCTTGACAGATGGTGTTTTGAAGGATGTTGCCAGGTAGCTGGTGTGAATCCCACATTAGCATTCTCTCTGGCTTTCAGAGGCAGCTCACCTTAGTCTCTTTTTAATATTCACATATGCTCACCTACAGCTACACTCAGGGAGGCAAAAAAATAGTATGGCATTAGTTTATTAAGGCTTCTAATTAATTCAGAGTGAAACTCTAGCCTTTAAGAGGAAAGTCACATGCAAACTTATTTTATTTCTAGTTTTGAATTACTTGTATATTTTAATTCCCTTTCATTTTTTACTACCCCCCCCCCACACACACTTGTGACATTCACATTGTGTCTCAGTAGATACTTCCCCCTGCTGGGAAAGGTTCAAATTACATCTACAAAGTATTGGAGGGAAACAAACACATTTTATTGATTGCAGGGCTCTAAAAGAAAAACCCACTATAAAGGCACACCTTGGTAAATCTGACTCCTATAGATGTATAATTGAAGAAGACCTGAAGATTTGTGAGTGAACATAATGTGCTTAATGACAGCCAAATTATAGGTAAAGGAATTGTAAAAAGCATCAACTGAAGTAATATATTTGCTTGTCCATATATGATCTTTTTTTTTTAAAGTGAGTACCGTAGTTATTTTCATTTGAACATCTGGTCATAGTTTTCCTGATGGTCAATATAATTGTGTGACTGTCTGAATTCCTTTCCAATAACAGGTGCTCAGAATTGCCTCAAATGATGAGTGGCAAATAAATTTAATAATAATAATATTAGGACACTGCTCCCAAAACAAAATAAATCATCTTTCGTAATGTACATGGAAAGGAAAGATAAGTAGATTATACAAACTTAGTAATATTGAACTCATGCTTAGGCAAAAAGTTCAAAGAAGATTTTTTTTAATATTATTGGTTCTTTAATCTCTAATTTCAAAATAAAACTATATCATTATACAGTTTTAATTAGCAATCATCTACTGAAATAATTCAGCAGATATTTCTGAAATGGATCTCCATTTTATATTCCACAAGGGTAGGGTAAACTAAGAATATAATAGTTGAAGTTAACAAATCCAAACAGCAGTAAAGTAAAATGAAAGTTTTGCAAAATAATAAACGCAGTAACAACCTGTCTTTTCCTATATAAAACTGACCCAGGCAATGAGTTTTGATTTGTTTTGTTTTTAAACCATGATACTGATCTTTAATGAGGTTGTTGCCTTTGTCTTTGTGTAAATACATTTCTGTGGAAACTTCACCTGTCAACTCAAGTCTGACCCTGACCACAATGAAGAGGAAAAACCCATTATGAATGCAAAATGATTAAATAAATCCATAAGGAAAACAAAGTGATTATTATGGTGGCCATCCTGACATTCTTTAGTAAGTTGCAACATCACGTTTTGAAATGCAAAGCTTTTAATTCGTTACCCAGCAGGATATATCTGAAAGTCGATCCAAAATCTTCAAAATACAACTGCAAGGCAACGTTCCGTTGAAAGCTATGCCTCTTGTTATCAGCACGGTTACATTTCACAAAATGCCTAATTGTTGCTGATTAATCTACAAAAGGAACGAGGGTTCTTCCAGGGCTCCGCTATGGACACTAAATTCCCGGCTTATTGCACAGTGTTTCTCCGGAAATCTGTCAGCAGCTCTGCTTAGCCTTGTACTTGACAAAATGCTGCCAAAATCCAGCATCCCTCCCTGCTCAGGTTTTTGTTCTGGTGACCTTATAGTGTCAGAACTAAAGAAGTGCGCTGATGCCACATAAAAGGCAGAAGTCCCCGGGTCTCTTCCCTCCTGCACTTTCTGACTTGCTGGTGCCCTGTAATTTCTAAAGCAATCAGTCCTTCCGTTTCAGCCGACTCTGCCTCTGCAACCTCTCTGCCTCTCTCCGAAAGAATGCCAGAGAGAGCGAGAGCTGCGCTCTCCTCCGCTCTTCCTAACGGGGACAGATCTGCCTGTTTCTATGTCCTGAACCCATCTCGGTGTAACCCGCACCGAATGGCAGAACGCAGCAGCGGTGGCAACAGGGAACCTCGGCAGAGGGAATGGCAACAAGCAATCCGCCAACAAAAATCCGCCAGACTCGAAGAGAGGAAAGCCAAGACTTACCTTCCGCCAAAAGGCGCATTGCATGAACAAAGGACGGGTCTAAGCTATCCTTCTCAGCCATCAGCTCGGGTAAATATTTCTCTTGCTCCATTGTGGGTTCGCCTACACTTTGGACCGGCTGCCCGCCCAAGGTAGCGCGTGGAAAGGGAACTCGCTCACTAAAGGCTTTGTTGGCTTCGATTCGTCTCTTGCCCTTCTGTGCTTGTACTTGGGACGGGCTCACTTCCCCATGTGCGTGGTGGCGGTCGCGGGTGCGCTGCTGCTTCAGGACCTTGGACAGCGGCCCCACCACCACCACCGCCCCTCCGCCGCCTCCCTCTTCACTCGCTCCTTCGAAAAGCGCGTGTGTTGGTTCGCCCGTCTGGGTGCGCTTCCCCCCCCCTCCCACCCCGCACTGAGCTACGGTCTCTTACAGCACCAGAAGCCTTAACAAGGGAGGTTGGATGACCAAGACTTCCTCCCGCCTCCGTCGCCTTCTCATTGGGGAAGGCGAGAGGGAAGGCGGTGAGAGACAGGACGACACGGCCTCGGGATTGGGTTCTGCTCCCGCCCAGTCTTCTGACAGGCGTCTGAAAAGCCGCGGGCGCGACGAGATCTGTGACAGATGAGCGAAAGGGGCGGGACAAGACAATCCACTCGCTGTCCAACGTACTGAAGTAGCGAGAAGGACGGGGCAACCTCGAGCCAATATCGGAAAGGACTGCGGGTCGAAGCCGGAGCTGAAATTCGGAAAGCTTCCCTTTTTAACCCGACTATCATTTGTCTGGATAACTCAGTTCTCGGCTAGATTAATTAGAAAAATCTCTAAACGTTTGGCTTGTATTCGGGTTTCACTGGTTGCAAAACCATCCAGTATCATGACTATATGGTGTGGCTTGATTAACAGAAACAGTCATAATCTCTGAAGCCCTTTTATTGTTCATGTTTATTTGTTTAGTTGGCACCGAACAACAGTTCTTCCTCCTTCCTCCGTTCTTTTGTTATGCCTATAAAAGGGAGAGAACTGCTTGTAAAGACCCTCAAAAGTGTCTAGGGGTTCCTTGCTACTGCTGTAATAAATCAATGGGTCGAATACCTCTTTTCCACATTAGTGTCTTAGCATCACTGGCTCTTAATCAAGTGAGTTTTAATTATCTATCTATTCTTTCCATCCATCCATCCATCCATCTATCTATCTATCTATCTATCTATCTATCTATCTATCTATCTATCTATCTATCTATCATCTCAGATTGAACATACTGCTCTTAATGGAAGTTAGAAACCTACATCATTTCATCTAAATTTTGTCTTCAAACCACATAAAAGGAACTGGGTCAGATTTTGACATTTTACAAGGAACACAAATCAGTATCTTTATTTCATGATTATGGGAGAGATACATAATTCCATCATTAAATAAGCACACAATTTGTCAGTCAGCATGAGAAAAAAGCAAACTTGTGCAAACAAAAATCGAAGTAATGGAAGAGAGGAAGCTCTTTATGGTATGATCTATTCCACTGATCCCATTCAATAAAGACCAGCACTTGGGGTGTGTATGTGTGTGCAGTAGTCACTTCCTTATGATTCATACTGATGTGCTTCTATGCATTGTTAGGCCTGTCCAGCCAACAAGTACTACATTTAATCCAACTATGTCTCTTTAATATATCAGATTTCTTTTCAAGTCTCAGTCCCCTACCTCTCCCACCACACAAAATAAAACTAGAATATATGGCTAGGAACAGAGTAGAAAAATATGTTTTTGCTTGAAAAGTACTAAATCAGAAATACTTGTTATTTTAATTAGAACTGTATATAGGTTGTGTGGGTTTGTGTGTGTTGTGTTATGTACATTTCCTTCAATATAATTTTAACAACGTATTTTTAGCTACTTTGAGAGTATTGTCTTTTTCTTTTCATTTCCACCTTTTATGAAAGAAATATTAACCATTCCTAAATACAGCTTATTCAGCATATAACTGGTTTATATTTTCTTTTCCATGTTTTTTTAGCCTCCAGGTATGATCAGAAATAGCAACTCCACCTATTTTTCCAGTCAGAAAACTGAGTTTGGGACACTCAGTCTTAGACTATCAGCTGCAATGTAATGCACCACTGAACTTTTGAGTATCATTTTTAACAGCTGTTGATGCATCAGAAGTGTTTGATTGCATTAACATACCATTCACAATAATTTTGAATCAGAAATGGGTATAAGCTGTGAAAAAGGTACATTAATATCTATACGGTATGCATTTATGTATTGTATATATATTTTCATCCAATCAATATAAGACATCAGGTGGGAATTTTAATCCTTTAGTCTGGGTTGTAGATTAAAATCCAATTGGCTTTAATTAATTTCAATGTTTTATTGATATTTTGTTTAATTTGTTTGTGTGTATTTTATTGCTTTACTTATCTCCCTGCATTGTACTTGTATGATTTTTATCTATTTAAAGCATCACCTCGTGGACAGGACCAATGTAATATTGCTACATCCACACAGACTTTTTTTTATCATATTATGATTAATCTCCAGAGATATGTATATAAAAAGAGCACCCACCAAAATTGAAGCATGACTTATAGCTGATGTAAAACCTAAGAACTTAGCAAAAATTGAATTACAAATTGAAAACTGCAGTTCAGCTCTGGATATAGTGGTACATATTATGCTGTTGAATAAATTCTCATGGGATGGTTAGAAACTCCTGGGATTGGTGGCAAATCATATATTCTCTGTCATGAAAAGAAAAAACTTATATGAAAGGACAGCTTTCAGTGGTCAGAAAATAAGGAATCAATTAAAGTTTTTTTAGCCTATCATTTTAACTGAAGGTTTCAATGATGATCTCTTTTGCAATTAAAAAAGCTCATGGTTCAATACCATTCTGCTGCAAAACATAACTGCAATAACTAAAGCTATATGTATGCTTTTATTGATTCAGCCAATTCATGATTGAACTATGGAGCCCACAGGTGGTTCTGGAATCTAGCAGAAAATGTACTCAAAATACCAGAAAGGTATTTCACAGGACCTGAAAATTAGAAACAAAACTTCATTCAGCTCTTGCATACAAAGAAATCTCATGTCAGTCCTTTAAAGAACATTTGTTATTTTTTTTTAGGAATTTTCTTTTAATCTCATGATAAATGAACTTTCAGTATTAAATTTGTTAATAATAATTTGTCCCATAAGTAAAACAATTATGCCCCGGGGTGAGTTCAGCACTGGAATTCTATTGCTGTAAAGTTACTACAATTATTAGTACAATATATAGTTCTTAAACTAGAAAAGCCATATATAAGTTACTCTAGACCTAATTCTAAATTGGTTCCATTTTTTGCATTTTACTGGCTGCTTACGAAAGGCACATCTTTTTCACAAATACATTTAAATGTTGTTTGATGATATTAAATAATTTTCTGAATATATAAAACAAACTTTTAAACATTTTTTAAGCTGTCAGGATCCAAAGTCTGAATATAGCTCAGTTCTAAGGAGTTTTTTATATGTAAACCAGTAGACGGGAATAAATTGAGATTTTAAAAGTACATATGTAAACAGTATCAATATTATTAAAAGTTCTGATTTAGAGAGGTAATTGACTATATACAAGAAATAATAAGACACTAATAGAAAAAAAGAAAATAATAGGATTCTCGCTACTAATAAAAGACCAGAAAGCCATGGCAATGAACATATTAAAATGTAAGGAAAATAGTAAAATTTATAAACAAATTGTGTTTTTTTTTTTATTTTTATTGGTTTTTAAGACAAACATAGACAAACAAAACATAAAAACATCAAACCATCTTCCATATATATACGTACAGTGTGCCGGTTGGTTTACAAATTGTTTTGTGCTTCCATTTTGTAGTCTTCAATTACAATTACATTGTATATATTCTCATATTTTCAATCAAGTATTAAATACATTAATATCATTGTTAATCAATCATTTGACTATACTTTTATTCATTCATGTTTTACGAAATAATCATATTTTACTTAAATTGTTTTGTGACAGTTCATATTATCATCTCAAATCTATGCTACAATCATTTTGTAGATGTAATAAGAAAAGAATACATCTTTATATATTTATTATTTTCTAAGAATCTACATATTTCATTATCATGCTTTATTTTCTAACCATTGATAGAATGGATCCCAGATTTTATAAAATTGTTTATCGTCTTGTTCTCTGATTTCAAATGTCAATTTACTCATTTCAGCACATTCCAATATTTTCTTAATGATTTCCTCCTGTGATGGTATTTTCTCATTTTTCCAATTTTTAGCAAATACAATCCAAGCCGCTGTTAATACATTTACAATCAGGTATTTCAATTCTTTACTATATGTTTCAGGTAAAATTCCCAATAAAAATATCTCTAGTTTCAAATCTATATGCTTTTTTGTCATTTTTTCCAACCACGTGTGGATTTTAGTCCAATATTTTTTAGCATCCACACAAGTCCACCACATATGGTAATACGAGCCAGGTGTCTGATGACATTTTCAACATTTTTCCGATTAGTTCTTGAACATTCTTGCTATTCTTGTCGGGGGAAAATGCCACCTGTAAAACATCTTATACAAATTTTCTTTATATGCTGTTGACATTGTCATTTTATAATTTTTAAACCACAATTTTTGCCATTTCTCTAGATCAATCCCATATCCAAAATTCTTCCACCAAGCAATCATAGTTTCTTTAACTTGTTCTTCTTCTAGTTTAATTTCTAATAAATATCCATGCAATTTTTTAATCACCTTTTCATCAGTAGCTGTCAAAATCTTACCTAAATCAGTCAGTTTATCATAGAAACCTTCTGTTTTAGAGTCTTTATCATACCTTGAATGTATTTGCGCATATGAAAACCAATTCATCTTTATACCTTCTTCCTCTATTTTTTGTATAGACTTAAGTTCACCCTTTTCATTCAATATTTCACCATACCTAACTGTTTGTTCCTTTTTATATATTATAGGATAAGAAAATGCTTCAATAGTTGATAGCCAGACTGGAATTTTCAAATAACATTGTCTTTTAGTCTTCTCCCAGTTTAACCACAGAGACTCCCATATTTAATGTCTTCTAAAATACCCCTGTGATTTAGTTCCTTTATACCATAGAAAAGCATGCCACCCCAACAACAGATCATGTCCTTCTAATGTCAACAATCTAGTGTTTCTTAATGTTATCCATTCCTTAACCCACATCAAACTTATAGCTCGGTAATACAACTCCCAATTAGGCAAACCAAATCCTCCTCTTATTCTAGCATCTTGCAAAAGCTTTAGCTTTATTCTCACTTTCTTTCCTTGCCATATATATTTCAACACGATTTTATTTAAATCTTCAAAGTAATCTTTTCCACGCCTAATTGGAATTGTTTGGAACAAATATAAAATTCTGGGTAGTATATTCATCTTGATTGTTGATATTCTCCCTATTAATGACAGTTGTAAATTTTCCCATTTCGCCAAATCTAACGCTATCTGCTGCTTAAGTTTGATATAATTATTCTCTTTTAGTGTACTGCATCTTGCTGTCAAATGTATCCCCAAGTACTTAATCTTATTCGTGACTTGAATTTTCAGTAGATCTGCCAGTTCTTCCTTTTGTCTTGATAGCATATTCTTTGTCAACATCTTTGTCTTATCTTTGTTTATTTTCAAACCAGCCACTTTTCCATATGCCTCTATCTTTTCTATCAATTTTAATGCTGTTTCTAGTGGGTCTTCTAAAATGAAAACCAGATCATCTGCGAGAGCTTTCAACTTAAATTCTTCCTGTTTAATTTTCATCCCTTTTTTAACCTTTTCTTCTCTAATATTTCTGTTTAGCACTTCCAAGGTTAACACAAACAACAGAGGTGATAGTGGGCACCCTTGTCTTGTTCCTTTTCTTATAGCAGTAGAGTCTGTCAGTTCTCCCTCTATCATTACCTTTGCCGTTTGCTTATGATATATAACTTCTATTGCTTGAATAATTTTTTAGCAAAGCCCATCTGTTCCAATTGTAATAACATGAATCGCCAATTCACATTATCAAAGGCCTTCTGTGCATCTAGAAATATCAAAGCCATTTGTTTTTCAGGGTGTGCCTCGTAGTATTCCAAAGTGTCAAAGATTACTCTCATATTATCTTTAATTTGTCTCTTTGGCAGAAATCCATTTTGATCAGCATGGATAAAATTGTTTAAGTATTTTTTAAGTCTTTCTGCCAATATTGAAGCAAAAATTTTATAATCTGCGTTTAGTAAGGAAATTGGTCTATAGTTCTTGATTTGTAATGGATCGGCCTCCTCTTTTGGGACAAGTGTAATATAAGCTTCTGACCATGTTTTAGGTATCTTCTTCTTTAACATAACTTCATTCATAACTTCTAGCAATGAAAGGTTCAACAATTCTTGTAGTGTTTTATAAAATTCTGCCGGAAGTCCATCTGGGCCTGGTGCCTTTCCATTATTTTGTTTCTTGAGTGCTTCAGTTAACTCCATCATCGTTATATTGCTTTGTAACATTGTTTCAATCTCTTTAGGTATCTGGGGTAACTTAGCATTCTGTAGATACTGTTTGACTCCCATAATAGTCTCAAATGATTTCCTTCTTTTCTTTACTACCTTAGCAAACTTGGCCTTGGTCATCTATTAATTGCAATATTTTCCTTGATTCTTTCTCCTTTCTCAATTTATATGCTAACCATCTACCTGGTTTATTTGCATCTTCAAAATAGTTCTGTTTAGCACCTCTGATTTTCTGTGCTAATTCTTCTTTTTCTATTAGACCCATTTTATGTTTGATTATATCCATTTTTAACTTAATGTCCTTTTTCTGTGGCATTTTCTGTAGCTCTTTTTCAAGTCCTTTATACTCATCCTCTAATGCCTTAGAGCAGGGTGGGCAAACTTTTTGGCTCGGGGCCTCATTGACTTTTAAAATTTGACAGACGGGCGCTACCTGGTGTCGAAATGCCTGTCCTTACAAGTCAAAATCAAATGAATGCAATCATTCAATCATTCACATCAAACCTTAATTCTGTACCAATCTTCGGCGGGCGATTAAAAGACCAACGGGCCGGATGTGGCCCTCGGGCCGTAGTTTGCCCACCCCTGCCTTAGAGGCTAATCTTTTCATGGTATTTCTTTTCCTTGTATAGTCTATTATCAAGCCTCTGGCATATGCCTTCATTGTATCCCATACATTCTGGATTGATGTATCTTCTTTTTAAAGCTGCTGAAGTTGGGACAGCTCTGAAACGAAAGAGAACGGAAAGAGAAAGTGTGCCGGTTTGGTGAGAACTTTTTCTTTATTTTAAGATTTGAAAGGACACCCCAAGGAAAAGAAAGAATCTGTAAAAGTTTTGACAAAAATGATTAAGCGGCGATTTTAAACAGGAATGTCAAAGTAATATTTTTTTTTCTCATTGCTGGATTTTCTATACATGATTTTATATTTTGAAACTGGACTGGTTTTTTCTTCTTCCACCTATTTTTCTCTCCTTTTTGACTTTATAATATTTTAGGCTAGAGACTCCCTTTTAGTCATCTTTTAAAATATCTTTTTCCCTTTTTAATTAATTTTCATTATATTTTGTTTGGAAAAGGAGGGGGAAAGTGAAAGCAAAAGAAACTTTGTAACACTGCCAACTAGAGGCTTGGAAAAAAAAATTTCTTGACCAGACAAAGCTGAGAAAGAACTGAGTGATAAGACTCTGGAGAAGAGAGTTATAAATTTTAACAAAAGCCTTGGACAATCAAACAAGGTGCAGTGTGCTCTTTTTATTTTTTTTTAAGCTGCGCTATTTCCTACTTTAACAAACGCCCTCCTTACTAGTTTAGTTTTCGTAATAGCTATTTGGATTTTTGGCCTTTTTGGAACTTGATTTTTGTCTTTCTTTTTGTCTTTTGAAGTCAAATTTTTATGTTTGCATTTTATTTTAAAGGAAAAGCTTTAGTATTAATGATTTCTTTCCTTTTTTTTAAGGAAGTAGTCTCTTTTCTTTTTTCTCTCTCCCTCCCCTGTATTTTTTTTTTCTCTATTTACCTTACATATTGGGTTTTTTTTTAAATTTTTGTGGCTTTCTTTTTTTTTCTTATGCATCCTTTTATACCTGAGACCTCTTAATTGGATTAAGGTGTTGAAGAACCTGAAGAACTTTTTTTTCTCCTTTTTAGTTTTTTACCTTTTACTTTTCTGCCTTTTTCAGGATTTAACATTTTTTTCTTTTTTGTGTGTGTGTTTATGCTTTTTTCTTCCATTTTTGAGTTTTTACTGCTATCTAGCTAATCGATTGGATTAAGGTATACAAGAACCTGAAGAAATTATTATTATTATTATTATTATTATTATTATTATTATAATAATAATAATAATAATAATAATATTGCTACTATTTTTACTAGTTTCTTTTTTCCTACTATTTTTATTTGGAATTGCAATTGGTTTTTTCACAAGTGGATTAAGGTCTAGAAGAACCTGAAGATTTTGAATTGTTTGAAATGAGTAGGAAACTAGCAGCCCCGGTTCCTCAATTTCTACTTCTTCCTCTTCACCATCTGGAGGACAACGTTCAATACAGACAATGTTACAGCAAGAAAAGGAACAGGAAAAAGTGAGCCTGCAGATGATTATGCAAGGAATTCAAAATATTCAAATAAGAACAGAGAATATTGAAAAGAGAATAGAGAACATTGAACAAAGAACAGGGAAAATTGATGAAAAGGTGATTAGTAAGTAGGTATTTACTTCTTTGACACAATGCAAGGAAAGAGGAGTGGTTTTATACATTAAAGATATTATCCCAGCGAAATTGATATCTACTGATGACGATGGAAGAACACTAATGGTGGAAATAATGGACAATAATATGAAAACACTCCTGATTGCAATCTATGCCCCGAATGACAATCAAGAAGAATTTTATAAAAAAATTACACATGAAAATAATTGAACTGGAGTATGCTAATATAGTTATGATGGGAAATTTTAATGGAATTGTAGATAATAAACTGGACTATACAGCACAGAAAACAACAAAGCAAAAAAGAAAGACTCTCCCTAAATCTTTTTTTAAAATGATAGATGAAATAAATTTAAAAGATACATGGAGAGAAAGAAATGCTAAAACTAAACAATACACCTTCTACTCAAATAGACATTTATCATGGTCCAGAATAGATATGATATGGATGTCAACAGAATTGTTAGCTAATATTCAAGAAATAAATATTGAAACAAGTACTTGGGCAGATCACAATCCAATGACAATTAAATGGAAAGGACAAAGAAGAAGATCTAGATGGACGTTAAATAATACTATATTAAAGGAAAAAGACTTCACACAGTGGATGGAGAAAGAACTGGCTTTCTTCTTTAGAGAAAATAAACAAATCGTTAAATAAGTATTATCTGGTGAAGTACCTTGGCTGCTGTGCATATTCATTTTGGATATCAAAGATGCTTTTTCAAAAGACAACTGAGGAAGACATTTTGCTTCTTATCCAAGAAGCTTCATCAATGAAGCTTCTTGGATGAA